>NW_006295816.1:375652-380297 GCF_000327345.1 Myotis davidii
CGCTCTTGGCCCCGCCCCCCATGCCATGCTCGGGCTACTGTGCCGGACACAAGGCCGTGGCTTATTGAGAAGGAACCCACTTACCCCAGACTTGCCCAGCCGTTCCGAGCCTGCTAGATCCACCAGGTTAATTTTGGAAGTGATGTACTTTTCATCCGATAAGGTCCGTGAACGGGCCTGTGAAACGTCCAAACAGATGAGACTGAGGCTTCCCGGGGAGACCTGCTGGCTGAGGCCCAGGGCATGGACCACGACGCCCGGGCGTGCGAAGGGCTCGCACTCACCTCCACGTAGATGGTGAAGATGCAGTGGGACCTGGACGAGTTCTTGTTCATCGTGTGGGAGCCGATGATACGGTTGGTTTCTCCCTGAAGGGGAGGGGACACGTGGATGATATTTTGAAATATTTAAATAACCAGGCACTTGAGTCGTTGGAATGACACTGACAGCTGCACAGTGAGCGCTCCTCACCGCAGGCGGCCGGGCCTTCCCGCAGATCTCATTTATGAGCCAGTCGAGCGGGAGGCAAGTCAGGGTCCAGATCTGTACTTAGATCCGCTGCTGGGGGTGAATGGACTTGCATAGCTTTCCAAAAAGCAAAGTGGCAAGGAGTTTGACGTGCCTTCGAAATGTTCACAAATATCGAATCGCAATCGGCCTTCGTGTCCCACAGGTAGGGAATGGTCTCTCTGTACAGGGAAATGCTAGGCAGGTGGACGATATTGGCAAAGAGTTTTTGTAACAGAGAGAAGCAGAAGCCAAAGTCAGAGCACACCGACTTGGACACCACGTTACAAGGATCATACCCCTCGGCCAAGTGGCGTTTCCCCCTGGGATGCGAGGATGGTTTGACATCAGCACGTCAGGCAAGGGGAAGCGCACACGACTGGGATGGAGGACAACGTTCTGTGAGGCCACAGGCTAAGGCAGGCAAAGGCACCGGTGGGAGGAAGGACATACAGGCGCTGCCACCAGGATGTTCGTACGGTCACTTCTTGGCTGGGGGCTGACAGGTCATTTTTCTTCTTCTACAGGTTTGTGCTTCCATCTTATTTTTTTGACAGTGAACATGTACTGCTATTAAAAATCGGGGGGAGCCCAGCCAACGTGGCTCAGTGGTTAAGCCACAACCTATGAACCAGGAGGTCACGGTTCGATTACAGAGAGGAAGGGAGAGGAATAGAGAGTCAGAACCATTGATGAGAGAGAAACATCGATCAGCTGCCTCCTGCACACTCCCCACTGGGGATGTGGCCGCAACCAAGGCACATGCCCTTGACCGGAATTGAACCCGGGACCCTTGAATCCACAGACTGACTCTCTATCCACTGAGCCACACCAGTCAGGGCAAAAAAATATATATTTTTTAAAAATGGGGGGGGAGGAAACAATAATTGGTGCTTTTATTATTACTTTTTATTGATTTCAGAGAGAAAAGGAGGAGAGAAGTAGAAACATCAATGATGAGAGTGAAAGTGAATCATTGATTGGCTGCCTCCTCCACGCCCCTACTGGGGGTTGAGCCTGCAACCCAGGCCTGTGCCCTGAGCTGCGATTCAGGGGTGGATGCTCAACCACTGAGCCACCCGGCCGGGCTCACCTGGCCTTGTTTTGTTTGAGATTCGCCATCGCTAAATGCTGTTCCATTGTGTGGACGTAATACCTGTTTACTCCTCACCGCTGACAGACACCTGGTTATTCCCAGTCTTTGGCTGTTACAGACAACACTGCCAGGAACACTTGTGTAAAGCCTCTGTGTGTGTGAACACTTTTATTTTGGGGGTAGATTTCTAGGAGTGGAACTGCCAGGTCGTATGGATAAAGGGGCTTCACCATTTTACACGTCACCAGCCAATATGACTTTTAAAAGAATAGCATACACTACGGAATTTTTTAATTGATTTGTAAAAGGTACTAAGGACATAAATCCTTATTTTTTTCTATACCACAAATGCCCATGATTTAATGTTAACTGGCGGGCGGGGGTGGGGGGTGGGGGCAATTTCATCTACATAAAGAAGAATCTGCCCAGGAAAAAAAGACTAGAAGGAAATAAGCCAAAATATACATTATTGTTGCCACATGTAGAAAACAAATAATTTTTTACTCATATATGTGGGTGTATATGTATATATTTTCATTTTTGAGAGAGAGTGGAGCGGGAGAGACCGAGAGAGAGAGAAACATCGATTGATTGCCTCCCACACAGGGACTGAGCCCGCAACCGAGGTACCTGCCTTTGACCCTTCAGTCCGCGAGCTGACGCCCTCTCCACTGGGCCACACTGGCCAGGGCCATTTATATATATATTTCTTTTTAATTGAACCCATGACCCAGGTAGGTGCCCTTGACCAGGAATCAAACCCATGGCCCTTCAGGGCGCGGGGCCAACACTCTCACCACCGAGCCCTGCGGCCGGAGCTCTCCCTATGTTTCAGTACGAGCTGAAATTGCTAAATGAGTATATTTTAATTCTCATCCTGATTATCAAAGTAAACAACTAAGAAGGGGGTGAGGGAAAAAATAAGAGAACGGAAGAAAGGGAAGGAGGGAGGAGGAAAGAAATCTCTCACCTCGAAGAGGAGGCTGAAAGCGTCCTCCTCCTGACTCGCGAGGTGGACCGACAGGCCCTTGATGAAGACCCCGTGGGGGTTTTCCACGACGGCCACGGGCGTGGCCGAGGGCCCCACGTAGGGCAGCGTGGACAGGAGGTCGAACAGGCTCTCGTTGTAGATCTCCAGGTAGGAGAGGCGCACCGTGATGGCGTGCGTGGGGCGCTCCTCGATCATCCTGAAAACCTGGGGGAGGTCGGACAGCGGTCGGACCTCTGCAGGGCAGCCCGTGCCATGGGAGGGCGGACCTCAGGGGGGGCATCCAGATGTGCGACCAGAAACCCTTCTCCTAAAAGGACTTATGGTCTAGTTGGTGTGACGACCATCAGAAACAATGACTATAATCATAGTCCACTGGGCGATATTCACTATCACCTTGTTTTAATATATTTTAAATTGATTTATTTTTAGAGAGAGAGGAAGGGAGAGGGATAGAGAGATAAACATCATTGACCGGCTGCCTCCTGCCCGCTCCCCAGGGGATCAGCCCACAACCCGGCCACGTGCCCTGCCCGGGAATTGAACTGGTGGCCTCTTGGTTCCTGGTCCGATGCTCAGCCGCTGAGCCCCCCGGCCAGGCACGGTCACCGGGGTTTCTGAGGCCTGACTTACAGAGCGGCTAATCCTCGTTCAGTCCCCTGGAGTAGAGGCGGATGAACAGGGGGCGCTCTGGGTGAAGGTCTCGCGTTGACGGGGTCTCACCAGGCATGAGCCTCTTTCACCCCATGGTTTCATTCCCGCCCCGTTACCCCCGTGACTGACGTAGGGCCGGGCGACACCCGTCCGCAGTCAGCTCCTCGCAATAACAGACTCGTCACTCCGCTCGTAAGGGCAGGAGCGAAGCCAGACTCGGCCTTCTCAGCGCTGGGCAGCTGGTGCCTTCGGACGGGCATCGCCCTCTCTGGACCTTCGTTTCCTACGTGTCACACGGGAGCCGGCGAGATGAGCCTGGAGGCCTCGCCCTGTGCTGTCCGCCAGGGGAGCCACGAGCCATGAGCCACGAGCCACGGGGGCTGCCGACCCGCCATGTGTGGCCAGAGACCGGGAGGAAACGCACTGTCACCTGCCTGTGATCTCAGGGAACTGAAATGGACGTTTGAAAAGCGGGGCTCACCCGGACCGGTGTGGCTCAGTGGATAGAGCGTCGGCCTGTGGACTCAAGGGTCCCAGGTTCAATTCCGGTCAAGGGCATGTACCTTGGTTGCCAGCATATCCCCAGTAGGGGGTGTGCAGGAGGCAGCTGATCGGTGTTTCTCTCTCATCAATGTTTCTAGCTCTTCCCTTCCTCTCTGTAAAAAATCAATAAAATATATATATTTTTAAAAACACAAAACAAAACCAAGGCTCAATTCAGTTACCGGTAAACCTTTAAGTATATTCGGAACAACTTGGGTTTATAAATCTATTTCTCAGCTGTGAATTTTATGACCTCTACATACAGACAAGTATTTCTGATGAATATTTAGCATCTAAATTGAAATAAACACCAGATTTCAAAAACTTAATATGAGAAAAAGAATGTAAAATGTCTCAGCACGTTTCACGTTGATTACATGTAGAAACGATACTTTGGATATACTGGGTGAAATGATATATACTACGAAAAGTTAATTGCACATGTGTTACTTTCTGAAGTGTGATTACTGGAAAACTCATAATTGCACATGTGGCCCTGGCCGGTTTGGCTCAGTGGGCAGAGCATCAGCCTGTGGACTCAAGGGCACAGGCCTGGCTTGCGGGCTCGATCCCCAGTGCGGGGCGTGCAGGAGGCAGCCAACCCATGGTTCTCTCTCATCATGGATGTTTCTCTCTCTCTCCCCCTCTTTCTTCGTCTCTGAAATAAGTAAAATGTGTGTGTATATATATATTTTTAACTGTACGTGTGACTTACATTGTATTTCTATGGGACAACACTGGCTGCACTACTGGCGTCTAAGAAGGTCCTGAGACCCTGAGGCTCTGACGGCGGATCGTCAAAGCGCTGCTTCAAAGCTCAGAGCATGATGGCTTATGTCCGAGGGGGACCGGCCGCT
>NW_006295816.1:380355-381021 GCF_000327345.1 Myotis davidii
CTCAGGATGCTGGCGGCGGGGGCTTTGCCTCCTATCTCCAGAGGGTCCTCAAACCGCCTTCCATCTCGCTCCCCACTTCCCAGACCCGAGGCGGACTCAGACCTCAGAGCCGGGCCAGCTCCGCTCCTTCTCTTGGCGCTTGTGGGGGGAGGGCAGAGCTGGGGTGGTGGAAGCTCTGCAGGGCCCCTATCTCCTCATTCAGGGCAGGAAGGACCGCGATTTGGGCCTCAGATCCTCCATCACAGGCCACAGACCAGCGCAGCAGCCAGGAGCCAGTCGGCAAGGCCCACTCCCCCTTTTACAAATGAGGAAACTGGCTCAGCCTGGGCGTGGGCCAGGGTCCAAAACCCGGACTCCTGGTTTCCTGAGGCCTCTGACTCACGGACACCCCTCCCCCCCCGTGCATCCTGTCACCCCCGCGTCTCCAGCAGCTGGCCTGGGACTGGCAGCACCTGTGGCAGAGCAGGGACCTGTGTGCCGCCCCCCCCTCACCCCCCACTACCTGCTGCAGGGCCCGGGGCAGGATCCCTCGGTGCTTGTAGTTCTCCGTGGTCCCCGTCATGGTGTAAGTCTTGCCAGCGCCTGTCTGTCCATAACACATGATGGTGCCTGCCAACATTTCAAAAAGACGACTCGGTGACCTCCAGGGAAACAGCTCCAGTTATA
>NW_006295816.1:381182-388058 GCF_000327345.1 Myotis davidii
TGCCCAGGCCAGCCAGGACCCGGCCTGGAGGTGGCCATCAGGCGCCTCCGCAGAGACACAGAGACCGGGATTTCCTGCCATGGAGGGTGGGTGGGCAGGGAAATGGGGACATAAATGCTCAAAACACAGGCAGCTGCTCTGAATCCGAGGTCCACCACGTGCTCCGCCGTTCCCTCCAGCAAGAGATCTGACCCAGGGCTTCGGGGAGAGGGGGGCGGGGTCCCAGGGAGCAGAGTGGCTGCGGATTTTCCCGGGAAGAGGAGGAGAGCTGAAAAGGATTGAACTCCAGCCCTTCTCTTCTTTTTATGGTTAATCCTCACCCGATTTTTCTACTGATTTTTTATTTTTATTTTTACTAGAGGCCCGATGCATGAAATTCATGCAACCATGGCTTCGTCCGGAAGGTCATTTGGAAGGACGTCCAGAAGATCATTTGACATTTGGCTGTCCAGTCTAGTTAGCATATTATGCTTCTATTATTATAGACTTTTAAATATATTCTTATTGATTTCAGAGAGGAAGGGAGAGGGAGAGAGAGAGAGAAACATCAATGATGACAGAGAATCATTGATCAGCTGCCTCCTGCACACCCCTTACTAGGGATTGAGACTGCAACCCAGGCCTGTGTCCTTGACCGGAATCGAACCCGGGGGCCTTCAGTCCGCAGGCCGACATTGTATCCACTGAGCCGCACTGGCCAGGGCAGAACTCCAGCCCTCCTTCAGCAAGGCCCTGCACTGCCAGGGGCTCAGGGCTAGGCCTCCCTGAGGGGCTGGCCGGGCAGGAGGCAAGGGCGTGGAAATGCCCAGGAAGAGATGGGGTGGGAAAGGCATTTCCCGCCAATGGTGACAATTCTTTGTAGATTGCAGGTTCCCACAGCACCGAACGGGGCTGCCAGGAGGCCCCTGCCACTTCCAGGTCCCGCCCGGGAGCCCCTGCCCTCGGGGACGACTCCCACCTGCACCTCTCACGTCCTTCAGGCCACGTCACCCCAGGCTCCACGGGGGCCCCGGGCTCAGGCTCCCAGCTGCTCTTCCTCCTGGGCGGCTGGTGCCAGGCCCTGTCCCCAAGGCTGCTCCTGGGTTTACACAGCAGACCCCCCCGGCAAAGCGGTGCCATGGAAACCAGGGCTTGCTCTGCGAACGGATGCTCCATGTCTGGGATGGGCAGACTTTTACCAACCACCTAAATCCAGAATGTGCGTTGGAACCCCAATGGAGTGTCTACTGACCCAACGCAGATGAGCAGGAAGGAGTGACGTGGGCTGGGACGCAGGACCCACTTGTGGTCCCACAGCACCCGGGCCTTACTTCCTGTCTCCACCGCCTCAGGGCCACACCCTGCGGGTCGGTGAGGACCACACCGACGTGGCCACAGGGAGTGTGTACAGTGTCTGAGCATCTCCGCTCAAGGGCCTTCTTAGAAATGTTAATCTCTATGCATTGATTTTAGAGCGAAGGGAAGGGAGAGAGAAACATCAAGTTGCTGTTCCACTGATTGACACACTCATTGGCCGCTCCTTGGATGTGCCCTGACCGGGATGGACCCGCACCCTGGCCTGTGTCCTTGACCGGAATGACGCTCTAACCGACCGAGCTCTCAGCCAGGGCGCAGGGCTTTCACAGACCTGAACGTTGCAAACAGGGAACATTCTAGTCAGCAGCCGCCACGTGAGCAAAGCCTGCAAACTGGGATATATGCTAAGGATTTTTAAATCTTTAAAAGGGGAAAGAAAAAAAAAGATTTCAAAACAATCTTGCATTGAACAAGTTTGTAAAAATTTCCTGATGCAGCTGCTTTTAATTTGTTAAGAAATCAAACGTTACTCATGTTTTTAGCGCTATATTCACACACAGTCCAGTACAAGCGCGTAAACAGTCGACTGAATGGCAACAACACCCAGCAGGTAGCTCGGAGGACAACGTTTGCCCTCCATCAGATGCATCACGAGGGCGTTGTCTTCCAAACTAGTCTGTGAGGAATTCGGAACAGGGCAGCCCAGAAGGTGAGGCCCCACGCGACCCAGAGCCACGTCCATCCTGTGCAGGCAGGCAGGGTCCGGGCGTGGGCCAAGCCAGGCCGCGTGTCACCAAGCCAAGGGCGAGAACATGGAGACAGACAAATTAGCGAACAGAAGGCCGCAGACGAGGACTTATTTTATTCGCTGTGGGATGCGTGCCCCTCCTCGAAGGGCCCCCCGGGGCCCTGCCCCACAAGTCAAACAGCGAACGCGCTCAGTTACCGTTGTAGCCCTCGAGGGCCTGCGCAACCACGTCCTTGGCCACGGTCTCGTAGACCAGGTCCTGGGAGGCGTCGTGGAGAACCCCGTCCAGCTTGAAGGACCAGTCTGTCTGCTGGTTATTGACAACTCCTCTCCGAACATCTTTTTTTAAGTGAATATCGATAGTCTAGGGAGAGAGGAGACGGGGAGACAACTGCGTATTTGTTAGGAAACTGCTGTAAATTGGCATAAAAAAGTCACCGACGGCCGGGGCCTGATCTGGAAGCGAAGAGGAGGTGACCCTTGGGAAGGACAGGGGCTCCGGGCAGGCTCATGT
The DNA here is from genome assembly GCF_000327345.1 of Myotis davidii. NCBI lineage: Eukaryota > Metazoa > Chordata > Mammalia > Chiroptera > Vespertilionidae > Myotis > Myotis davidii. Next base: position 383,741 of record NW_006295816.1, read on the forward strand.
CTGGGTGACTTCCTAGGGCAGGAGGGAGGGAGGGAGGGAGGGAGGGGAAGTGTGGACCCATCTCTCCCCGGTTCACAGGGGGATGTCGTGGCCCCACCTCTGATACGGGGTCAAGCACATGAACCGTGTTCTTACTAAACTGCTTTAGCAGAGGGGGACCTTTATTATTATTGTAAAAAGTATTTTTATTGATGTCAGAGAGGAAGGGAGAGGGAAGAGAAACATCGATGATGAGAGAGAATCATGGACCAGCTGCCTCCTGCATGCCCCCTACTGGGGATCAAGCCCGAAACCCGGGCCTGTGTCCTTGACCAGAATCGAACCCGGGACCCTTCAGTCCGCAGGCCGACACTCCACCCGCTGAGCCGAACCGGCCAGGGCTAAAGGGAAACTTATTAACCAAAAAGACGATGGAAACCGGGAGTGGGGAGTTTCCTCACCGACAGCATCGCAGGGGAACGGCTGGGCCTGGTGGACCCTGGCGTCCTGCTGGGCTTTCACCCGCCCCGTGTGATCACCCCGAGGGAGGCGGGACGGAGAGAGGCGGGAGGCACACGCGTCGCACTTACTTTGTTGTCGTCGCCGTATCTGATCATCTCATGAGCAAAGTCATCGGTGGGTCTGACACGGACAAACGCGTGCACTTTTTTCCTAGTGCTCATTCTCGCTGAAGAGAGGAAGACAGCGACAGGGTCAGTGGCCGTCCATCACCAGGCGACAGCGAGAGGGGTGTCACTCCTCAGGCAGAGGAGGAGGGAGTGGTGTCCAGCCCCCGGTCTCCAGTCCCCGGGAGCCAACTCCCCTCTCCCCCGGCGCATCTCAGTGCTCTGCCCACAGGACCTCCCGCTCTCCAGGTGGCCGTGTCGTGCCCACCCTCCACCCCGCCCCTAGGAGACTGGAGTGAAGGCTCAGACGCCCCCTCCCGCCCCAGCCCTCCCGCGCCCGTCTCAGGTGTGGTTTCTAGAACGGCTCCGGGTCCGAGTCCACGGGTAATTGCCTTGTTCACTGTATTTTTCTTGAACGTACTTACCATGAAAAGAATTAAAACTAATTCTCTTCTTTAAAAAAATAGTGTTATTGATTTCAGAGAGGAAGGGAGAGGGAGAGATAGAGAAACATCAATGAGAGAGAGAATCATGATTGCTGCCTCCTGCACGCCCCACACGGGGGATCGAGCCCGCGACCCGCTAGCTCATAGTCAAGTACTCTTTCTCCTCTGGCACCCCATCGAGAAGAAAATCACAGATAGTCCCTCCGTCCTCTTCTCCTAAACTGGAGTCTCACCATCTTCTTTCAGACAGAAACACCTATATGTGTATTCCTATATTGTATGATCACAAATCATTACCATGACTAATGAAACGCTGAAATAAACGTCTGATAGAATGCTTATAGATACAAGCGATGGGGGGGGGGGCGATTTAAGGAAAGGACCCTCCTAATAGATAGAGCTGTCCGACAATGGAAAACATGTTCTCAGGGCAAGACCATAAACTCCACAAGCCTTAAAGCAAACTCAAGAGATGCTACAAAAGGGGAGAGTTAACAGATCTCTAAGATCCAACCCAAATAACAAAGTATAAATATTTCTAAAAACGGAATTGTAACAGCATGAATGGGCCTGGAGAGCATTGTGCTAAGCGAAATAAGCCAGTCAGAAAAAGGTAAGTATCACATGATCTCACCCATATGTGGAATCTAATAAATAAAATTAACTGATGAACAAAATAGATCTAGAGACATGGACCCATGAACAGACTGATGAATTTCAGAGGGAAGGTGTGTGTGGGGTGTGTGTGTGTGTGTGTGTGTGTAGTGGGGGGAGAGATTAACCGGGGAACTTATGCATATATGCGTAGCCCAGGGACAGACAATAGTGTGGCGCAGGCTTGGGAGGGTGGGTGCAAGGAGGAGGGGCCAATGCGGAAACACACACACACACTCACAAAAACCAAAGTGGACACCTGTATACTTTCAACAATAAAGAAAAATTAAAAAAATAAAGAAACAACTGAATTGTACAACCCTCCAAGGATAACTATGAATGTGAAAGGCCCTCAGGCGAGCAAAGGTCGTGGCTTGTCCAATCTCCGTCCTGAAATCCTTGTCGGCAAAACTGACCTTGAGGAACAAAAAGCCACAAGTAGCTCTGACACCAACTCCAAGCTGAAGAAACTGAGGAGACCCTCTCACCGCTAAGTTCACTTTTTGGAGATTATTGGGAAGTTGAGAGTGGGGGGAGGTGTGTTTTGACTCCAGCAAACACCCTCAATCTCTAAAGCTCTGGGAACCATTCCCCAGACCAGTCTGAGGCCCGTTCTCCTCCTGAGAGGTACCTATTAGGGCCGCCTCTGGGGGTCGGAGCCCACAGGTCCCTCTTGGCAGCCCCCACCCACGGACCGCACAAGGGCCACGCAGGCCATCTCCAAGCATCACCCTCCCCTCGGAGCCGGCCCCTCCTCTACCATGCAATTGGCCAACATGCACATGCAGTCGCCTATCTGTGCTGCCCAAGGCCCTCCCCGTGCTCACACCCATGGCCCCACGCATGCCAGGAGCCATGCCCACCCCCAGAGGCAAGCCTTCTCGACTTCTCTACTCACTGCACCCTCCTGCACCTCTGCTACTCAGCCCCTCGCACCCAGACCTTTGGGGACCCCATGCACCTCGCACTTACTGAGATGCTTGTTCCTGTTCTTACGCCCCATCATCTGAGCGGGTTTGAGCTCCCCAACGACATGACAAGCTGCTGGGGGAAGGACTGTGCCTCTTATCTGACCCCCCTCAAAGTCTACAGCAGCACCCAGCACAGAGCAGGTGCCCAAGAAACGGTGGTTGGTGGTGATGGTCATGGTTGGAAGTCAGAGGGGTGCTGCATCTCCACATGTGGGTCCATCTTCGGTCACTACTGAGAGAGTCCCCAGGGGCATGAAATGTCACTCCCCTCCCACACCCACCCCGAAGCCCACAGCCCCTCTAGGAGGACACTTACTTTCGAAGCACCACTTTCAAGAAGCTAAGCTCAGCCCCCTTCACCACGCCCTCCCGTCAGTGGGGCCCGCCTCCCCTAGGTCCTTGTGGGGAATGCTGCTCTCTCACGGGGGCTGCTACCATTAGATATTTCTGAGTGGCCACCAGGAAGCCCCCTGCTGTAGAGGCTCAGGGTGTCTTCTTTTTTTTGGGGGGTGGGAAGGAATAGAATTGCCACCAAGCACCTGACTGCTCAATAAAAGGAGAGGGGGTATAGCGGGGAAGATAGGCACCAGGTGAGTTCCTATCTTACAGCGCTCCTGCCAAGGCAGGGGACTCTCGTGGGAAACCTCAGCGCCAGAGCGGCAGCAGCGTCGGAACCAGCCCAAAACAGGGTCCAAACGCACCCAGCCTTGGGCTAAACAAAATACTCGGATCCACGCAGAAACTGGCCTTTCTCCTTTCCTCACCCAACATGTCGGACCCCTATGTGGAGTCTGGGAGGCAGTGGGCCTTAGGACCATCCCTGTCCTTCTCTGGAGCAGTTTTCTCATCTGTAAAGCAAAGGGCTCGGCCTGGCGAGCCTGAAGTCACTTCAAGTTCGAAAACCGTTAAGAGCAGAAGAGCCTGGAATACCTCTGGCCCCAGCCTCGCATCCTCGGAACCTTGGGCGCGACGTAGGACCCTCGTGGGGACAGGGAACGTTAGATCTGAAGACTCTAAGCCTCAGCCAACCTGAAAGCCCTCCCCCGTCCCCCTCCCCCACGATGCCGCGCCCGGGTTTCACCGGTCAGGGAGCGATGCTGGGGAACTCCCGGGTGGAGTGATGTTCGGATCCCAGCAGCTTCCCGCCTGGGATCCGAACACACCTCCCCCCACTCTCAACTTCCCAATAATCTGAGAAGCTTACACCCCCTCCTCTCCGACCTCCCTTCACCCCACCCCGGCGGCACGTGGGCCCTGCTTACCGCTCCAGAGGCAGCAGCTGCGCCGCAGCACCACCACTGCAACTGCTGCGAAGGAAAACCCGCGCGCGCAGCTGCCAGGTTGTGTACACGGTCGCCATGGCAACGGGCCGCTTCCCGAGGTCCCGGAAGTGTTGAGGTAGTGGCGGAAATGAAGTCCGCGGTCCTCGGTGGAGATACGAGTAAGGTCAGGGCAGCCTCAGGAAAACAGGAGATGGGACCGCTGATTCTAGGAAGAATGCGGCAGCTGCAGGTGCGAGACCAGGGCCGAGATAGCAAGGGAACGAAAGCTGCGCACGAACCAGGAAGCGGGGCAGCAGGGCTTCCGGCGCAGAAGCGACTCCGACTACGGCGGCCGCGCAGGCCCGTCTGTTCCCAGGCCT
>NW_006295816.1:388095-388410 GCF_000327345.1 Myotis davidii
CGCCCCGCCCCGCCCCGGGGAGTTGAGAGCCGGACGGCCGGCCAGGCCTGCGCAGTCGCGGCGGCGGGTGAAGATGGTGGAGGACGGCGCGGAGGAGCTGGAGGACTTGGTGCACTTCTCCGTGTCCGAGTTGCCGAGTCGCGGCTACGGCGTCATGGAGGAGATCCGCCGGCAGGGCAAGCTGTGCGACGTGACGCTCAAGGTACCGAAGGCTGGCGGCGCGGAGCTGAGGGAGCAGGGACCGAGGGGAAGACAGAGGGGCGGGGCCCTTAGGGGAAGCGAGGTCTGGCGGGCGGAGAGGTGGGGAACGGGGGC
>NW_006295816.1:388969-420353 GCF_000327345.1 Myotis davidii
AAATGGGCAGGTGCAGCCGCGGTCCGGCCGGGCTCTGGCCGGGTAGCCTCGGCTCCTGTGGACGATGAGCCACACGGAGCTGCGTCTTTGCTCTTATTTTTACGGCTTCAGGGAACTTCTTCTTCTTGTTGGAGTCAGGTCTCTGCAGACAGCAGAGCGGAAAGGCTGAGAGCGGCCCCGGGTGACCATCCCCGTGGCGACCATCCCCGTGGCGACCTAGTGGGGCAGGTTCCGTTTTCTAAGCACCAGTTTTCCAGCAGAAAACAGGTGATCCTCGTTCTCGGTCTTAGCCTGAGGATTACGGGAGCGCGTCTGGTATTTGCCGGATGCCTGGCCTGCGCTTCTCATCGCTGTAAATGCTACGGGACAGAAATGTCTGGTCTGCCCGGGGCCAGCCGACCCAGACAGGAAACGCCAAGAACGGCCCTGGCCGTGTGGCTCAGTGGATGGAGCGTCGGCCTGGGGACCAGAGGGTCCCGGTTCGATTCCGGTCACGGGCATGTGCCCCGTTTGCCCGCTCCTCCCCGCCTGCCTGTCTTCGGGCTTCCTTAATGCTCACGCGGCGAGAGGAGACCTGTGTCTGCAGCAGTGGAGTGTGGGACGGGGTCTGCGAGGGGGACAGCATTCGGTAGACTCCACCCAAGTCACACTCCTCATTGGTCCGCTTTCCATCTCCCAAAATAGGGTGACATTTTAGCTGATCTCTTCTCCTTCAGCTTCTCTTTCTCTGGGAGCTTCGCTGTTCCTTGGTTGTGGGTCTGAGAGCGGGTGTGCACAGGAGACAGCCTGACTGCCTCGGCCTGCACCCTGGCTCGGCCACTTACTAGCCGTGGGGACTTGGGCAAGTGCCTTCCACACTGGTGACTCAGTTCTTGCATCTGTGAAATGGGCTCAATCCCCAGTGGGGGGCGTGCAGGAGGCAGCTGATCAATGATTCTATCATTGATATTTCTATCTCTCTCTTTTTCCCTTCCCCTCTGAAATCAATAAAAACATATTTAAAAAAGAAAAGAAGACTGTTATGTCCAGGGTTGAAATCTCAGTTTAAACATTAAAAAAAAAAACACCCATGTGGTAAATGCTCAGCAAGTATAGATATTGAAGGGTAATAACTTACGGGGTTTCTAGAAGTGGATACACATGCGTATGTTCAGGCTGCCGTTTTGGATTTGTTTCAGCTTCTGATGAATTCTAGATGGTTTTTATACACAGTGTCCATGGCCTTCAAAGTGCTTGCAGGCCATCGTTCTGCTTCGGTGGCCTGCTTTCGATAGGCCCGAGGACAGGAGGGGGACTCCCAAGGTCACAGGTCAAGGTGGGGAGCGAGGACTGGAGACTAGACTGCTGGTCTCGTATTCCATCAGCATCTCCATTGCCTCTTCCGTTACTGACAGCGGCTGAACTGATTTCAGCTGCGATCATGCGAATGGATCTACCTCAGGTCAGCTGTAATCAGTCATAATGTAATCTCTTCTGTCTTTCTGAGTTTTCAGGAGAGAGTGAAAGCATTAGCAGGCACGCCGCATTCTCAAACTTCACTGTCAACTCTTGACCTTTCTTAATTTGGGGGGGAAATATTTGAAATTTAAATTCCTTAGATACCTGTTGGATAATTAAGTAGAGGCATAATTAAAAAGGGTAATATATTGGATTTTTAAAAATCACATTCTCTATCTATGGCCCTCCTTGAAAAATGAAAGCGATGAGCCTTCTCGCCAGAAAAAAAAATGTACATACTTACAGATGTGCAAAATTTTGTATTCGTTCTTTTTCTTTTTAATATATTTTTATTTATTTCAGAGGGGAAGGGGGAGGGAGAGAGAGCTAGAAACATCAATGATGAAGGAGAATCATTGATCGGCTGCCTCCTGCACACCACCCCCTGGTGACCGAGCCCGCAACCCAGGCATATGCCCTCGACTGGAATTGAACCTGGGACTCTTCAGTCCATAGGCCGACACTCTAGCCACTGAGCACCACCGGCCAGAGCTGCATTCATTCTTGAGAGCAGCTCCCCTGACGCCCATCTTGGGTCATGAGTCCAACTGGGTTGGGTTCCATCAGAAGCTGTTTTATCTCGAAGGTTAGGAGGATAGTAGAGCAGGCCTTCTTGGCGTCCTGTAGCCGAAGACGGTCTGGGTAGAAAGGCTTGCATTCAGGGAGGCTCTTGTCCCCTCCCAGCTGTAGGGTCATCCCCTGCCCTCTGGGCCACCTGGAGCCCAGTGCTCCGGTCACATCTGTCGGGTTCATCTGGGTCCAGTGAATTGGACAAACGCCCCAGATTCAAGCAGTGTCCCCACAACTTCGTGTTCATGAGCTCCAGACCCTCCGATGCACTGTTCCCCCCCTCCTCCCCTCACTCACTTCTTTCCTTTTTATCTGTGAGAGCAGAATGGGGTCACCAAGCCTGCACGCTGTTTGCTGACCATACGTTTAGGGCAGAGGATGTGCCTGCACACACACTTTGTTTTTGCAACCACTGGTGAGTGGCTCCTCCGAGAGCTGCTGGTATCGGCCTTCCCAGCATTTCCCAAGGCCCTGCTGAGGTTCTGAACCCAGACCTGAGAACTGAGCCTCCAGAAGGAAAGTCTTTTTCATGGTGAAAGGCACAGTATTAGAAGACTTCCTTTTGTCTGCCCACTACATCCAGGCAGACAGTTTCCAGAAGCCTGGCTTCAAGAGCCACACATTTGGTTCTGGAATCTTGCCTAATTTGTCACTGATTTTGTGATGAGAGAGTAGGTGGAGAAGGATATGAGGAAGTGAAGTAAGGACTTGTTGATGCATGCCATTTCTGTGTTATGAGTAAGGCAGTGAGCAACACAGGTGTAATTACAGAGCGAGGATACTCATGTTGAAAGGAGCCACGGAGGTCCTGCATCGAAGCCATTTATTCTGCAGCTGTGAAAACCCGGAGGCTTGGAGATATTGAGGGATTGCCCGAGGCGAACGCCCTGTCGCCTGTGCTCGACACAGCTGTTTGCTGGTGGGAGCGATGCTTTCACATCCTCTGGGCACCCCCCTGCCCGCTGATGGCAGGAAGCCGGCCCGGGAGCTGACATCCGCCATGTCATCCCTGGGCATGGAGGGCAGTGGGGTACATCCCAGATGCAGCAGCACTTGTCGCAGGAGAGAAGGAAGATGGAGGCTTTTCTGCTAGTCTTCTGGACAAGTCACATTCTTGATTCTTTTGATTTTGAAATGACATTGTATTGGAAAACTTGTGCTTCTGAATATAGTTCACTCCCAGGGTTTTCTGCTGACTCTCTTGAGAGTTGGAAGAATCTTGGAAAGTCAGTTACCAACCAGGCAAGCTTCCTGGGGCCCATCCACCCTGAGGCCTCCGGAGCGTGGCCGGTGGGTAGCTCGCTGGGTAACGCAAGAAGCCTGTGCCTGGCATGCTGCCTGCCCTAGGTGGGCTCTTCACTGTTCTGTGCGAGACTCCACTGCTCACCTGCAGGCTGGGTGCTGGGAAGTGAGACCACGTGCTCTGCTACAGGTGCTCCACGCCTCCTAAACTCCTAAACCAAGGGCTGGCGTCTGCTTCCTGCGTTTGATCTGGGGAGAGTTGCCACCCCCATGGCCTCCTGGGGCGGGACCAGCCAGCTTCCCCCGCAGTGCATTGAGTGAAGGCCTTTCTACCCCACAGCTGCTCCCATCACCACTGTTTCCAGCTGGGGAGAATGAAACAATCAATATGTGTGACCCAGGAGCTGGCAGGCATTTTCTGTGAAGAGCCAGATAGTAAATATTTTAGGATTTGTGGGTCAGACAGTTTCAGTTGCAATTATTCAGCTCCGGGGTTGTAGCGCCAAAGCAGTGACACATGAGCGAGGGCATGGGTGTGTTCTAGTAAAGCTCTATCCACAAAGCAGCCCTGGGCCGACCCGCTCTGTGTCTGCTGACCCCGCTGTATACGATGTCTGGCCTTTGTAAAGCTTAAGGCCTTCAAAGCAGGTTACACTGGCTTTGTTGCCCCAGCGTATACTTCTCTGGTTTCAACGTCTCTAGAAATCTCTTGTTTAAAGAGAACAGCTGAACCAGAAGTGGAGAACTGTTTTGCCCAGCTCACTGCAGGGCACATGGGACTATCCCGGTTGGTGACTGAGGAACTCTCGTAGGAGAAGTTACTGTTAAAATTTGCACCTGATCTTGAACGTCTTGTGGCTCTGCGGGAGCCGGGAGCGTTAACTAGAGATACTGGCGCCCTTTCTCAGTCGCAGCTGCGGCTGCTCGGCTGTTTGCGGAATGGCAGGCCCCTGCGTTCCGGGGGACCTGACGGCTGTGTTCAGGGCCACGAAGGTAAGGGCCAGAGTGTGGGCCTTCGACAGGCAGAGTCGATCTGTGTTTCCACTGGGCCCAATGTGTCTGGGCAGAGTGTGAGGCACAAAAACGCTTTCAGACAACAAGCTCGGGAGCAGATATTTGCCTCCCCACGTCCAGAGCGGCTTTATCCACAGTCGAAGGGGGAGCAGCCAGGGCTGCATCGGTGGTGGGATGGATACACAAACGTGGTGCATGTGCCACACCTCCGTGGAATATTATTCAGCCTTGGAAAGGGAAGGACATCCGACACATGCTAAAACATGGAAGAACCTAGAAGACACCGTGCTAAGTGAAATAAGCTGGTCGCTGAGGACAAACATGATATGATTCCGCTTAAGAGAAGCAATAGGGTAGTCAGGTATTTGCAGAAAGAAAGTAGACCGGTCATTGCTTAGGGGCTGGGGAGTGGGGATGGGAAGTTAGTATTTCGTGGGTACAGAGTTAACGTTCGGGAAGATGAAAAAGTTTGGAGATGGATGGTGATGATGGTTGCACAACAGTGTGAACGTACTTAATGCCCCTGAACTGCGGCTCAGTTGTTTGGAGCCTTACCCCACACACCAAAAGGTTTCGGGTTCAATCCTGGTTGAGGCCGCGTAAGGGACGCAACTGATCAATGTTTCTGTCTCACATTGGTGTTCCTCTCTTTCTTTCTCCCTTCTTCTCTCTAAAATAAAAATCAATGAACATATCCTCGGGTGCGGATTGAAAAATGGTTAAAGTGGTAAATTTGTTATGTATATAACACATTTTTAAAAAGAGAGTTAATAAGCTCAAGCGTTACTACCAAGTGGGCAGGAGGGTTGCAGGTAGTGCTTTGTGACGGTCTCCGCAGCCAGATGCCTGACGGGAACCGTCTGGTGCGAGGTGCGTGCATCCTGGTCTCAGCCTCGGTGGCTGCCGCCTCAGCTGTTCAGAGCCACATCTCGCTGCTCAGACCGCGGCTGCCCTTCCAATGGTCCCCGAAAGGAACGGGCTTGTAGCAGATGCACGTTAAGGCGCTCAGGTCATGAACTCGTTCTTCCTGTGCCGGTTTGTAAACTCAGAACATCAGGCAGCCCTGGCAGCTGTCCTGAGGGCTGTGCTCGCGTGTCTCCAGGACAAGGTGTGTTGGCGTCGTCTGCAGTCACGGGGCTTCCGTCTGTGTTGCTCCTACGTTCCCATTCATCCTGTGGACCCGCGTGCCCGTTGTGTCTGAAAGGAAGCCCCCTTCCTTCCAAACCATTTCTTCTTTGTTGGCGCTGTGAGGACAGCGCGCCATCCATCCGGTCATGGGGGACTACAGTGCTGGGCTGGGCTTTGGCTCATCCTCTCTTTTATGTGTATTTTGTGGCTCTTATCGCAATAATCCATATATATAAAAGCCCAGCAACTGGAACGGCAGAATGACCAGAACGACTGGTTACTGTGACGTGTACTGCGGCGGCCAACGGGCCCCATCTGGGCCCCGATCAGCCCAGCCCCCATCCAACCTCCCACAGCCCCTTCCCCCAGCCATCCCCACCCCCGATCGGGCCCCCTCACCTCGATCAAGGGTGGGGGCCCCCGGCCAACCACCCACAACCCCTCCCAATGGCTGGCTCCTCTCCCCCACAAGTCTCCCCACCCCCAATCAGGGGCAGAGTCAGCCGGCCGACTGCCCATGGCCCCTGCCCCTGGCCAGCCCCCCTCACCCCAATCAGGGGTGAGGCTGGCCAGCCAACCTCCTGTGTCCCCTCCCTCACCCCCAGCCTGACCCGATCAGCCCCTATTGGGTCAGGCCAGCCGGACCCGACCTGTGCACGAATTCGTGCACCAGGCCTCTAGTAATTGCACAATTGTGTACAGTATTGTACTTCCAGGGCTGTGACTGAACCATTCACTGAGGTGTTTACATGATAGGTGCTCAGCAAACCACGGTCCTGATGTAGACACGCTCCACCTTTTACCTAAACCCGGGTTTTGTTTGTTTGTTTTTTCGACCTGAGTACCATGCTGAGAGCATTCTCCCCCTTTAGGGAGTGATCCTGTGCGGCGGGCGGGCCTGTCTCAGCTCTGATCGAGTCATCCGCTCGGAGTGGCTCCCCATCTCACTCTCATCCAACAGCGTGCTCGGTTCGGAATGCATCCACTCCGACCATGCGCCCAGCACTGTTAAGTGCTGGGGACACAGCAGTGAGCTGAGTAAGCAAAGCCTCTGGGTGTGAGTGCACATCCTCGTGGGGTGATTGGCCGATGTAAAAACTAACCCATTTATATAAAAGGCTTATATGCTAAGTGTCCGACTGTCCGACCAGTCAGTATGATGCGCAATGACCACCAGGGGGCAGATGCTCAACACAGGAGCTGCCATGATGTGCGTGCACTGACAATTTACAGAGAAACGGCACCACGGACCTGGCGCCCACAAGGCAACACTCGGCTTCCCCTAAGTGGGTCACAGGCCCTGCCACCACCCGGAGCGACAGCCCACCAAAGCAGCCAACGCTGCCCAGACCCCATGGTGCAAAATGCAGCCCACACCCCAGCCCAACACGGAAACGGTCGCTGTGCGCACCGGGTAATGTCGTCATGTAGCAACGCCCGGCTTCCTCTCCCTAGCGACTGGCCTCCTTGCAGTTTCTTCAGCCCAGGGAGGGTATGTTTTTTATAGTCCGCGAGGCTATCACAGGATCACAGCACCTTTCCCTGCACCTCCCATTCCCGAGAGATGATGCTGATGGGCAGAGCAACACAGACCACTTCGGGCTTGTTCTTTCTTGAGGAATTTCTGTTATTCCGCATCACGGAAAACAGAGGTTGGGAACTTGGGGGTGAGGGGGCAGGAAGGAGAACAGAGCTCCTCAGCTCTCGGGTCTTTAACGATGCTCCTGCCCACGTGGGTAAAGCTTGTCTTTCCCCCTGTCCTTACCGTAGGCTCTCACTTGAAGTCAGCAAGACATCTGGGGGGCGGGGGGAGGGGGTGTAGGAGAGGCAGGTGGTGATGGCTTCAGTGGGATGAAGGGAAGGACTGCTGACTTAACGGAGCCTCTAAGCTGCTCACAGACCCGTCAGCGCCGTCTGGAGACGTAAGCGGAGAAGCTTAAGGATGTCCTGCAGGTGCTGACCCTCCCGGCCTCTTCCAGGGCCTCTTCCGGGACTGCCGCCGGGTTCCTGATGCTCCGGCCTCCAGGCGTGGCCCCTCGGCCTCCTCTTCTCCTGTGTTCTCCGATTTCTGGGCCTTGGCACTAAGCTTCCTTCGGCGTGGAGTGTCCGCTCACACCTGCCAGCAGAATCCTGCCCGCGCTGCGAGGCTCCTTTCCTACTTGTTCCCGAGGGGAGAGGAAGGCCGACCACTCCTTCCCCTGTTGTCCGGGGCACTTGGCTTTGTGTCTGCTCCCGCCTGTGGTCACGTTTGTACTCCCGCCCGCCTGCCCTCCTGTGCGCTTCCGTGAGGCAGAGCCTGTGAACTCCCACTCTCCAAAGGCCACCTCCTCGTACCTCCAGGTGCGGTTACTCTCTCTCTCCTCTGTTATCCCCCCCCCCCTTACTGCTGCTGCACCGATAGCACCAGCATCGCCTGAGGTCCTGTTCGACACGCAGGCCCCAGCCCCACCTCAGACCTGCCGGCGTGTAAAGCATGTCTCTAGCACAGTTGTTGGCATGTTTCAGGTGCTGGGACGTGTTTGCTGAGTTCCCTAAAGGGCCCCTGGCGTGCGGTTTGCGATGCCCCTCAGCCAGCCTGTTGGTTGAAGTGCGTTTGACTGTGCCCGGTGCATCTGCTGGGAGTGGGAGTCAGCCCCTCTCTGGGCCGTTACAGACTGGGGGAGAGACACCCATCAGTGACGTACGAGACAGGGCAGAGGGATGCACGGGGACCGCCCGAGGCCCAAGGGCACCAAGAGATGGCAGTCACTTCCAGATGAGTGTGGGTGGTTTCACGGAGAGGAGCGTGTCTGGGGACGACCTGGTGGGGAAATAGGACGTTGACAGACAGGCTGTGGGAAGTAGCATACCGGTGGGGAGCGCCTGCTCCAGGGCCAGCAGGAAAGTCCACGTGCAGGAGGTTTCTTGAGCAAGGAAGACCTGGCAGTCGGTGGGAGGTGTGGTTGGGAGCTGGTTGGGTGCAGCCTGAACTTCAGTCCTCATGGGGAAGGGTCTGGACTGGGAAGAAACATCTGCAGATCACATGCTGTTTGTACAGTTAGGGCCTCAGTGGTTTCTGCAGACTCCACCCTCCTGTCTTCCTCTCCTCTCCATCCTTCCTCCTGGGCATGGGTGGGAGGCAGGGGGGCTTGGAGGAGGTGGGACAGGTCTGAATATTTTCCCTTGCTCTCTACCTGGGGTCAGAGCCCAGGTCTATTTATTTACTAGAGGCCCGGTGCACGAAATTCGTGCGTGGGTAGGGTCCCTAGTCCTGGCAGACAATCAGGGCTGATCTGTGGGGTGACCAGCAGGGTGATTGAGGCCCCTGCTGGCACCTGCCTTGGCTGGCCTGGAGCCTGCGGGCTGGAGGCAGCTCCTACGTTGGGCGTCTTCCCCCTGGTGGTGAGTGCACGTCATAGTGGCTGATCATTCCACCAGTTATTCTGCCATTCGGTCTATTTGCATATTAGGCTTTTATTATATAGGGGTTTTTTAATAATGTCTTTTTTTAAAAATATATATTTTATTGATTTTAGAGAGGAAGGGAGAGGGAGAGAGAGATAGAAACATCAATGATGAGAGAATCATGGCTAGGCTGCCCCCTGCACGCCCCCTACTGGGGATTGAGCCTACAACCAACTAGGGCCAGGTCTTTTTTTTTTTTTTAGTGCTAGATGGTCAGCCACTTCCTCCCTTACCCCTTCCGGAGTCACTTTACACAGTGGGGCCCCCAAAGCAGAAAGACCCACGCTCCAGGAGAGGGTTTCAGCCCTGGCTGGTGTGGCTCAGGGGATAGAGCGTCGGCCTGTGGACTGAAGGGTCCCAGATTTGACCTTGGTTGCAGACTCCTCCTTGGCCTGGTCCCTGGTTGGGGCTTGTGCAGGAAGCAACCCATAGATGTGTTTCTCTCACGTCGATGTTTCTCTCTGTCTTTCCCTCTCCCTGAACAAAACAAAAAAGAATAGAGGGGCCCTGGCCGGTGTGGCTCAGTGGATGGACCTGCGGACTGAAGGGTCCCCGGTTTGATTCCGGTCAAGGGCATGGACCTGGGTTGCGGGCACATCCCCAGTAGGGAGTGTGCAGGAGGCAGCTGATCAATGTTTCTCTCTCATCGATGTTTCTAACTCTATATCCCTCTCCCTTCTTCTCTGTAAAAAAATCAATAAAATATATTTTAAAAAAAAGAATAGAGGGGTTCAGACAGTGTGCTTGAAAACGCCATCAGAACCCCAGGCTGGACCCGGTGTTTTATTGTGTGTGCTGTTTTCCAACCCTGTGGGTTTGTGAGGAGTAATAACGAGTAAACTGCCCTTCGCGTATCACAGCTGTAACCTGCTTTGCCCCACCCTGTGCGCGCGCACACACACACCATACCCTACTAGTTCTGCTTATCTGGAGACCCACTTCATACAGTGGGTGACCCAGTTCTCCTGTGGCCTCCCCAGCATTTGGTATTATCACTATTTTTAAATTGTGGTCATTTTGTGAAATGTGTAGTGATAGCTCATTGTGATTTTAATTTTCATTTTCTTAATGGGTAATGGTGATCATCCTGTCATATAGTACTGGTGTATCCTTTTTAATATTCTTTTTGATGAAATGTCTCTTCATGTCTTTTGCCCATTTCTTTCATTGGATTGTTTTTGTTTGTTTTTTTTATTGTCGAGTTTTTTTGTCAGGACTCTTATTTGACAAATATATCAAAAATATATCATTAGCCCTAGCTAGTTTGGCTCAGTGGATAGTGCGTCAGCCTGCAGACTGAAGGGTCCCGGGTTCGATTCCGGTCAAAGGCACATGCCCAGGTTGTGGGCTCAATCCCCAGTAGGGAACGTGCAGGAGGCAGCGATCAATGATTCTTTCATCATTGATGTTTCTCTCTCTCATTTCCTCTCTGAAATCAATAAAAAATATTTTTTTAAAAAAAGAGAGAATCTCTAGGGCAGCGGTTCTCAACCTGTGGATCGTGACCCCTTTGGGGGTTGAACGACCCTTTCACAGGGGTCGCCTAAGACCATCGGAAAACACATATATAATTACATATTGTTTTTGTGGTTAATCACTGTGCTTTAATTATGTTCCATTTGTAACAATGAAATTGGGGGTCACCACAACATGAGGAACTGTATTAAAGGGCCGTGGCATTAGGGAGGTTGAGAACCACTGGTCTAGGGTCACGCTCAGGAGCCTGAACTTAAAATCCATATATAATTAAATAATACTAAGTCCTCCTAGTAAAGCCTGTGATTGGTAATACTTCCGTTATTTCATCACGCCTCTGAGTGTGCACTGGGAGCATTTCTACACTAGTCTACTCTTTTTTTTACGTGGATTTTTATTGGTTTCAGAGAGGAAAGGAGGGGGGAGAGAGAGAGAAACATTAATGATGAGAGAGAATCATTGATTGGCTGCCTCCTGCACGCCCCCCACTGGGGAGGGAGCCCGCAGCCAGGCATCCTTGACCGGAATCGAACCTGGGACCCTTCAGTCCACAGGCCGACGCTCTATCCACTGAACCAAACCAGAGCGTGGGTTTTTAAATTACAAATTTAATTTCCTTATTCGTTCCAGGGTCATTAAAATGATCAGAGTATGGCCCCGGCAGGGTGGCTCGGTTGGTGGGAGCACCGTCCGGCACACCAGGGTGTGCACAGGAGAGGACTGACGCGTGTGCTCTCACACGGTGTCTGTCTCTCTCTCTCTCTCTCTCTCTCTCTCTCTCCCCGGGTCAGTAAAAACACCTCCTTGGATGAGGATGTAAGAAATAAAATGACCAGGGCATCACCGTGGTGGGAGAAAGGAGGGTGGCATTGTGGGAAGGAGCCACATGTCTCCGAGGCCCACTGTCCGCACTTCCGGGGAGGAACCAAATGCCTCGTTCCTGTTTTCTGACCTCAGGCAGGTCACTCACCTCGATTTTGACTGGAATTCAGGGCGTGGGGTTGCTTCTCTCTCCAAAGTAATGACACCTTTTCCAAGAAAGTAAACCCTGAGGAATGCAACCGGTGAGTCACACAGTCCGAGGACCTGCTGGCCGCTCCTGTGTGCACCGCGGCGTCCTGTCCCGTCGGCGAAGCACTGTGCTTGCCGTGGCCATGCCGCCCGGCCTGGGCCCAGCACCGCGGTGTGTGTGCAGAGGGGCCCTTAACACCTGGCTGGGTAGCGGAGTGGAGACCCCGAGGCACCACAGGGCCCACCCAGAGCTCGGGGAGCCACCTTCCGTTCTAGCCTGTTGATTAAGGCCAGCAAGGAAGACCCCCTCCAACCCCCCTTCTGCCCCCCCCCCCCCCCCCCCCCCCCCGCTTTGTCTGGACACCAGTGGTCAGAACTCCGGCTGGAATTGGCAGAACTAGCCTCAGCAAGACCATCCCTTACCAGCTCGTGAACTGAACTGGAGAAAGGACAGGGCTGCTGATGGGCCTGGGGACTTGAAATCCTGCCCAGCCTCTCCCCATGGTCAGCACCCTCCTCCACTGCAGGCCGGTCTGTCACTCATGGAGGGTGACAGAGCATCTGATAGCTCCTTGCTGCCCCGGAGGGAGCCCAGGACTTAAGGCCTTAAGATGAGCCTTTTCTAAAGGTTAGCCACTGGAGCCAATAAACACAGAAAGTACAGTCCCTGAGGCGGCGGCTTCACGTCTCAAACATGGAATAGCCTTTCTCATCTGACATCTGAATCCGAGTTCGGCTGGGAGTGGAGAGCTGGCTGCCCTGGCCTTGTGCTCGGTGGTTGCTCAGTAAGGTGGAGGGTGGTTGGTACCCGGGGTAGGAAGATGGGTGCTTCGAGGCCTCACCTCCTACATTGCGATGGACGAGGCTGATTAGCATTAAACTCCATGGGCTGGAGGGAGGAATGGAGGAAGAGAGAAAATTGTGTAACTGTGATTAAGAAACCAAAGGCTTAAAAAGGCACATTGTTGGTGGCAGGCCCATGCACGCCATCATGGCTCCAGCCCGAATGCCTGTGTGCAGGCTTAGCTCATCCTTTTTGAAAGGAGCAGACAAGTTGTAAACAACACGATCCCAGTGTTGAATTCCACAAGGACAGACAGCGCCCACTCGGTCAGCAGAGAAAGTCCGTGAACGTCAGCGGGAATCAGGTGTGATGTGGGCCGGCATGGCGGGGGGTTGAGGTCCTAGATGAGTGACCAGCATCTCCTCATATCTGTTCCCTGTGAGTCCAGAGCAGAGGCCAGCAACTTCTCTGTCAGCGGGCAGAAGTAAGTTATTGTTTAGCACCTGCACCCTGAGTATGTGCCCTGGCCGGGAATCAAACCGGCGACCTCTCGCTGCTGGGACAACGCTCAACGACTGAGCCACACTGGCCAGGGCAGACGTTGTTGTCTCTGCCGGTTCCTGGTCACTATTCCAGCTACGCAGCTGTGCCACTTTGTGGATATGTCTGTGTTCCAATAAAACTATACATGGACACGACGTTTGGATTTCATGTAACTTTCACATCGTGAAACATGTCTTCTTTTGATTTTTTTTCAGCCATATAAAGATGTAAAAACTACACTTAGTCATGCGTTGCACAGAGCCAAGAGCCAGTCCAGATTTTGGCCCCTAGACCATAGTTTGCTGACCCTTTTCTAAAGGTCTTACAAATAACTTCTATAAAGTTCTGAATTTGAGGACATTTTCTTTAACAAGCAGCCTATAGCACTGAATGTGTGTCATGCACTGTGTTAAATGTCTTATAGATGTTAGCTAATTTCATCCTCAGAATAACCCCCGAGAGAAGGGTTATTGACCTCATTTTGCAAATGTGTATATTGAGGCACAGAGAGGTTAAATAACTAGCCCAGGGTCACAGGTCGCAGATGCCAGAACCCGGGTTCGAACCCAGGTAAGTTGGCTCCCCAGTATCTGTTCTTTCTACCAGGACATGGGATCTCCCTTAAACATTTACAATGATTGACTGCTCACCGAAAGGAATTTTAGAGATGAATTCATCCCTACTACAGCTCCGTCACAGACTCATTCTTACACACCAGCTTCACAGCCTTTATGACTCAAACGTGTGCTCAGTCATATTACGGATGACTCCTTGTGCACAGGCCGGCACTGAGCTGCTCACTTCCTGTTTGATGTGTGTTCACAGCTCCTTGAAGGCAGGGGCAGCAGCATCGAAATGTTCCATCAAGAAGAAATCTGGTCGGCACCTCTGCTTTCTTTGGGAACACCTGTCTCAGGTGACTCCCAGCTCAGATTTGGCCCTGCTGCTTTTCTGCATGAAGGAGCAGCGGTTGAATCTTGAGCCACACTTGGCCTGTGATAGGAAACAGAATTTGTGGTGTCATGCTACACCATCCCTGTTGACCCAGAGATACCACCAGGGCAGTTTCCCAGGCTTTCCAAGGAAGAATGGGAAGGGGTGTGTGTGTGTGTGTGTGTGTGTGTGTGTGAGAGAGAGAGAACATGTCAGAGGTTAGGTAGACAGGAAGGTGCTCAGGACTTCTGGGACCCTTTGCCTAGTTACAGTCTAAGACCCTACTCGCTATTTACCTTTGTGTGCCACAGGGGTCCCGCACAGTCATTGCCAGGCACCCCCAAGTCCACGTGTGCACTGCAGATCTTTTACTTGTGTATAGTTACTCTTCCAATGATGTAGATGTCATCAAATCAAGGAAAAGCTCACCCGGCCGGTGTGGCTCAGTGGTTGAGCGTCAACTTATGAACCTGGAGGTCACGGTTCAATTCTGGTCAGGGCACATGTCTGCATTATGGGCTCCATCCCCAGTGTGGGGCGTGCAGGAGGCAGCTGATCAATGATTCTCTCTCATCATTTATGTTTCTCTCTCTCTCTCTTTCTCTCTCTCTCTCTCTCTCTCTCTCTCTCTCTCTCTCCCTCCCCTCTTAAAAATGTATTTTTAAAAAGAAAGACAACTATGTATATAAAAAAGGGAAAAGCTCTCCTGAATTCGTGTTAAGCTGTCATAAGCACAACTACCACCTGTTGAGAAGCCACATCCAGTCAAGACCCTCATGTGCAGAGGAGAACACTGAGGCTCGGGGTTAAGGGGAGAGATTTCTCCATTGCAGCAGGGAACGGTGGTGTGGGAGCTGGCTCATTTGCATGTGCCATGACCTCATGCTGTGTCCCCCTGGGGCGGTCACAGAGGGAGAGATTGGCACGTATTTTGACAATTAATACTATGCTGTACTTTCTAATATTGCCTAATAGGGTGATTTATTATAATAATGTTTACCAGTATTTATAATGCTTCTCAAGAATCAATTAATTGATTGATTACTATATTGCTTGCCCTGCCCCTGTAAGTAAAATCCTGTATTCCAACCTGGAAACCTGAAGCATGGTGAAATTGGGCAACTTGCTTATGTCTGGAACAGAGCTGGCCCTAAAACCCCTGAGTTTTTATCTCTGGGTCCGGTTCTGTTAAGCAGACTGAACTGTGAGGATTTAGTTGTTTCTGCCTTAGTCCTCTATAGCATTCGCCCTCAGCTGGGTGCAACGGAGCTTTTTTAACCCTCACCCGAAGATATGTTTATTTTATTTTATTTTTCACATAATAACTATTTAACTTTTGGGCAAGTTAACCTAACTTCTAAATCTTGCTTTACTGGAATTCGTAGCAGAGGACTAAAATGAGAAAATATAATGGGAACTCAATAAATGATCATCTCATTTTTCTTAAGTGACATTTTAAAAAACTGAGATTATAAATGAGGGTATTTGGTGTTTTTAAAGCTTTTCACGAAAGCGTAA
Organism: Myotis davidii; assembly: GCF_000327345.1. Taxonomy (NCBI): domain Eukaryota; kingdom Metazoa; phylum Chordata; class Mammalia; order Chiroptera; family Vespertilionidae; genus Myotis; species Myotis davidii. The sequence continues at coordinate 404,130 of NW_006295816.1, forward strand.
GAGCCCAGGACTGTAGAATTGGAAGGTCCCTTCATAGTCCTAGATCCAGTGAAGGACTCCCTCGAACACGCTTATTCTTTCAGCTAAAATCCGCTTTCTTCTGGGCCTGCCCTCCTTCGTGTGATAGGATTCTAGGGTTTGAGACAGCTCTTGGGCCCCGACTCCGAAATTATCTTTTCCAGACCAACTCTCCTTACTATTCCTAATAAGACGAATCGTTTTCCCTTTCCCGTCGTGGTCTCCCTTCCAGATAGAGACAGACTTGAGCTGAACACGGATGAGCTGTAATCTGCGAGCCTCTCCCCAGGCAGCTGTCTTCTTTCTAGCTGAGCTCTTTTGGAAATCAGGTCGCCCAGTCAGACAGCCATGCAGCTTGTCCTCTGTGTTTTCCCACTTTCTAGACGGAAAATAAATACATTGCAGTTGAACACGGCAGATTGAACACACATTTTAACATCCATTCCCTCCTGTGATATCATTAAAATGATAATAAAGGGAGAAAAGATATCGGCAAATGAGCAATTGATGGCATGTTAAAGGCAAAAAGCATGTGTGACGAACTCAGTGGGCCAGAGGAACCGAAAGGGCCTGCTGGGCAGAAACTAAGAAGAGAGAGGATTTGTAACGCGGAACCTGGAACAGCGCCAATACTGAAAACAGGAAGATCAGTTGAAAGTGTGTGCGAAAAGCAATTAGATGCCTACAGTCCCTCCCCATCCTCTCGGGGCAGGGCTTCCAGTCTTAGGTGTTGAAACGGAGGCACATGAAGCACACAAGACGGGATGGCCTGGAGCAGAACTGACAATCAGGCCTCAGACTGAGTCCTACGCAGTGAAGGCAGGACCACCCCTCACCAGTTGCCAGGGTACCTGCACGCAGTCACTCGCCGCACAAGACGGGTCCCCCTCTGAGAGCGCTGACGACGCCTGCTTCTAGGGTCCCCAGTGAAAATGGCCGGTCTTCATCTGTCACCCCAATGTGACGCCCGCGCTTGACAAGCCTAGGCCACCCACACACACTCACACACACACACACACACACTCACACTCACACTCACAACTCAGCTTTCAAACAGCTTCTGAAAGTATGAGCAGTTGACCAACATCACCAGACGCTGAGAGCAAGCCTCTCGCAGAACAGACAGGCCAGAACAATGGGGGACGGAAACGTCGAAGGAACCGTGGAAGCAGGGAGGAAGAGGAGACAGTTCACTCTGGGATCTTGAGCGATTAGAGAAGTATTACATCATGAAATGTGGACAACATATTCTTAAAAAGGAAAAGAAACCTTCAGGGAGCCTCTTGGAGGTTGAAAATGCGATGGCCAGAATTTGGTTCAGAAGCGTGTGAGTCACACAGTTTGCAGGACACCCTGCTTAGAGCCTCCGCCAGAGCGGCCACCGGCGAGGAGGTAACGGAGGGGGCACCCCAGGGGGACAGATGGGCTCCAGCCGGAATCCTTGGGTGGAGGGGACACAGGTGAGAGCCAGGCTCGTGGGAAGCTGGTGAAGGCAGGGGGTGGGTGCTGAAGAGCAGCAGTGCTGCGTGGGACTGTGGGTGCAGTGGGGCTGTTCACGGCGCCTATGAAGGCGTCCTCTGGGCAGGTCGCTGGCAAGCACTTTAGAACTCCCTGGGCTGTGGACGCCGCCCTGAGAGTTCGCCCTGTGGCTGAACACCTGGGCCACACAGCTCCAGCCCAGCGCTGCTGCCAGGCTCAGTCCCTCTGGGCTCCGCGTGGTCTACCACAGGCTGGTTCGTACCCAAGGACGCCCCAGCTTTTGCACCCACTGCGCCTCCTCTGTCCTTGATCCCACATGTGCCTCTATTCACGTTTGGTCTCTTCCTGTCACTGAGTACTTACTCTTGAGGAGCCTGCTGCTAGGGGCGTCAGGGTTCTTGGCCAGTGTCAGGGAAGTCAGGTGCGTCGGGAGGGGTGCGGTGGAGACGCATGTGAGTGAAGCGGCGGCGAGAAGCCCTCGGGCTCGCATGTTTGATGAGTTTGTGAGATGAGCTGTTGACATGTCCATAACTGAGGGCACTGAGTGGGGACTCGCGGGTCTCCATGATGAGCCGTGGCCGTCACGAGGTGGATGCCTTCGCTGCCATCCCGGCGGGGGCAGGGGCAACGTGGAAGGGCATGTTGGGTCTTTGTATTTGCCTTCCTCCCTATCTCTCTGTGTTTTACTTCGCCCGCAGATTGGGGACCACAAATTCAGCGCTCACCGAATCGTCTTAGCAGCCTCCATCCCGTACTTCCACGCGATGTTCACCAATGACATGATGGAGTGCAAGCAGGATGAGATTGTGATGCAGGGAATGGACCCCAGGTACCACGCTCCTCTGCCAGGCCTCCCAGCTGCTTCCCTGCGCAGTCCTGCCGGTGCTGGTGCCCGGTGCCCCCCGGGGCCCGCGGCAGGACACGGCGTCTCCAGCACCGCCCAGTGCACGCTCCGCTCTGTGCGTGGCACTCCGCCCGGGGCCTGAGACAGGATGAAAGTGGGGCCTCTGCTGTGTTGTGCTCTGTTAGAATGCACATTTAATAGGCAGTAGAGTACAAGATATATTTTTTGTCTGGGACGGGTACAAAGGTGGGTTTGTAATTCTCGTGCACTTCTCTGTGCCAGCCGTGTGAGCTGGCACACTTTCCAAGAGCCCGTCCTCGGTCTGCAGCAGTGCCGCCCCTCAGCACTTCCCGCAGTGACGGGACTGTCCTGCCGTCCTTGCCGGACGGGAGCCACGAGCCACGTGAGCACTTGAGTGGGACTACTGGGACGGGAGAACTGAATTCTAAATTGTATTTCATTTCAGTTCGTTTAAAAGTAATTTTAAATACCTGCGTGTAGCTGGTATTATTTGGAGCAACAGGTCAGGAAGGGGGCAGAGATCGTAGCTATTTGATGGATGAGAATACTGAAGCCCGAGGATGTCAGGCTCAAACGCAGCCCCCCAAACATCTCCATCCGAGAGGCCGCATAGCGTAGCGGGGAGAAGTTCTCCCCTAGAGGGACCTGGGGCAGGCGCAGTCCAGCACCCCGAGACCACATCGCTCAGGGGCTTATTTGAAGTTGTCCTCACATCTGGAGTCACTTAGCACTGGACACGCTTCATGGAAATACTCCTGGGTTTCTGTCTAAAGACTTTATATAAACACTAGAGGCCCAGTGCACGAACTCGTGCACCAGTGGGGTCCCTCGGCCTGGCCTGCGGGATGGGGCCGAAACCAGCTCTCCAGCACCCCCTGAGGGGTCCTGGATTGCGAGAGGGCGCAGGGCAGGCCAAGGGACCCCACCTGTGCATGATCCGGGCTGGGGAGAGACGCAGGAGGTTGGCCTGCAGGGAGGGACTGCAAGAGGGCTCCAGGATGTGTCCACCGGTCTCAGTCCCAATCAACCGGACCCCAGCAGCAAGCTAAGCTAACCTACCGGTCAGAGCATCTGCCCCCTGGTGGTCAGTGCACATCATAGTGAACGGTTGAACAGGCTTAGCATATCATTAGCATATTGCACTTTGGTCGAACAGACAACTGGACACTTAGCATATTAGGCTTTTATTATATAGGATTATATAGGATGTTCCATAGTATGCCTTTTTGGGCCTTGAAAGGAAAAAGGCATGTTTATGTCACTAAAAAGATTTGCTGCAGATCTATGAATTGAGGCTGTGTGTGTAACCTGGGCTGTATCCCGGGGTGCCCTGCACACCTACTGTGTGCCTGTCATTGACCTGGGGTCTGGGGATGCAGCAGCAGGCACGACGCACAAGGTGGCACAGGGTGAGGACGTTCTCGTGAGAAGAGACAATGAATGACCAGTGACTCTAACACTGGCTAGTGGCCTGCCATTGCTGCCTCCCCTCACGATGTGAAAATACAAGGGAGAGGGCTGCGAACCTGTGGCACCCTCTGGTGATTGAGGGTATCAGCCCCAGGGCACGGGGAGGATTTATAACCACGCATGCAGACGGCTCAGGCCGGGGACTTGGAGGAAGCACACAGAAGTGGGTTTCAGGGCAGTTGTACTCTCTTCTCCAAGGTCTGTGTCTGCAGGAGCCGTGCTAATCGCCAAGCACAGTGCAGGCCGCCAAGAGCCTGTGTGTGTGTGAGGCTGCCTGAGGGGTGACACGGAAGCACCTCTCCTGCACTGACTCCAGTGGAAGAATCTGGTGATAGACAGGTACACGTGTGAGCTGGTGATAGGTACACGTATGAGCTGGTGATAGGTACACGCGTGAGCTGGTGATAGGTACACGCGTGAGCTGGTGATGGGTACACACGTGAGCTGGTGATAGGTACACGCGTGAGCTGGTGATAGGTACACGTGTGAGCTGGTGATAGGTACACGTGTGAGCTGGTGATAGGTACACGTGTGAGCTGGTGATAGGTACACGTGTGAGCTGGTGATAGGTACACGTGTGAGCTGGTGATAGGTACACGTGTGAGCTGGTGATAGGTACACGTGTGAGCTGGTGATAGGTACACGTGTGAGCTGGTGATAGGTACACGTGTGAGCTGGTGATAGGTACACGCGTGAGCTGGTGATAGGTACACGTGTGAGCTGATGATAGGTACACGTGTGAGCTGATGATAGGTACACGTATGAGCTGGTGATAGACAGGTACACGCGTGAGTTGGCCGGGAAGTGAACGTGATGTCAGGAGGGCAGAGCAGAGCCAAGGCGAGTGCACGAGGAGGGGCCTGTGTGTTCAGGGCGGCCGGGAAGGTCTCTGTGACGGGTGGCCATTGAGCCCAGAGCGTCACTGAAGTGAGGGAGTGAGCCACCTGGGGGACGAGCCCTCCGAAGAGAGACCCTGAGTGAGTGAGGGGACAGAGTGGAAGGGGACAGGTCGTGCAGGGGAGGAGCCAGGCCACGTGCAGGCCTGGGTGGAATTTGGATTTTCTTCTCTGCATCGTGGGAGAGATGAAAATGTCGGAATTCTCATTCTGGAAATTTATCCCAAAGAAACAATAGTCCACAACCATGACTCACAATGGCAGTGAGATGGTAGTAGCTATTCCACCTAGGAACAAAGGGAATGAGCATACTTACCTTCTGGAATACTGCATAGCAGCCACTAAAAACAAGACGTGAAGGCAGGGTAGCAACATGCAAAGGGCCTCGTGAGTCTTAAGTAGATTTACACCATCTGTGCACAGAGGGATGAAAGGACCTAGGGGGTGACACCACGGACATGCTCAGTAGTGACATGTGGGTGACTGCTTTTCTTTTTAAACTTTTCTGCAACAAAACTGTGTGGGCAACACAGACAAGAAGTAGGACAGTCTGGCTCCGGGGAAGAAGGATCCCATTCAGTAGGCTCTCCAAGGGCAAGGATGTCATGGCTGCTAGGGTGGGCCCGTCTCCCCAGGCGGAACTGTCCGCCCAAGTGGGGCCGAGTCTCGTGGGCGAAGACCGTCTCTAAAGAGCACCTCTCCTCTTCCCTCTAGCGCCCTGGAGGCTCTCATCAACTTTGCCTACAACGGCCACCTCGCCATCGACCAGCAGAACGTCCAGTCATTGCTGATGGGGGCGAGCTTCCTGCAGCTGCAGAGCATCAAGGATGCCTGCTGCACGTTCCTCCAAGAACGGTGAGGGCATGGGCCGGCCGGGGGGCAGCGTGACCTTTTCATTTCCAGAGCCCCTGCCAGTTCGCCGAGTCTTCGGGGCACAGAGTGTGGGGAGAAGTGAGCCGGCCGGGCACTCTGCAGAAACGACCTTTCTTAAAATCAGCACCGGGCGGTGCCCAGCCCTTTGGGTTGAACCCGAGGAACATGGTTTACGGCGAGCAGGCCCTGCCTGCTCTCTCCCTGGGCCTGACATGTTCCTCGACTCCTGGCCTCCCTCCCCAAGCTGACCAGCTGCTAATTGAGCCGACCGTTCTCACCGCGCTGGTTTTGTCGGTGCTCCCTGACCGTTCCACAGACGCCGCCTCTGTTCAGCTCCTTCCCTCCTGGACGTCCATCCGTGTTTCCCCTTCGCCTCTTTAACAGCCCACCCAGGTGCCGCCTCCTGGGGCTTTCGGTCCCCTGTGCTCTTTAGGGGAGGACTGGGCTCACCTCTGTCCTACGCCCAACACTTGACAGTGCCCTTCTGATGACTTAGCAGCCCCCCCCAACCCCCCCCCCAGAAGCGGGCAGGGCTCTTAGTCATAAGGTAAAAGCCGCCTTTTACCCACAGGGGCGTGGACATGAGGGTCAGTGCTGGGCTATACACAGGCAGACGAGCTGGCACCGAGCAGTCCTGTGCCTGGTGCCCTCCAGGGCCTGGTCTGTACCTGACAACTCTGACCAGCAGGTTCCCAGCCTGAAGACCAGCCTTCCTCCGCCTCAGCTCTGCCCTCTGAGCCTCCTCCCCCTTAGAGCTGACCTCTCCCTCTCACCTCCACCAACCCAATTCACTAAGCTCTGTGGCCGCCCCTGCTAGCCACACCAGCCGGTGGCGCTCGTGGGCACGGCTGTGTGCAGCTGGTCTTAGTGACCCGGGCAGCGATGCCCAACATGAGGTGCTCTCCTGGGTGCAGTGTGCGGGGGTTCCTGGTGAGGCAGGTGGAGACCCGCAGTCCCAGAGCTTGGCGGGAGCCTGCCCTGGGTGCCTTCTGGGCAGGCTGGAGGGCTGCAGGTCGGGGCTGGGCAGACACTGTCTCTCCTACTCGTTTGTAAGCGGCTTAAGGACGCAGCCTGGATGCAGTTTCTGTCCCCAGGAAAGTGGAGAATGCTGAGTAGGCACCCTGGGAAGGACCAAGTGGCCAGCCTCTCGGGACAACAGCTCCACCTAGGGGCTGTGGCGGGCATCGCCGTCACCCTGGATCCAGGCCGTTACAGAGTAGTGTCCCTGAAATATGCTTAGAACAGTTTTAGACCAGAGCCGCTTTTCGTGCCCCAATTATGTCCTTTATAGCTTCTCTGAGCCTCATTTTCCGCCTGAAAATGACAGCCCTGACTGCTCTGCAGTGTTAAGATTCTGGAGGAAGGACACAGGCCTGGCAGAGCGCTGGGCTCCATGGGGGTAGCTGCCTGGGGCTGTTTCTGGGGGTCTAACCAGTCGGACCCATCGGGCCTCCTCCTGTGTGAACATAGAAGCATGTAAGGTCCTGATGTTGGAGAGCCACTTCTCGGGGCTTAAGCCCTCATTCTACGCCTTCGGTGCCTCCCTGGTGGCCAGGGGTGCCCACTCAACCAGGAACGTTGGCAGCCGAAGGAAAGTGGATGGGTTTCCAGCACCTGATCTCTTCTCTCTCCGAGAGCTGCTTCCCACCCAGAGGCACAGAGACCAGGCCTCGAGCAGAGCCCGAGGAAAAGCCTGCCTTCCGTGGGTATCCACAAGCGAGTCCGAGACAGCTGATGTCTCGTTATTTTTGCCATTTTTTTTCTTATGCAAAAGGCTTCACCCCAAAAACTGCCTGGGTGTGCGCCAGTTTGCGGAGACGATGATGTGCGCTGTGCTGTACGATGCGGCCAACAGCTTCGTCCACCAGCACTTCGTGGAGGTGTCCGTGTCGGAGGAGTTCCTGGGCCTGCCCCTGGAGGACGTGCTGGAGCTGGTGTCTCGCGATGAGCTGAACGTGACGTCCGAGGAGCAGGTCTGTGGCCGGGCAGTGGGCGGCTGCTCTTCCTGGTCTTCCCTTCTTTTTTTAACAAAATGAAGATCGTGTTATGTACACAGTTGTTTATGATGGGTTTGTTGTATTGTATCACGTGCATGTTTCATGAAAACCTTATACCTTTTATTTTAAATATATTTTTATTGGTTTCAGAGAGGGAGAGAGAGAGAGAAACATCAATGATGAGAGAGAATCATTGATTGGCTGCCTCCTGCACATCTCCTACTGGGGATGGAGCCCACAACCCGGGCATGTGCCCTTGGCCAGAATTGAACCCAGGACCCTTCAGTCCGCAGGCTGACCTCTAACCACTGAGCCCAACCAGCCAGGGCCTTTATGTGTTTTAGCATTCCATTGCTTCCTTATTCTCGGAGGTCCGGGTTATTTCCCGTCTTTACTGTTAGAACTCACGGAGAGGAACCGGGAATAGCATAGCTCACTTTCTGAAAGCGTCTTTCTCTAAGCGAGAGTCGAGCCTTGGGGCAGTCGCCAGTGGGAAACAGGAAGTCAAGAGGGGTTTGTTTGGTTCAAATGAGAGGAACGATATGTGCAGTTGGACTGCCGGTGGGAATTCTCCAGAAGAGGGAAGATTGACGGTCGGAGAACAGAGAGAGTGATTGCTGGTGTGATGGCCTAGGGCGGGTGAGAAGGGACGCATCTCAGGACAAGGGGTGAGGCTTTGACAGGAGGCCAGGCCTTCAGGGCCCACCCAGATGCCGGGGCAGGCGGGCGGGAAGGGAGATGCTGGTAATTCCGTGCACATTCGCTTCTGACTTGTTCCAGCTCCTGGGAACCTGGACCTTGAGCCAGACCTTAAGAAAGGGAGCGGGTTGAGATGAAGAGGAGGAGAGGAGGGGCATTCTAGGTGAAGGGGCCGTGTGGGCGGGGAGCCAGCCTGCCTGGGCGGGGGGTTGGGGGAGTAGGTGCAGGAGCGGCAGGAAGGAGGGTGAACAGGGACTTAGTTGCAATACAGAAATGTTCCACTGACAGATTCCCTTAGGGCAGGAGCGACCCAGAAACTGCTGTGTCAGCGGTTCTAACCTTCCTGACGCCGCGGCCCTTTAGTACAGCTCCTCATGTTGTGGTGACCCCCAATTTCATTGTTACACATTGAACATAATTAAAGCACAGTGATGAACCACAAAAACAGTATGTAATTATATATGTGTTTTCCGATGGTCATAGGTGACCCCTGTGAAAGGATCGTTCGGCCCCCAAAGGGGTCGGGACCCACAGGTTGAGAACCGCTGCCCTAGGGCGTCACGGTGAAAGCCGGGAACGGTCATGGTCACCCAGGCTTGTGTTCCGAGATGGAGCCCTATGGGGGAGCAGAGAGAAGACAGTGGCTTCAGGAGACAAGTCGGAACGATGGAACGTCCCAGGGACTGCCCCAGTGCAGGGAGGGCGGGCCTTAGGTCGGGGTGTAGGGGTGTGGCCTCTGACTGGGAAGAGTCGCCACAAGAGCGTCCACTCTGTCTCGGCAGGTCTTTGAAGCCGCGTTGGCCTGGGTCAGGTACGACCGGGAGCAGAGGGGCCCCTGCCTGCCCGAGCTGCTGTCCAATATCCGGCTGCCCCTCTGCCGGCCCCAGTTCCTGTCGGACCGAGTGCAGCAGGAAGACCTGGTGCGATGCTGCCACAAGTGCCGGTGAGCAGGGTGGGGCTGCCCAGGGTCCCCTGCGGGTGGAGGTGGGGGGACCAGGCCTGGAAATGGGAGCGTGGACCCCACTGGGAGGATGCCTGCTGTCCTAGCATCTCACACTCATTCCAGGGACCTGGTGGACGAAGCAAAGGACTATCACCTCATGCCAGAGCGCCGGCCCCACCTGCCAGCTTTCCGAACGCGGCCTCGCTGCTGCACGTCCATCGCTGGGCTCATCTACGCCGTGGGAGGCCTCAACTCAGCAGGTACCTTGCAGCTCCCCCTCGCAGAGCCCCGCCTTGCACCCGAGGGTAAGGGAGCACCGAACAGCCTCGCCTGCCCTCTGGCCCCTCTCTGTTTTATTAAATTGCTCTGCAGTTAAAGCATGTCAGGTGTCGATACCATTGACCAGAATATGGAGCTAAAGAGCCTTTAGGAAGCCTGAGGCCTGGCCCCTTACCTTCCCAGCGGGGAAGCTGAGGCCGAGAACGTCCCCTGCTCACAGTTGGTTTTGGCCGAGCAGGGACTGGATCGTGGGTCCTGACTCCTGAGCCAGCACTCTCTCGGACACCCGCTGGCCGTGGAGGGGCTCAGCCCTCGATAGGACACAGCCAGAGACCCAGCTCCGACCCCAGGCTGACTGATCCCATTTGGTCAAATGGATCCCTGGGGTTCGCCTGCGAGAATGTCACCCAAGAAGGACAGACACGCGGTGTGGGCCACGATCAGCAGTCCTGGTCACTCTTACCGCTCAGGATGACGCACCCACTCTACAGTTCGGGTGCCGGTGGCAGCTCTCGTATCACAGTCGGGGTTTGGGGAATCTCCGTGGGCCGCCCTGCCGCGCCCGGGCTCCTCGCAGGCAGGAGGGATTTAGTCGGGAGGCAGGATACCTGGGTCTGGGCAGTGCAGTGACGGAGTTTGGTCTCCGGTGTGAGGGTCTGGGGAAGGTTGTGGGGGGGGGCAGTCCGGGCAGCTTTATTTTTAACTGAAAGTTCATGAGAGTGGGCAGTAGTCTGTGGCCTCTGAGTTCTCAGCAGTGACCTGTCGTGTGAGAGCTGAGTGCCTGGAGCAGGATAAAGGGGGAGTGGGTGATTTGACCCCCACAAAAGCCTGAGGAAAAGGGGAGGCTGGAGTATCACCCGCTGCCGAGCACTTGGCAGGTGACTGAGGATCACACCCCTCACCTTAGGCCTCTGCCCTCGAGAGCCCCTTCCCCGTGAGCAGAGGACAGGGCCCCAGGCCACTTGCCCAGGGTCCCGGCTAGCGAGGGAACGTGGACGCTGGAGCCCACACCCTCCCCGGGGCCTGCCTCCTGCTTGGGGAACTCTGCATCCACCTGCCTCACTGGGCCTGTGAGCAGGTGGAGCACCCATTCCCTCCCTCGGAAGTAACGCCTCCCATCCGATTCTAATTCCCTCCGAGGCTGAGCTTTGAGGTTATCAGGGCTGGAACTTCTCAGTGGGCCCTTCAAGCGTGAAGAGCCGATAGAGCCACGTTACACACCCCAATAACCAGTGCCCAGCAGCTGTGATGCAAACGAGGGGGGTCATGTGTTTAATGTGAGTAGCAAATTTTTATGCAGGTGATTCCCTGAACGTGGTGGAAGTGTTCGACCCCCTCGCCAATCGCTGGGAGAAGTGCCATCCCATGATGACTGCCCGCAGCCGCGTCGGCGTGGCCGTGGTGAACGGGCTGCTCTATGCCATCGGGGGCTACGACGGCCAGCTGCGCCTGAGCACCGTGGAGGTCTACAACCCAGAGACGGACACGTGGGCCCGGGCGGGGAGCATGAACAGCAAGAGAAGGTACCCATAGGCAGGCACGCGGCATCGGGGGCGCCGTGCTGGGCGAGCAGGCGCACGTGGCAGCATATACCTCAAGCGCGGGCGGGCACTTCCCGCAGCCAGGCCAGCCCGCGTCTCCTCCAGTGGGAGCGGCCCCGTGCCTCGTCCTCCGTCCTCCGAGGGTCTCGGGGAGAGGAGGCACGGACAGGCGGGGGCTGTGTTGTTACTTAGCGCCAGTGAGGCCTGAGGACGTGCTGTGAAGACGGGCTGGACCGGACGCTGGGAGAGGTCAGGGGGGACGGAGGGGACTCGCAGGACAAGGAGTGATCAGAGGAAATCCGAGGGGCTGCCTTTTCCCTTTCTTTCCCCAGGGCCCGGCCAGGCCCGTGCCTTCACTGCCCGGGGAGCATGTGAGCACAGCCATGCTGTCCACCTCAGGGCCACCCAGGCACGAGTGCGGAGGGCTGGGGAGGTAGACAAGCTCGCGCGTCTCACCCGCTGCCCGCCCGCCCACCTTTCCTGCACAGGCAGCGGGACTCAGGGCAGCCAGATCGTGCCGTCTCCCTCCCGTGCCGGGGTGACGGGCGCACCCCTCCTGCCGTCGATCCGCGTGGAGTGTTGGCGGCGGGTGGGGTGGAGCTGGACAGTTCTTGCCTCTCCTGCCCTCGGTGAGGCCACGCGGGACCAGGGGTTTCAGATGACCCGCTGCTTCTCCCAGAGCCGAGAGGAGAGGAAAGCAGTCCCAGGCCCACCGCTCAGCCGACCGCACACGTGTCGCTCTTACACGCCGAGCCCCCTGACCTGCCCGACTTGGGGGGCAGGTTACACAAACGCTCTTCTGAAAGCAGCAGTTTAAGGCCTGGACCGGTTGCTCCTTAAGGGCCTCAGGCTGTGCCTCCCAGGCCGCTTTGTCCGGCCATGCCCGGGCTCTACTTGTAAGACGTGACCACGCCAAGATCACGTGGCTGCATGTGTGTGGGGGAGGGGTCAGCATGAAGTCCTTTGCCACATGAAAGTGTCACGCCATGATGCACAGGTCGCACCTCCATCGGCGTCTGTCAGCCGTGGCCTCGAGCCGGAGGACCTGCCTCTGTACCGGTCAGACCCGATGCACAAGGGGCCACAGCAGGTTCCTGGGGGAAAAGCTGTGTCCCCAAGGCCGCCCCCCAGGCGGTGAGCAGGCTCATGCCCGGTGTTCTTCCCACCGTCACCACCTCCGGCTCCGGCGGCCGTGGGTCCTGGGCAGCTCTGGGGCCTTGAGTGACTCCGCTCGGGGTCCCGGCCGTGGCTGCCTTTTTGCTTCGACTGCAGTCACTTCTCCGGTGTCTGTCGGCGCCGAGCTGCCTCCCGGCTTTCAGGCCACGGGTTGGAGAGTGTCTGGGAGGGAGGGGCGTGGGGTGCGTTTCCGCGCTGCGAGTGCCGTTATTAGCAGTGGACCCAGCTCCGTGCACCCCCTTCAGTCACAGGCTGCCTTTACGTGTGCTCGGTCGCTTCCCTGCTGACATCCCCTCGGCCCCCTGTCCTGCCAATGGTGACAAGCTGCTTCCTGCCGCCATTCCTTCCCTCCCCAGCCGTGCAGGCTGCTTCCGGAGCCTTCTCTCACCGACCAGCCAGCATTTCCCTGATCTCTTTCTCATCTTTGCCGCTGAGCTGGTCCTTCATCTCGCTGGTGTGGCTCCTCCATTTCTCACATTTTTGTTGAACTTCCGTGTGGTGACTTGTGTCCCCTCTAGACAGACAGTGGCAGGTCCAGTGGGTGTGAGACCTTCCCACACCCCTGCCCAAGGCAAGTCCTCTTCCCATTCAGGCTGCTCGGGGGCCTCGTGTGGACGCTCCGATGTGCTGTGCAGTGGAGCCTGGTATTTAACGTTCCGGTTAGACGCCGGGATTTACCGAGAATCTCCTCCAGCTTCGGGTGAACACGGGAGTTGGCAGCTAGGCATTTGTCGCTTACCGAGGCTCCGTGGGGAGCAGATTGCATGGTTACGCCAGGTCCTGGGGTCCTGGGGTGCGTGGTGCTGGCGGAGCTGGCCCTGCGAACAGCACAGAGGAGGCGTGTCTCACTCACGTCTGAGCTCACCTCTCTGGGCAGCTGGGCAGGAGCCGCCGTTGGTGCTGACGATGGTGCTGCTTCCTGGGGGGCGGGGGGACAGGGCCGCGTAGGGCACCTGACACCTGTTCTGATGCGCAGCTGCAGGAGCTGTTCCCTCTCCCCCTGCGGCAGGTCAGGGCCATGCAGGGCCGTGTGTGCGCTGAAAACACGCTTGTCGAACTTGACAGTGAGTTGAATGGGAGGATCCTGGTAACACCAAACACACCAAGGCCTGCACGTACAGGCACCTCACACAACACTGTCGGGTTCCCTGAGGAAGCGTGAGGCCGGAGAGGCATTCTTGCTGAGGGATCAGGTGGCTTTTGAGGAGGAGAGCAAGGAATCTGACCAGGACCCTACAGGTCAGTCAGACTGGAGGGGCATGTGAGACGATCGGCCTGCGGAGTGAGGAGGGCAGGAAACCGCAGTCGGGATGAGAGAGGGGGGAGCTCAGGGCAGCGTCCTCCCTCAGCTCCCACCTTGACTTCCCCGTCCTGGGTTTAGGCTGCTCTCGAGGAGGGTTGGTGGTTGGGTTTATGTCTGGGGCGCGGGAAGGCGTCCGGACGCTGAGGCCCCCTGGGCTGACTGTCTTTCAGCGCCATGGGGACAGTCGTGCTGGACGGGCAGATCTACGTCTGTGGGGGCTACGACGGCACCTCATCCCTCAACTCTGTGGAGACCTACTCACCCGAGACGGACAAGTAAGGACCCGCCCCCGGCACCTGGGCTGGCTGAACCTGGGGGTAAACCAGGGGTGGGCAAACTTTTTGACTGGAGGGCCACAGTGGGTTCTTAAACTGGACCGGAGGGCCAGAACAAAAGCATGAATGGAGTGTTTGTGTGAACTAATATAAATTCAAAGTAAACATCATTACATAAAAGGGTACGGTCTTTTTTTTTTTTTTTTAGTTTTATTCATTTCAAACGGGCCGTAGTTTGCCCACGGCTAGAGCTGCCCGGCCTGTAGCCCTGCAGTGCCTGCGGCCTGTAGGCCCTTAGTGACTTCTGCTTAATGAGGAAGTGAGTGAAAAAGACCCAGGAGACAGCCCACTCAGCCACGATGGTGGAAATGCAGGCGAGAGGATGAGGAGCCGGCGGGCGGCACTCCCGAAGGGGCAGGATGATGGGGGGAATGTAGGAGCGACAGGGTCAGCTGAGCTGGAAACATGGTGTCTGTTCACCTCATCTGTGTACCTCCCGGCCCATCTTGTGGAATTATCAGCCCCAATTTTTTCATTTTGGTATTTGAATTTTCTCATATTATGTAACAACATCAGCACATTAGTAGGATGGATTCATCGGTGCTTTTAAGCCAGCGGTTCTCAACCTGTGCGTCGTGACCCCTTTGGGGGTCGAACGACCCTTTCACAGGGGTCGCCTAAGACCATCAGAAAACACACATATAATTACATATTGTTTTTGTGATTAATCACCATGCTTTAATTATGTTCAATTTGTAACAATGAAATTGGGGGTCACCTCCACATGAGGAACTGTATTAAAGGGTCGCGGCGTTAGGAAGGTTGAGAACCACTGTTTTAAGCCAATACCTCATTCGTTTAATCTGTTACATATCGGAGCAAGCAGGGCGTCTAAGCCTGTTACGGAGCACCGTCTGCTGGGCCCACCGTCGTCCACTCGGGGCCTCGGCTGCGGTCCTGGGTGCAGCGTGGGGAAGGCCTTCCTCCCCTCGGGCGGGGGAGAGGCGGGCTGAGCCATGGTCGATCTGGGGGTGCTCGGGAGACAGGGAGGCAGCAGGAAGGGGTCTCGGGGGGTTAGCCTGCCCGTGGGGCAGGGCACGGAGGCGGCGAAGAGACCAGGACCACGTGGGGAGGAACCACACCAGGCAGCGTGGACTCCGCCTCCAGGAAGCAGGGGGAGCCCCTGGGTGTGCTGCTCAGGGTCCCAGGGGAGAGGCCTGCACGCCAGGCCCCTGTAAGGAGGCTGCTGCAGTGGTTGGGGGGAGGGGGGACTCAGGGTCCCGGGGGAGGGGACAAGCAAGCCCAGGAGCAGACCAGCGGGGAATTGGTTGCCACAGGAACATGGATGAGGGAGAAGAGGCCATAAAGCTGCTGTTCACCAGGACAGCCACTAGGGGGCGGGGCCCACGGGAAAAAAAAAACCGGGGCGGGGGGAGCACAGCACAGAGCCCAAGCCTTCTAAGGCCCCTGGGGGGCAGGGACCCCGATCTCACAGCACCCCTCCTGCTTTGGCTCTTCCTGAAGGTGGACAGTGGTGACCCCGATGAGCTCCAGTCGCAGTGCTGCCGGGGTCACGGTCTTCGAGGGCAGGATATACGTGTCCGGTGGGCACGACGGCCTGCAGATCTTCAACAGCGTGAGTCTGGGCTCTCCTGGGCTGGGCCCTTGCTCCATCCTTGAGAGCGACTGGGAAAGGCAGTTCCCTGGGAACACGCTAGCCTTCCCGCTGCTGGGAGAGGCGTCGCCTAGTGGGGTTTCGGGCCACCCGCAGCCGCTCTCAAGTCCTGAGCACGGGAGGCAGAGTGCGCCCACCCTTCAGTCTCCGTGGAGACCCGCATGCGACCGGTGAGAGCGCTGCCCCAAGTAGGTGGGCTACAGGCAGCACGGCCTTGCAAGCAGCTGTGTGCTTCGGCCCAATTTGTTGGAAATAAAACCTCAGCAGCTGTTCACTGGTGGTTGGTTCCGAGGCCCCTCAGTGCTGGCCGGGTTCAGGGGACCCGCCGCATCCGCTGTCACTCGCCCGCAGAGCAGCCCTAAATGCAGGCGGAAGGTCGGTCTGGGCCGGTGATGGCGAACCTTCTGAGCTCGGTGTGTCAGCATTTTGAAAAACCCTAACTTCACTCTGGTGCCGTGTCACATACAGAAATTTTTTGCTATTTGCAACCATAGTAAAACAAAGACTTATATTTTTGATATTTATTTTATATATTTAAATGCCATTTAACAAAGAAAAATCAACCAAAAAAATGAGTTCGCGCGTCACCTCTGACACGTGTGTCATAGGTTCGCCATCACTGATCTAGGCTCTGCCTTGTCCCTGAAAACCCAGGGGCAGGGGTGCCACTGAGGAGACGGCGTCAGAGCCAGGCAGCGCTGCAGGGCTCTCCGTCCCTGGGCTCTTCCCCCCCCC
>NW_006295816.1:420536-434675 GCF_000327345.1 Myotis davidii
CCTCGTCCCCATGCTCACGCGCCGCAGCCGCGTCTCCCTGGTGGCCAGCTGTGGGCGCCTCTACGCCGTGGGGGGCTATGATGGACAGTCAAACCTCAGCTCCGTGGAGATGTACGACCCGGAGACGGATTGCTGGGCTTTCACGGCCCCCATGGCGTGCCACGAGGGCGGGGTCGGGGTGGGCTGCATTCCTGTCCTCGCTGTCTAAGGAGGGACGTGGTGGGGTCGGGGTCAGGTACCAGCGTGGGCACTCCCTTCCAGGGGCATCCCGCCGGAGAGGGACCAGCAGGCACAGGGGAGCCGAGGGGCGGTTCCCGGGTGCGCGGTCCTCCCTCACGTGCCGCCCTTGCGCCCTCCGAGCCCAGGACACCAAGACGCACAGCCTGGCAGGTGCCTCTGGGCCTCACAGCTGGTGCCAGCGGCTGCTTGTGGTCACACGCCCAGGCCCGTCCAAGCCCAGCTCCGAGCCAGCCTGGCAGGAGGCTCCATCCGACACTCGCCTGCTGTTCTCCGGCCACAGAGCGGCCGGTCTGACCGGCAGCCGCAGTGGCCATGTCTTGGAAGCGGTGTGGCTGGGAGAGGACGACACTCGGAGAGTTCTCGCCGCCGCCTGTGGAGACGCTGCCTGGGCCGGGGCTCGCCAGGCGCCTCCTTCCGTCTGGGCAGGGCCCTTGTCCTCCTGGGAGAGCAGGGCACAGAAGCTCTCCTGTCTGCTGTTGGGGTCTCAGGAGGTCTCTTTCATCTTATTTGGGAGAAACAGAAGGAAAAAAGATACTTGAAAGAAGCTGAAGGAAATTTAAAGAAACACTCGAAAGAAACTGGAAAGAAAAATACCTTTTTTTTAAGTAAACATTTTTTGCGAGAAGAAAATGTTAAAAAAAAGAGCCACTAAAAGGAAATCATGTGTTTAAACAGAAAACCACCCACAACGTAGAGGGTGGTGACGGCTCCCACATCCGGTCCGGTCCTGAGCCTCGCACAGCGCGGGGTTCCCTCTGGCCCCGCGTGTCGAATGCGCGCCCGACCGGCCCCTGCAAGGTGCTTCTCGCTTGTCTTCACACCCACCGTCAGAGGACTCCTCGCGGCTGACCGACCGCAGCTCCTGCAGGGGGAGCGCCCAGCGGGTTGCTGGAGGCTCCCGGTGCCCCTGTGGTCGCCCACGGCCACCCTGGCTCACTCGGCTCCCCTCCCCTCCTTTCGTTCCTTCCGTATTCGACCAGCAGGAAGCAGTCGGTCTGGCCAGACTCTCGCTTGCCCGTCTGTCCTGACCTCGACTCGCACGCAGAGCCGGCTTTCCCAAGTGAAGAGTCGGGGCCGGGGGACTCCTGCCGCTGCCAAGAACAAGCTTATAGTCCTTCCCCCGATTGAGCAAAGGGCTCGAGGACACTGCTCCCCCCTCCTCCCTGATGGGACCTCACGGGCACACAGGAGCCCCCTGGGTCACCAGCGCGGGGCAGGGGGGCCGTCCTTCAGCTGCTGCTGCCAGAGCTGGTGTTCTGCCTGCTGCCAGTATTTAGTGCAGGACGGGCCTCGGTCCCCGTCTCCCGGCGGCCCCAGGGGCTGGGAGCCTGGCGGGGAGCAGTGTGGGGCCGGAGTCGTCTTCCGCCCGCGAGGTTCGCAGGGTGAGCAGTCGCCAGGTGTCCGGAGGGAATGCCCTGTGCCTGCCACTTGGGCGCTGGGCCTCTGGGACAAGCACTTGAACATGATTTTTAACGACAACAATCAATACGGCTGAGCTGAGCCCTGGAGCAGCTCGGACATTCCCCACCCTCTCATTGGCCCCGAGGTGGGAGGTGGCCGCGGGGGCGGTCCGCATTCCTGGTGGAGAGCGGTGTCTGGTGGGCCTCTGATTCTCCTCAGCCCCTTCTTCTGTGAACTTGAAGTAGCACTGACAAGCCTGACGGCGACGGCGCTAAGAACCGGTCAGTGGGCCAAGGAGGGGGCCTGGCCGGTCCTTAGGAGGCTGGCCCGGAGGCTGCCACTGGGGGTGGCTCACTTCCCGAGACCTGCTGCCCTTGTAGGCCCTTCCCGCGTCCCTCCCGCCTCCCCGGCGACATGGCACTGCTGGCTGAGAGCGCTTCCCAGGGGAGGGAGCCAGGCCTGGGCCCGGCTCAACGCAGGTGCACGCCCCGACAGTCTACACTCTGAGCCCCTCAGTCCGAGGGGGATGTTTGCCAGCAGCTGGTCTGCCCTTAGGTGCCGGCGCCTTCTCAGTAGCACGGTGAGGAGAGCCATCACCCGGAGACGTGCAAGGGGGTTTCCAGGCTGGACAGCTGCGCTCAGGGCCTCGGGTCTCGCCCAGCCCGGAGCAGAGGCTGTGAGCTGTGACCTGTGACCTGTGACCTGGGCATTTCCCCTTAAAGCACGTTTCACCTGCGATCAATGCCGAGATGGGAGCTGAAGACCAGCCTCTGACTTGGCCACGAAGACGGGAGCAGGGAGAGGTCCTCCTCCTCCCGCCCCATTTACTGTTTCCCAGGAAGTCTCCCCCCCTTTTATTTATAGAGCGCATGTGTTAAGAAACCAAAGAGAAATAAAGAGCACACTTCTGTCGTCTTGCCCTTTCCTGATTCATTTTTTAAATACTATTAGAAGCAAATCATATTTTTATTGTGATTCATTGAAAAACACAGAACAAAGTAAAAATATGCTGTGAAAATAAGGAAGCAGCCAGATACAGCAAAAGCAGTCTTTGGAAAGACGCGTGCATTTTATACGAATGGGTTTTGGTGAAAAACATGCGGAAGACGACCTGGCGTGTTGCCTGCGTGCTCCTGTCCAGGCCACCGCTTCTCTTGGGTCGCCCTCCCCTCGCTGCCATCGGACTCCGAGCCCCGTGGCCTGTGGCCGCTGACACCCGGCCAGGCCTCCCGCTCCCGGTCCCCACTCTAGGCCAGAGGCGCGTGGCTGTGGTGCACGTAGTCACTGGAACATTCGTTAGTTTATTTTCTTAATTGAACTCGGTGAGGTGACATTGGTTACTAAAGCTGTATGGGTTCCAGGGGGCACTGCCTCGTGGGTGTGTGGTACGGCGTTCACCCCAGGCCGGCCTCCTTGCGTCACTGCTCCCCGTTCCCTCCAGCTTCACGGAAGTTCTCAGACCACAGACAGACGTGCGGGCCCTCCGAGCCCGACGCCCTGGGCGGGCCAGTTTCCGTGGAGAGTGGACTCCGCGTTCCCTTTCACTCCACGGGCAGCCACGGCCCGGGCCTGTCTTCCCGACCCCGGGTGCTGGGTCTGGACACAAACGTACGCTTTCCCACAAGTCGGCGTCGGGTCGGGCTCGCCCTCTGCGTGGGGACAGGCGGCCGCGTTCCGTGTTCGAGTTTGGAAGGGGATGCCCGTCCCCCGCACCCCCCACCAGCAGGTGCTCGCACATGAACACGTGCTGATGCCCACGTGGCCGCCTCGGGGGGCCCACGGAGAGGGCAGCTGGCATAAAGCCCCCGCGTCAGACGCCTGGCCGGCTCACCGTCGGGCTGAGGTCATCCCGCGCCCAGGTCAAGGCCGCCTGAGGGGACAGTCCCGCCCCCGCACCGGCTGCGGGCTCCGAGCTGTGGGGAAGGTCACGGCCCCTCGGGTGGGGACGCCCTTTCCGGGGAGCGACACCCCATCGCGGGAGCGGCTGCTGCGCTTCAGTGCCCTTCTTGCCAGGCCCTGGCCTCCCCCCTTGCTGGCACGGAGCCCTCTCCCCTTCCCCCCGCGGCGCACACGCGGCTTTTGCTGCTGCTCAGATAGCGAACATCACACGCCCAGGGGGTGCGAGGGAACCGGACGCTCTGCTGGCATCTCCGGGCTCCACGGCCAGCTTCCTGAGAGGTTTTCTCCTTAAGGAGCTCAGGTGCATCGGTGGCCAAGACCAAGCCGGGACCGAGGCTGGTGAGAGCCGAGCCGGGGCGCCAGTCGGGGCCGGGGCGCCAGTCGGGGCGGGGGTGAGGCGGTGGCCCTGGGATGGATGGAGGGAAGCTGCTGAGTGTGTGACACTCTTTGGACGTTGCAGGGGGGCCCAGGAGGCGTCTGATACATAAAGTCGGGGTCAGGAAGAGGTGCTGCCTGGAGCTCTGATGAGGGGGAGGCGTAAAGGAACTAAAGGCGCCGATGACTGCCCCCCTGGGCCTCCAGGGCCTCACACGCCCCCTCCGCCCGCATCCCGTGTGCTCTCCATCGTCCTTGTCCTGACCCCAAGGACCATGACACGAGTGGAATCGCCCCGGGGCCTGCCTCATGGGTCTCCTCGCCCCGAGTCCAGTTGGCCCAGCTAACACTTCATTCATTCACACAGGCACTCGGTCGTCTGTCAGAAATGCTTTATTGAGCCTCTCCCCTGAGGATGGGCTGACCCCGTGGCAACGCCTGCGGATGTGAAGGGCCTGGGCGGGGGCGGGGGTGCCGGGTCCTGCAGAAGGACTGTGCTCGCAGGAGCACCTGGTTGAGAAACCCATTCCCCCACCCCTGTCCAGCGCCGGCGGGCACAGCTGTGCGCACACAGGGTGCGTCCGGCTGGGGCACAGCAGGTCACGCCGGCGTGGTCTGAGGTTCCTGAATGCTCTGAGGAGGGAAGGACACCTGCTGGGGGCAAGCCTGGGGCTTCTTGGAGGAGGTGGCCTTGGAGCTGTGCTTGAAGGGTGAGTAGGAGTTAGATACAGGACGGGCAGGCGTTCGAGCAGAGGGCAGCAGGTGTGTGGAAGCAGAGGCGTGTGGGGGACTACGCAGCAAAGGGGGTGCTGTGGGCGCCGAGGGAGTGGGCGGTGGGAGGGGAGGTCATGGCTGGGATGCGGGCCTCCCCTCCTTCCCGGCCCTAGAAATTCTTCAGGAGGTTGTTGATGATGTCATTCCTGGCGTTGTCATACAGGTTCCTGGCCACAGGGGGCAGCTTGGAGCGGTCGATGTCTGAAGCTGCTTCTTCGGGGGGTGGAGCGGGCGGCTGCTCCGGCTGCTCCGGCGAGCCCTGCAGAAGGGACACTGTGGTCACCGCTCCTCGCCCTCACGGACTGTCACCCCCTTCCCGTCCTGCCTGGGCTCCTCTCCAGGCCGATGAAGAGACTGCGGCCCAGGCAGCCGTTGGTACTGGGGCTGGAGGTGCGCCCAGAGGGCCTGGGCAGGCCTGGGCCTCGGGCCTCGGGACTCGCGCCCACCCTCACTCTCCACTCACTGGCCGGGAGGCTGCCCCTCCGTGGTGTCGTCGCCCCAAGTGTGGGCTGGAGAGGAGGGTCGGTTCCCAAGAGTCAGCGTCCTGCCCAGGAGGCAGGTGCGGCTCCCAGTACCTCCGGCCCCAACCACCGGTCTCGCCCCTCCCTTGTGCCAAATGACCGCCGTCCTCAGAATCCCTGAGAACTGGCCTGGAGGACGGCTTGATCCTGATCAACCCATTCTCCAGACGAGGAAACTGAGGCCCCATGTGCCCAAGCCAGTGGCTCACCTCTTGCTGGCGCTCTGGGCCTGGGCTGCAGTCGACCAACAGGAAGCGCTGACGGCCCAACCGGCCGAAGGCGCTTGTGCAGGTCCGCTCCTCCTGTGGGGCAGCGAGTGCAGGGGCTGGAGGCAGATCCGGGCCCAAGGCACCCACCCCACAGCCCACCCGCCGTGTGCCTCATCCTCCCAAGCCAGAGCTGCAAGCTGAGGATGACCCAGGGCCCCCACGGACTAGACGCACCCCCACCCCCACCCCCAGGTGAAGGGCGTGCCGGTTGGTGACTCAGGGATGCTGCCCTGGAATGAGCCGCTGAAATGTGTGCGGGCACAAAGGGCTGTCCGACCCTGGGGGTGGGGTTGTGGGAGATCCTGACCTAATTTTATTTTGCTTCTCCACAGTTTGTTAATTTGCTATCAGAAAATGTTATTTTTCTAATTTCATACCTTAGGTACATTATGGTTTCACTTTATTCTTTTTCTATTTAGTCTTTTTTAAAAAATATATACTTTTATTGATTTCAGAGAGGAAGGGAGAGAGAAACATCACATGAGAGAGAATCATGGATCGGCTGCCTCCTGTTCGCCCCCCACTGGGGACAGAGCCCACAACCCAGGCACGTGCCCTTGACCGGAATTGAACCCGGGACCCTTAGTCCACAGGCCGACCTCTATCCACTGAACCACACCAGCCAGGACTATTTAGTCATTTTTAGCATGTTTTGCTTTTATAATAAGGACTAATTTATAGTAAGAAAACAAAGCAATAGGGAAAACATTTCTAAAAAGGCTCCTACAGTGAAACCTCGCGTGGCCAGGGGAGGTGGGCGGAGATGAACACAGACCCCCCCTCCCCCCCAGGCCAGTGGAGAGGAGAGGACCCCCTGCTCCTGCTGGGGTGGGGGGACTCACCCCGCCGTCCCTGAAGGCGCACTGCTGGGGCGCTGGCTGCTGCTGCCGCTCTGAGAGGCACACCGTCTCCTTGATCCTGAACCTGACCAGCGTCCTGAGGGTGGAGTTCTGCAGAAGAAAGAGCAGCTCCTGGTGAGTCCCCCAGCGGACAGAGCCGAGGCCCCGAGCGGTCAGCGCAGCCGGAGGAAGGGCTGAGCCCAGGCCCGGGCTTCCCACCACGGCCAGGGCCCCTCAGGCAGCGGAGGTGGGGGGAGCTCTCGGAGACGGTGGCCCCTCCGGGCCACTTCCCGTCTCTGTGACCAGGAACAAGATGCCAGCCTTGCCCTGGCGGTTGCTCAGTGGTTAGAGCAGGCAGGGCGCAACCAGTCGATGTGGCTGTCTCGCATCGATGTTTCCCTCCGTCCCTCTCTCCCTCTCTCCCTCTCTCCCCCCGCACCCCCCACACCCCCGCTCTCTCCCTTCCATTCTCCCTGAAACAGCAGTGGAACGCCCACCCTCAGGTGCGGATAAACAACAAAAGAACACGCGCCTGGGGGGGTGGCGGGGGTGACAGTGGGGGAGGAGACACGAAACACTGCATGTAATACTGTAAACGATAAAAACTGGAACAGCCTGCACGCTCAGCTCCCTGCCTGGAGAGGCTGTGGGGCGGGAAGGGGACACACAGGCCCGTGAGGCTCTGGGGAGACCAGGCCTTGTCCTGTCTGCGCACTCCTTCCGGCCAGGGCCGGACCCCAGACCTCCCGGCTAGCCCGCTGTCCGGCCAGAGATGACCGCCCTTCTTCCCTTCGGGGGGAGAAACAGCACCACGTTAACCACAGCTCATGTTAACCGGCACGTGGGGCCGTGCCAGGCCGCCTCTCCCGCCTGCGCCCTCGTGGGCTGCCGCGGACGCTCACCGATCTGGGTGTTGGGAGGACCTCCAGCAGGCCGAAGAGGGGCTGGCCTTGCCGCCCGGCGTTGAAGAATCGCAAGGCCTGGGCGACAATCTTCGCCTGGGGGTCCGGCCGGTGCTGGGCCTCACAGGCCATCGCCGCCAAGCCCGCCACCAGCACAAGCGCCCTCCAGGCCCCTGCCATGGTCCCTTCTCCGCCCTCGGCCACTTTCCGCCCCTTTTAGGTGCTTCTTGGGCTGCCTTGTGCAAGGGCTGCTGGTGACATCGAGGGCCTCGCCCTTCCTGTGCCAGACACCACTGTTGGCCAATGTTCTGAAATGCCATTGGCCAAGGAGCAAGCAGGTTTGGGCAACAGCTCAGGGCCTCCGAGTGGGCAGGAGACCTGGCTGATCTGGGGCAAGTCCCTTCCCTCTGGGCCTCCGTGTCCCCTCCTGTGCCACCAGGCGGCAGGACCCTGTGCCGTCTCCGCCTGGCGGTTCTGGTTTGACCCAAACAACCTTCCAGAACACGGAGTCTGTGCGGCAGCCCCTCGGCCACGTACACAGAGACGGCCCCTCTGCGGCTGGGCCAGGCTGACATCCACGATGTGACATACATTTTACAAGTTGGTGTCAGCCGGCAGAAACCTGTGCCTGACTCTGAAAAAGCCAGATCTGCTAACCCATGGCTCATCGCCCCTGTGGCTGTGGCGGTGGCAGCCTCCCCAGGGAGACCCTCCCTGTCCCCTCCTGGCTGCTCCCTGGACAAGGCTGGGAGGCGGGTACGGCTTCCTAGCTGCGGGGATGGGCAGGATCCTTTTTCTTGTGCTTGATGTCCATTTACTAGGTGTACCGGTTAGTAATGCGGATTGACTATTAACTGGTTAATAATACGGATTAGTTATCAACCGGTTAATAGTTTGGATTGGCCCTGGCTGGTTTGGCTCAGTGGATAGAGCCTCGGCCTGCGGACTGAAGGGTCCTGGGTTCGATTCCAGCCTAGGGCACATGCCCGGCATGGATAGGCCACCACATGCATGCTCTATGCGTGCAGGAGGCAGCCAATCAATGTTTCTCTCTCATCATTGATGTTTCTCTCTCTCTCTCCCTCTCTCTTTGTCTCTGAAATCAATAAAATAAATATTAAAATAAATAATGCAGATTGACCCTTTACCAGTTAATAATGAGGATTGACTATTTACCAGTTAATAATGCAGACTGACCTTTTACCGGTTAATGCGGACTTTGTAATCAAAGAAAACATGATAAATTTCAAGAGAAACATCAAAAGTGCTTTATTCAAAGTAACGTCCATCCCTAGCTACACATTCCCCCATCTTTCAGGTAATTTGTGGAGACCTTCCCAATAGAACTTTTCTTGTTTTGAGGCAGACCATTCAGAGACCCGATTTCCCACTTCCTCGATAGTTTTAAGTGCTGCTCAGAAAGTGCGTGTGCCCTCGATCGGAACGAGTGGTCATCTAAGGGAGCAGGTCTGGTGAACACGGCGGGTGGGTTCATGCTTCCCAGGCAAGATCTTTTAACGTGTCTTTAACTGGTTTTGAAGTGTGTGATGGTGCATCCTCATGAAGCAAAATGACTTTGCCGTGTCTTCTGGCCCATTCTGGTGGTTTTACGATCAAAGCGTGGTTCAAATTGATTATTTGTCGTCGGTGGCGATCAGTATTACCGGTTTCACCTGGTTTGAGAAGCTCATGATACACCACACCTTCCTGATCCCACCGAACGCAGAGCACTGTCTTCTTTCCGAAGTGATTTGGCCTTGCAGTCGATGTTGATGGTTGACCTGGATCAAACCATGATTCTGTGCATTTGGGATTCTCAACGTAAATCCACTTTTCATCGCCAGTCTCAATCCGATGCAAAAAAGACTTTCTTTTGTGCCGTTGAAGCAACATTTCACTGATGACTTTTCGGTGTTCCGTTTGTCTTTCCGTTCAGTTGATGTGGCACCCGTTTTCCTTCCTTTAAAATCGTTCCCATTGCGTGTAAACGATCGGAAATTGTTTGCTGAGCAACGTTTCATCTTTCTGCAAGTTGTTTCTGAGTTTGATACGCATCTTCATCCAATAATGCTTGTCATTGTTGGTCTTCGAACTTTTTTGGCTGACCTGAACGTTCTTTGTCTTTCACATTGAATTCATCATTTTTAAAGCATTTAAACCAGCGTTCACAGGTATCTTGAGATGGAGCATGTTCACCATAAGCTTCCTGAAGTGTACAATCACTTTCAGCAGCACTTTACTTCAAAATAATGAATTAAAACTTCCGCAAATGCTCTTTTTTTTGGCACGAAATTTGACATTTTTAAGTGTAAAACTATCTATGATGTTAACACCTTCAGCAAATTTGACATATAAAGTTTTGAAGCTTGTTGTCAATACAGCAAAACAGCATACATATCATTTTGCATATATATCAACATATGTGTAATTCCATCTATTGAAAAAAATCCTCATTATTAACTGGTACACCTAGAATAAATCTTTTAAAAAATCCTCACTCAGCCCTAGCCAGTTTGGCTCAGTGGATAGAGCGCTGGCCTGCAGACTGAAGGGTCCCAGGTTCGATTCATGGTCAGGGCACTTGCCTGGGTTGTGGGCTTGATCCCCTGTAGAGGGCGTGCAGGAGGCAGCCAATTATTCCTTCTCATCATCGATGTCTCTCTCTCTCTCCCCCTCTCCCTTCCTCTCTGAAATCAATAAAAATATATTTTTTTAAAAAGAAAAAAAAAGAACAGCCCAGGCACAGAGCTAAGGGAAGGTGCTGGGAGGTGCTGGGCTACCAGCACAGGGTGGTGCCCCTGCCGCTCTGCCCTCCACAGGGCTGTGTGCTGGCTGACCCCCATCTGCTGAGCGGAGTCTGCAGAGAGCGAGCCTGGAGCCTGGGAGGGCGGAGGGCGGAGGGCGAGGGCAGGATTCCCGTGTCCAGCAGGAGGTTTCTCCAAGCCCCGCCCTGCATGTGACCACCTGGCGCTGAGTTTGGGGCAGGGGGCAGGTGAGGCTCTGGAGGGTGTTGGAGGGTGCAGGGAGCAGGAAGTGGACATGGGGGCTCCCCCGGCAGGAGGCAAGAGCCCCCCTTCAGGTGAGCGTGGCTGCCACAGGGCTCACGGAGTCAGCAGCACCTCCCCAGGCCCCATGGCTTCGGCGCCTCTGTGAGAGCGTGGGGAAGCAAAGCCTGCACCAGGGCCGGCGGGTTGCAGGAAGGAAGGTGGCGGCCCTTGGGCAAAACTCTGCCCTGGCGGGGCCTCCGCGTCCCCCTGGCTCTAACGCGTGATCAGGGCGGGCAGGGTGGGCAGAGCGCCAGGCCTCAGCCCTTGCTCAAGTCAGGTGGAGAAAGGGGCTGTGGCACCACTGCCCATGGGGACACACACCTGATGCTTCGAAACCGGCCCTGTGGACACAGGTTGCCCCACTACCAGGGACGCCTGGCCTCTGAGTCCAAGTGGAGCCCAGCCCTGACCCCGCAGGGTGGCAGCCTCACTGTGGAGTCCCGGGGGGTGCCCGGGGCACCCTGAGGCCCATCGGCCCGGGCCCTCCCGTCCAGCAGCCGGAACCCGGGGTCTGTCCTAGGCAGGAGAGGGATAAACCTCCATTGCTTGCTTCCCATTCACAGACACCGGTGCAGGCGTGCCCCTCGCCCGAGAATTAAACCTGGTTCTGAACAAAACCACCTTATTTCAAGTCCGTCGGGCCTTTGTGCAGCCAGTGGTGCCCCAGGTGGTGGCCCTGGCGCCATCTGCTGGCCAAGTGACGTCCAAGAACTGGGGAGGGGTGTGGGTTTCTTTATTATTATTTAAATTCTAGAGGCCTTCCTTCCCTGGCTGCCAACACAGGCCTCCCTCCAGCACCGGGGGCCCAGGCTTGCCTCGCAGCCCCCGCTTTGTCCAGAAGGTCATCCGGAAGGACGTATGGTCTAATTAGCATATTACGCTTTTATTATTATAGATGTTTTTATTGATTTGAGAGAGAGAGGGAGGGAGAGGAATAGAGAGAAACATGGATAGGCCACCACATGCACGCCCCCTGCTGGGGAGTGAGCCCACACCCGGGCATGTGCCCTGACCAGGAATCAAACCTGTGATCCCTTGGCTCTTGGGTCGACCCCCAACCCCTGAGCCACCCCGGGCAGTGGGCGGTTCTGCTTCTTGGAGGGGCCTCAGGGCGCTGCCCTTCTCCCCAAGCTGTGCTGCTGGGGCCTTTTCCAGGGAGGAAGTAACCAATGCTCTCAGTCCTTGGAGGGAGGGAGCGGGGAGGGTGCTGTGTCGGAGCAGCTGCTTCTTTGCTGCTCTCCGGGAGCCTCTCTCTGGGCCGAAGGGAGGGGGCTGCCTCACCAAGCTCCAGGTGCCCTGCGGGGTGGCTGGGGGGAAGGGACACGATGGGGACCCTTAGGCTGGCTCCCACACTGCCAGGTGAGACCAGCAGCACCTCCTGCCCTCCCACCCCTCCCCTCCCGTCCCCTTTCCCTTCTCCCCCTCTCCCTACCCCCTCGGCGCCCCATGGTGTTTGGGCAGCATCTTTCCCTCTCCATGCCCCTGTTTCCCCACCTGTAACGCAACGATTGTGATCGTCATCCAAGGAAGGTAGCTCCTAGGCTCCTGCTTGGGTGACGGGGCCCATTCTTCCTGGACTCACCAGAAACTAGGAGCCGTGCCCAGCAGTGGGGCACAGGGACGTGTCGTCCACCTGACTAGCTAATGCCCACGTTTTCCAAGGTGGCGGCTCGTCTGCAGGTGATGAGTCTTCCTATTGCTCCACATCCTCACCATCAACTACCTTTTTAAAAATGTTTTTATTGATTTCAGGGAGGCAGGGAGAGGGAGAGAGAAATAGAAACATGAGTGATGAGAGATGCACGCCCCCCCACTGGGGATCCAGCCTGCAACCCGGGCCTGTGCCCTGACCAGGAATCGAACCGCGACCTCCTGGTTCATAGGCCGATGCTCAACCCTTGAGCCCCGCCGGCCGGGCACCCTCAGCTCTCTCTGGCTGATGAGTATCAGCTGGGCTGCAGCCGTGGTTTGGGCTTGCATTCCCCTCTGCGTGGCAAGGCTGACCATCTTCCTGTAGGTGCTGGTTGTTCCCATACAAGACATGTGCCCATTTCTCTACTGGGCTGTCTGTCTGGAGAACTCATTGGAGTTCTTGGCATATTCTAGACCAGCGGTTCTCAACCTTCCTGATGCCGCGACCCTTTAACACAGTTCCTCATGTTGTGGTGACCCCCAACCATAAAGTTATTTTCGTTGCTACTTCATAACTGTAATGTTGCTACTGTTATGAATCGTCATGTAAACATCTGATATGCAGGATGTATTTTCATTGTTACAAATGGAACATAATGAAAGCATCGTGATTAATCACAAAAACAATATGTAATTATGTGTTTTCTGATGGTCTTAGGCGACCCCTGTGAAAAGGTTGTTTGACCCCCAAAGGGGTCGCGACCCACAGGTTAGAACCGCTGTTCTAGACAGTAACCCTTGGTGGCTTATGTCTCACAATATTTTCTCCTAATTTGGTCTTGTCTTTTCCCACTTTCCTTATAACACCCTGCTTTTCTTTTAACTTTTTAGTTTGACATCATTTCAGGCTTACCTGGGAAAGTTGCAGAATTGTACAAAGAATCCCTTCGTACCCTTTACTCAAGTTCTCCAAATGTTAGCGCTTCACCATATTGGCGTCCTCCTCTCTCTCTCTCTCTCTCTCTCTCTAGACACGTATACACGTGTGTAACATTCACTCGCCTCAGCCCCGTGCTGCTCTGCAGGCTGCCGGGAGCCTTGGAAGTACGGCAGCAATCATCTCAGGGAGAAACTGGAGTTTAACTCTAACCCTGCTGTTTGGCTTAACAATAGAAAAGTTATTTTGATTTTCTGAATTACATAAATCATCCCATTCGATTGAATGCCTTATTGATTATAATGTGAATATCCCATTGATTGTGATCTTACTGGTTTTAGAAGGCGAATTCCTCTGTACCTGGGAACCTGGACAATTATCCCAAGACCCAAGGGCTCTAGATAAAGTGTTTCTATCAACTCAGTGAACCAAAGACCCCAAACTATCATTAATCCTTGTAGATAACTGATCGGCTCCATCTCGCTTCTGTAACTGCTTTGTGCAACCAGGGCCCTCATTCCCAACCCTGGATGTCATCAGTACCTTTGTGATCTCTGCCTATAAATCGGGGGCTGCGGCCATCTTATCCCTGCGAGGTCTGGGAGAGCGAAATGCCCCCTCGGAGTCCCGGGTGGCAATACATGTGACTCTGTAATTCGACTTCTTGAGGCGTCCTCTGTGATTCGTGGGGCACATTACAACACCTTGTTGCCGGCCTTTGCATTTGCTGTTCTCTCCTCTCGATCACTCCTCCCCGCACTCTGACCCTGGTTTGCTCCTTCATGTCCGTGAGACCCCTGCTCAGATAGTGCCTTCTCAGTACAGCCGGCCCTGGTGCCCAGTGTGAAAGGTGTGACACTGCCAGCGCCCCTTCGGCATGTTCCCACCGCTCTCACCGCAGACGCAGTGATGCCTCTAACTCTCCATCGTCTTCACTGTGCTGCCCTCTGCCTCCCGCGCTCACGGGGACCCCACGAGGGCAGAGATGCTCGCCTGTCTGACGCAGCAACACCTAGAACAGCGCGAAGGGCACAGCCGAATAAATATCTGCTGAACAGCCCTGGCCGGTGTTGCTCAGTGGATAGAGCGCCGGTCTGTGGACCGGAGCATCCCCGGTTCGATTCAGTTCAAGGGCGTGGACCTCGGTTGCAGGCTCCTCCCCGGCCTGGGCCCTGGTCAGTGCTCGTGCAGGACACAACCCATTGATGTGTTTCTCTCACATCGATGTTTCTCTATGTCTTTCTCTCTAAAATCAATGGAAAAATATCCTTGGATGAGGATTAATCAAATACAAAATCTATAA
>NW_006295816.1:434774-440363 GCF_000327345.1 Myotis davidii
TATTTTTTTAAATCAGTAATTGTCCACCCTAAATTCTTTTCTACACACACACACACACACACACACACACACGCGCGCGCACCCCCACACTCGCACACACACACACACACACATTTGTTGAATAAATGAACTTAGAGGGAGAAGACCCAGGCCCACCCTTGCTGGGAGATTAGTCATCCTCTCCCTTGTCCAGTCCTCAGTGTAAAAGGGAGGGTGTGTGTCTCGGGCGAGTTTCGGGGGGGAGGGCTGTGCCACTCCAGCACAGCCAAGGGTGATCCTGAGTGGGGGGGCCGAACTCTAACACAAGGCACGTGGGGCCACGTGTTCGGACCATGGGTTCAAGCTCACAACCACAGCTGTGGGCTATAATTGTGCTGGGCGGGCTCTGCCCTCCAGCTGGGACTTGCACGTGGCAGGACCGTGCCTTCTCATTAGTCCGAGGCTTGAGCCTGTCCAAACACTGTAACCGTGCCCCATATTCCCCCTTTACTTTTGTTTTTAAACATGCCTATTTACATTATCCAAAAAACTCTAGACAAATTATTCAGCATAAAGCTGAAGATCATGGAGGAAATAGTAAACTTACTTCTGGCCGTTAACGAAACCATAAACACAGCAATGTTAACAAGAGAACAAAACTCTGGCTAAGAACAAAGCAATACCAATGCAAAACCAAACTACAAACATGTTAACGTTTTCAGGACATCTTACTCAGAGTCCTTAGATTCAGCTCCGCAAGATTTTTCAGAAAACTGCCAGTTCACTGACGCTAGCTCAGCTCCCACTTCCTTCTCTAACATCTGCTTGGCCTCCGTCGCCATCTTCGCCAGCTGGCTCCATGCTCACATCCCGCCGATGCAGAGACGTCATGATGCAAAACCAGTGCCCTGGACCAGGCTGCTTGGACGGTTGTCCTCGGCACCGAGTCCGCACCAGTCCCAAGCCAGCCCCGTCCGCACAGGCTAAAGTCTGGTCCCTTCTCGGCCTTTCTCTAGCCGCGGCTGCATGGAAACGAGTAGCCCTCGGTCCTGCAGGGCTGGAGCCTCCCACTCTGAGTCTGGCGTCTCACACAGACCCAAAGTCCCAGGGAGCTAGCTGGTTCCACGAGCAAAGATAACCAAAGCCTAGAAACCATGCCACTGCTGCAGGAGCTGACGATCTCGGTCTAAAACAAAATCACTTCCTTCAACATCAGCAACCACGGCCATCTTCTGCTCTACAGTGGCTTAAACAAAACCTAGGAGATTTCTACCTTATCTTGTACCTCCTAATTACTTATTTTCTGCCGCCTATTTCTCTATTTCTACAGCTTATTTCCCACCACTTATTTTTTAGTTTATTTCTTACCGCTTATTTTCTAACGTCTACTGCTTACTTTCTACAGCTTATTTCTCCTATCGCTTATTTTCTATTTATTTCTCTACCTCTAACTATAAACTATAGGTAGGCTTGGCTGCCCTTGTCCAAACCTTCCTGGTTGCAACCCCCGCTTACAGAACCATAGGTAGCCCTGGCTGCCCTTGCCGAAACCTTTTCTGCTTGCAACCCCCGCTTACAGAACCATAGGTAGCCCTGGCTGCCCTTGCCGAAACCTTTTCTGCTTGCAACCCCCGCTTACAGAACCATAGGTAGGCCTGGCTGCCCTTGCCGAAACCTTTTCTGGGTTGCAACCCCCGTTTATTTCTCTATTTCTACCGCTTATTTCTACATTTCTACCACTTACTTCTCTATTTCTCTATGCCAGGGGTCCTCAAACGTTTTAAACAGGGGGCCACTTCACTGTCCCTCAGACCGTTGGAGGTCCGGACATAGTTAAAAAAACTATGGACAAATTCCTATGCACACGGCACATATCTTATTTTGAAGTAAAACAACAAAACGGGAACAAATACAGTATTTGTATTTGCATGTGGCCCGCGGGCCGCAGTTTGAGGACCCCTCCAGGGGTCCTCACACGTTTTAAACAGGGGGCCACTTCACTGTCCCTCAGACCGTTGGAGGTCCGGACATAGTTAAAAAAACTATGGACAAATTCCTATGCACACGGCACATATCTTATTTTGAAGTAAAACAACAAAACGGGAACAAATACAGTATTTGTATTTGCATGTGGCCCGCGGGCCGCAGTTTGAGGACCCCTGCTCTATGCTAACGGCCATAAACAGGGCTGGAGGCGTAGCTTCCACTCCTTGCTTTTCTGCCATTCGCTGGGCCTCAGTTGTTAGCTTCTTCCGCTGACGCCATGTTGGCACCTCAGCCCCTAGTGTAGCCTCTGTTTTCTTTTTCTTCCTCTTTGCTGTCATCGGGGCAACTCTCAGTCCCTTGAACGGAGGGACAAGGAGCTTCTCTGGGTCCATGGTGGTGTCACACGTACCGTTCTGGCACCCAAACTGGCTACTGCTCCTTCCGGAAAGACACAAACACAACCTCTTCTCCCCGTTTGTTTTAGTCAATGCGTTTTCAGAGTACGCTTGGCTCCTAAGTCCTGGAGTGTCTTCCCCAGCCTGCCTGGCCTCATGCAGACACGCTGGAGTGGAGACAGATCCCACTCTGGCTCTTGCTTGTTTAGAGGCGACTGGAGAGGCTGACGAGTGACAGGAAGCTTCCCGAAGGCTTGCATTAGACCCCGTCATCTCCCGCCTGCGTTGTTCCCTCTCCGCCTCCTCCAATTCTCGTTGGTTTTTCTGAGGAAGCACATTGTCCAGAGGGCTTCCCCCACAGGAACGGTAGCCCCAGGGACGGGAGGAGGTAATGGAGGTGCCGAGGGTCTAAGTGGAGTCGGAAGCCTCTGGTCACTCTACTATTTGTCTCACATCTCCTGCCGCATTCATCCATCCCTTCTTGGGAAGGGCCTCTAGGCAGTCCCGAATCACGGACCACAAACTGAAGACAGAAACAGGAATTTTCTCTGGGCCTTCAGCTATAGAGCAATCTCTAAGTTGCTTCTGCTTATTTCTACCTTAGAAATTAAAAATGCCGACTTTAAAAATGCTTCAATTAAGCATTGTCCCGTTTTACACCGAGCTAATTTACCACACCTCGGCTCCGCACCTTCCTTTTGTTTTTTGGCCTTATCTCACTTTTCCTTTCTGCGTGCACCTTGGAGCCTCCTTTCACCTGGCCACTTTTTAAATTCCCCCGAACTCAGCCCTGTTCGGGCACCACTTGGGCCAGCGCAGCCAAGGGTGACCCCGAGTCGGGGGCTGAAAGGCTCAGAAAAGACAGACAAGAGAATGAAAGCCGGGTCTTGGTGGGATGCTGCTTCTCTGAGAGACAGTGACCACGCCCACAGCCATGCCTTAGTTTATAGCAGATGCTATGAGGCAAAGTAAGGGCATGACCAAGATGTTTACAAACATTCTCCTGGCTTTCAATCCTACTCAACAACATGCACCTGAACTCTGCCAAGCCCACATCACTCAGGCACGTGGCCACGTGTTCGGACCACAGGCTCAAGCTCACAGCCACAGCCGCTGGCTATGATTGTGCTGGGAGGGCCCTGCCCTCCAGCTGGGACTTGCACGTGGCCATGAGAGGACTGTGCCCTCTCATCGGTCCGAGGCTGGAACCTGTCCAAACACTGTAGCCGAGCCCCGTAGGGGGCAGATGAAGAGGTGACTGATTTGGCTGAATGGGTGTTTGCTGCCCTCTTGTGACGGGTCTACGCCTCCCCATTCCTTCCAAGTCTGTTTCCCCAAACTCCCAACGGTGCCCGCGGAGGAAGCACCTTTCCCTGACGCCTTCTGCGGCCACCTCCCTGGCCCGTGCCCACCCATCGCTCAACACCCGAGGCCCCTCCCCACAGGGCCTCCTGGCCTTGGATGCCTCTCACACCAACTGCCCTTCGTGTCCCCAGGACCGTTAGGGGCCGAATGGTGCCCCTCCCCCCACGTTCCTGTGTGGAAGTGCTAAGCCCCAGGACCTTAGAATGACTCTAGTTCTAGTAGATACTCTTTTAAAAAAAATCTTTATTGTTGAAAATATTACGTATGTCCCCTCCCCCACCCAGTGCCCCTCCAACTCACCCCAGCCCCCCAGTGACCCAAGGGAAATGCGCCAGAGGCCTGATCTCTCCCGTGTGGAATCTAATGAGCAAAATAAGCTGATGAACGGAGTGGATCGGAGACACGGCAGCACGGAAGGGGGCGGGGGTCAGCCAAAGACCTGTGTGCAGACAGGCATCGCCCATGTAGACAGACTCGGAAAGGGGAGACTCAGTGAGCCAGCCCTGAGGTGCCCCCACAAGAAGAGATTAGGCCACGGACGTGCCCGGGAGGACAGCCATGTGGCCACACAGGCAGATACTCCTCTGCCAACAAGGAGTCGGGCCTCAAGACACCAGCGTGGGGACTCCTCGATCGCAGACGTGTGGCCTCCAGCGGGGAAGCCGGCCACGCCGTCCGGCACCGGCTGTGGCAGCCCTGGCACGTGAACCAGGGCCTCGCAGGCCTGTGTCGGCAGTTCCACCCCAGGAGCCTGCGGGCTGAGCGGGTCCCGCTCCGTAAAAGGGGAAGGACAGTTGCTCCAAGCAGCTCAGGAGGCAGCACCCACGCGGCTCCTTCTGTCCGGAGACAGGCCAGGGCCCCCTTCTGCGCCGGCCGACTCCTCCCACCCTCTCTAGGTCCTCCCTGTCTTGCAAGGATCCACTGGGGCAGTGGTTCTCAACCTTCCTGATGCCGCGACCCTTTAATACAGTTCCTCATGTGGTGGTGACCCCCAACCATAAAGTTATTTTCGTTGCTACTTCATAACTAATTTTGCTACTGTTATGAATTGTCATGTAAATACCTGATATGCAGGATGTATTTTCATTGTTACAAATTGAACATAATTAAGGTATCGTGATTAATCATGAAAACAATATGGAATTATATATGTGTTTTCCGATGGTCTTAGGCGACCCCTGTGAGAGGGTCGTTGGACCCCAAAGGGGTCGCGACCCACAGATTGAGAACCGCTGCACTAGGGCTTCCTACTCCTCCCGGTCCCTTCCTTCCTGCTGCTCCAGCCCATACCGACCAGCAGCTGTTAATCCCGACCTCTTGCTGACTCGTGCTCGGGCCTGGGCTCTGTGTCCTGTGGCCAAACGGCTTCCCGGGTCCCACGTCCCACCCCCGCCTTTCCTTGAACAGCGACGCTACGCTAGAGTCTCCCACGCGCTAGCCGGCTCTGGTCCCGCGGCGAGGCCTACGTTCGGCAGGCGGGTCTGCACGGCCCAGAAGAAACCGGCTTGCGCCTTACCTCGCAGTTAAGGGAGGAAGACTACCACTCCCAGAAGCCCTTTCGCCTCGGGCTGGAGATTCGCAAACCTCCTGGCCCTCTTCTCGGAGGAGACTGAACTGCGCATGTGCGCAAGGCTTCGCGGGCATGGCGGGGACTACATCTCCCAGAAGGCCGCGCGGGCCTTTCTCATCCCCGCGTGACGACCGCCTTCCGGCGCGGAGGGGCGGGGCAGTGCGCGCGCTGAGCCAGCAGCTGGAGCGGCCGAGGGGAGCGGCCCGGCGGCCGGCGGGCTCTGTCCGCCATGGAGGCCGTGCCCCGCAGGCCCAGGATCTGGCTGGACCTGAAGGAGGCCGGCGACTTCCTCTT
>NW_006295816.1:440549-441808 GCF_000327345.1 Myotis davidii
ATCCCAGGATAGAGGAAAAGATGCCTATAAAGGAAAGGAAATAAGGTTGGAGAAGACGACAAGCGAAATCATAAAGGGCTTTCTAAGTCTATGCTGAGGAGTGTGCGTTTTATCCTGCAAGCAAAAAAGTGTCATCGAACAATTTTTAGCTGGAAGGTAATATGATCAGATTTAGAAATACATAGAATAGATTCGAAGGATAAGAAACTATTTAGAGTAACCCAAGAAAGAATAATAGGAACTTGAATTCAAACAGTGGCAGAAGGAATAGAGAAACAGTAAGAGATCTGCAAGATATTTAAGAGACAGGATAGAAAGAGTATAGCCAAATAGATATAGAAAATGAAGCAAATATTAAAAAATGACTCAATTCCTGACTTGAGTGAATAAATATAAATGAGTAAGACCCAGCTGGCGTGGCTCAGTGGTTGAGTGTCAACCTATGAACCAGGTGGTTACGGTTCAATTCCGGGTCAGGGCCCGTCCGGGCACAGGCGGCTCCATCCCCAGTGGGGGGCGTTCAGGGGGCAGCCTTCATGGTTCTCATCGATGTTTCTCCCCCTCTCTCTGACTATATTTAAAAAAAATAAAAGAAAATGGGCTGGGAAGTAGTTTCCTCTCTGCACCGCCCTGCGTTCCTTCGGACACCGGCAGCTTGTGTTGTGTGTGTGGAGCCCATCGTCTAACCTCCTGGACCTTTTTCCTCACTTACAAAACCAGGAAACGCCCCTAAGACGTTCCCACTTCCCCACCTGCTCTTCGTCCTCTTCTGGTGACGGTTGTCTGTGCTGCTGGGTGGTAACCCCCCACCCCCACTCCCACCCCCACCCTCGCTCAACTGGGAGTGACCGGAGGCACCTCCTGCCTTCGCAGCCTGGTGGGCACCCAGGGAAGGTGACCCCCTGACAGTTGGGAGGGTCTGAGAGGCGCCGCCTCTCACCCCGCTCAAACCCAGCGGAGAGCATCTTGGTTCAGAGGCGCCTAGGACGGGCGGGCAACCCCTGGCACGCGTGCCAAACATGGCACACCAGTAACTTTTGCTGGCACGCGAAACCCTCTCTTATAATCTTCCATTTGCAAATTTTTTTCTTAATATCGACTTTTTTATTTTTCACACAAATTCAGTATAGGTGCATCTTAGGTAAATAAATAATTTTACATAACAAGTTATCTTAAAGACCATAGACATGGATTGAGGAGAGAGGGGAAGAGCAATTTCTATGCCTCTGCCTTTACTCTCCCTGCCTTCGTAGATCCGA
>NW_006295816.1:442281-455185 GCF_000327345.1 Myotis davidii
GAGATGTGCAGGAGGCAGCTGATTGATGTTTCTCGCTCATCGATGTTTCTAACTCTCTATCTCTCTCCCTTCCTCTCTCTGTAAAAAATCAATAAAATATTTTTTTAAAAAAAATTAGGGTTGGCACGCAGAAGAATTTTGAGTCAGAGATTTTGCTGGTTTTGGCACGCGCTCACAAAAAGGTTGCCCACCCCTGGCCTAGGAGATGCCTGGTCGGAATTTACCTCTGGTGCTCTCTCTGGGGGCTCACGTTGGTGACACGGTGCCCGCCATGGGAGCAGCTGGGCCTCCAAGAGGAGTTCTCAGGAGCCATTTAGCTTGAGGTGTCAGCCGCTCAAGAGACAAGTTCCTGTCCATCTGCTCTTTTATTTTTTAAATGTTGTTATTGATTTCAGAGAGGAATGGGGAGTGAGAGACAGGGACATCAATGATGAGAGAGAGTCATGGATCAATCGGCTGCCTCCTGCACGCACCCCACTGGGGATCGAGCCCGCAACCGGGCATGTGTCCCCGACCGTAATCTACCCTGGAACCCCTTCGGTCTGCAGCCGACGCTCTGTCCCCTGAGCCACACCGAGAGCTGCTCTTTTTCTTTGTTTCCTTTTCTTTGGACGTGGGAAAGGTGCCACCACTTACCTGACAAGGTTCTGACGTATTTGCACAAACCCCCTGAGCCATCTGTGGGTGGGCTGCGCTTGAGCATGGCCACCTCCTTCGGGGCACCCTGGGACTGTCCTGACGAGGCAACGCCCCTGCAGCCTGGGAGCTCTCCCTGACCCGGACTCCTCTCCCCAGCCCTGGAGCCCCCACTCTGCCTGTTCTTCCCTTGCTCTGAGCTGCAGGAATACCCACTTGGAGCTGAGGGTAGGACAGTAGGGTAAAAACGGGTTGTGTTCAGGTCAGCCTGTGGAGCGCTGTGCTGAACCCTGATGATACAGATGGGTAAGAGGTGACACTTCTTTCCTGGCATTCGTAATCTAGTAGAGGACATTTACAAGTTAGACGGTGACACCAGTGGAAGAGGAGAAGTATGCACTGCATGGAAAGACCAGGCCCAGAAAGTTCCCTCACCCTGAGCAGCGTGACCTGATGCTTAGAGCTTTGGCCTGTTTGCGGGAGGGTCTTGGGTTCGATTCCCGAACAAGGGCATGTACCTGGGTTGCAAGTTGGATCCCTGGTCCCTGTTGGGGTGCATACAGGAGATAGTCAATGTGTCTCTCTCACATTGATGTTTCTTCCCCCCCCACCTTCGCCCCCTAAAAAGTCAATGGAAAGCCCTGTTGGCATGGCTCAGTGGTTGAGCGTCGACCTCTGAATCAGAAGGTCGCAGTTCGATTCCCGGTCAGGGCACATGCCTGGTTGCAGGCTTGATCCCCAATGTGGGGGGTGCAGGAGACAGCCGATCCATGATTCTCTCTCATCATTGATATTTCTATCTCTCCCTCTTCCTTCCTCTCTGAAATCAATAGAAAAATATTTTTTAAAAAGAAAACATCTTAACAAATCTAGCCTGCTGTATTTGGTCCAACATTTAGTTAACTCGCCCCTAATGCGGTGACATGGCAGACCAAACGATTCTGCAGGTGCCACGGGCCTGGGCGCCGCGGTTCCCCCGCATCGGTTCTGGCTGTGCCTCCAGGCGGCGGGTGTGGTCACTGTCCAGGTGGTCAGTTCTTGAGGTGGTGGCTGGGCAGTGGTGTGAGCAGCGACCTTCCCTTTGCCCCTCGTCTGCTCATCCCTGTCACCCAGCCATGGGCCTTCCCGCCCCGCCGGGGACACTGCAGACCACTTGTCTCGGTGGTGCCTTCCCAGCCAGGAGGGTGGGCTGCTGAAGAGGCTTTGCACTCCCACTCTTGCTTGGCACCTTTGTCGACACTGTTGGGTTAGGACAGTGGTCGGCAAACCGTGGCTCACAAGCCACATGCGGCTCTGTGGCCCCTTGCGTGTGGCTCTTCCACAAAATACTGACTTCTGCGCATGGACCACGAAGTTTCAATCTCACTGTACATGTGCGCCCACATGTGGTATTTTGTGGAAGAGCCACACTCAAGGGGCCAAAGAGCCGCATGTGGCTCGCGAGCCGCGGTTTGCCAACCACTGGGCTAGGGTATGGTGTGGCCCAGAGCACCACAGGTCCGACCCTAAAGGAGGCTTGACTGTGTGGCCTTTTTGGGGATGCTCTTAGGATCTCATTCCACCCCGAGTTCCCCGGCCTCCTGAGCTGGCAGAGTCCTGGGCATCGTACAGAGGCTGCTGCGTGGTGGAGACCAGCCTGGGACTCACGCAGGCCATCCATTCTCAGAGGAGGCGGCTCTGGCCAGCCTCTTGGTGCTGCCCCGTGATTGGGCTCCTGGTGGCCCAGGAGTGGAGCTGGTGGTGTGGTGTGGATGGCTCCTGAACCCTGACTGGTGATTGTGAGATTTGGGGGGGCGGGAAGGAGTGGGAGCCGGGAGTCTCTCTCCCTGGATCACATTCCCCTCCTCTCTCTCCAGTTTGTCCTGAAGAACTACGGAGAGAACCCCGAAGCCTACAACGAGGAGCTGAAGAAGCTGGAGCTGCTCAGACAGGTGGGAGGCCGTGCGTATGTGGTGTGACCAGGACTGTTTGAGGGACGTAAAGAAACACCTGCAGCTGGGTCCTCATTTTATTTTCAGTTTTGCTGTTGTGTGTTCTTATTTAAATGTAGCACTTTCCCACGTAAAAGCAAAACTAATGATAGGAAAATTTGAAAATACTAAACAGCAAAAAAAAAAAAAAAGCAAAAAGAAAACCCATCCTAAAAGTCATTTTGTAATTTTTATATATTTTTTAAAAAAATTTATTTATATATACTATGTATCTATCTATAAATCTATCTATATATATAACAGTCTAATATGATAAGTGTCTGTCTGGTCGCTATAATGCACACCCAACACCAGGGGGCGGATGCTCAATGCAGGAGCTGCCATGACACACACTGGCCATTTACAGAGGGATCAAAGAAAGGAGTGCAAAAATGAAATTGGGAAAAAGAAGGGGGGAAAATAAAAGCGAGAAAAGAAAAGAAAAAAAAGAGTGAAAAGAGAGAGTGAAGTGGAAGAGTGGAAGAGACTTTTTATATGCTGAGAATACTCCTATAGAACCACCACTAGAAACCTATTTTCTTTTCGTTAGCTGAAAATGGAGCTTTAGAAAGCTTAGAAACTTGACCCGACTGAAAAGAAGTAAGAAATGGTGGACCTTGAAAATGACTTCAGGTTTTCTCACTGCACAGAATATAGTCAAACATGGCTGCAGTTAAATATTGTACCCTTTGCTCTCCCTGCGTGATCTACAATAATAAGCTTTGTGTTGATATTTATTGCTTTGTTGCTGACAATTACCTGAAAGAGAAGTTGGAGTGCTTCA
Organism: Myotis davidii; assembly: GCF_000327345.1. Taxonomy (NCBI): domain Eukaryota; kingdom Metazoa; phylum Chordata; class Mammalia; order Chiroptera; family Vespertilionidae; genus Myotis; species Myotis davidii. Next base: position 445,672 of record NW_006295816.1, read on the forward strand.
CTGGGCTGGAAAAAGTTCAGCTACATCAGAAAGCAGGACTAATTAAGCCAGTGTACTCTATATCTGTAAGAGGCTAAGTTGACTCGCACGTGCGTGATACATATAAAGCTCTCGCTGGCGCTAATCGCATGCATGTTTTTCAGTCTGTCATTGTCAATCGTGAACTTGGTTGACACTTACAGAGAAAGGGAGAATAGAATATTAAAATATTTCTTCTGCCCTGGCTGGTTTGGCTCAGTGGATAGAGTGTCAGCCTGCAGACTGAAGGGTCCCGGGTTCAATTCCGGTCAAGGACATATGCCTGGGTTGCGGGCTTGGTCCCCAGTGGGGTCCTGCAGAAGGCAACCAATCAATGATTCTCATCATTGATGTTTCTATCTCTCCCTCTCCCTTCCTCTCTGAAATCAATAAAAATATATTTAAAAAATAAATATTTCTTCTAATTCAGTGGTTCTCAACCCTCCTAATGCCGCACCCTTTTAATACAGTCTCTCATGTTGTGGTGACCCCCAACCATAAAATTATTTTCGTTGCTACTTCATAACTGTAATTTTGCTACTGTTACGAATCGTAATGTAAATATCTGATATGTAGGATGTATTTTCATTGTTACAAATTGAATATAATGAAAGCATAGTGATTAATCATAAAAACCATATGTAATTATATATGTGTTTTCCGATGGTCTTAGGTGACCCCTGTGAAAGGGTCGTTCAACTCCCAAAGGGTTCACGACCCACAGGTTGAGAACCACTGTTCTAATTCATTTCAATGTGCATGAATTCGTGCACTGGGCCACAGGTACTATATAAAACCCGGGAGAATCATATACCACCTATACGCCTGCTTTTTTCACTTCACAACATATTGTGGATATGTTTCTGTATCGGTGAACATACAACAGGACTATTTCAATGGCCTGTGATCATTTTTTAAAAAATGTATTTTATTTGTTTTTTACAGAGAGGAAGGGAGGGATAGAGTTAGAAACATCGATGAGAGAGAAACATTGATCAGCCGCCTCCTGCACACTCGCTACTGGGGATGTGCCCGCAACCAAGGTCCATGCCCTTGACCAGAATCGAACCCGGGACCCTTCAGTCCGCAGGCCGACACTCTATCCACTGAGCCAAACTGGTTAGGGCTGCCTGTGATCATTACATTGAAGTATATTTTAATCAGCCTCTTCTTGGAGAGCACTAGGTAACTTTCGGTTTTTGCCATTTGATGCTCCTCGTCTCGGTAGGGTCGTTCCTGTAGGAATTGGGGGGAGAAAAGGGTGTACTTGTCTCCCTGGCAGCTGTGTGCCTGTTCCTGTTGCTCCTCTTCAGTGCTGGCGGTCTGATAGGTGAAAGGGGATTTACTCTTCATTTATTTGGTTAATAGTAAGGTTTCACAGTTGTTAATGTATTTGTTATGTAGCCTCTTTAAGGACTTGACTGCTGTTGCTCCTTGTCCATTTTTTATGAGAGTGTTATACTTTATTTCTTACTAATTTATAAGACTCATTCATGTATTAATGGTACTGCTTCTTGGTGTTATGTGCTACAAATATTTTTCTCAGGTCATTGTTTTTATTGGGTTTTTAATGCCCACCTTTCAAAGAAATAGGGTTGCCTATATATTTTTGAATTAGTGTTTTGCATTTCTTTGGATAAGTACCCAGAAGTGAAATTGCTTGGTTATATGGTAATGGTAGGTCTATTTTTAAGTTTTTGAGGAACAGCCAAACGGTTTTCCACAGTGACTGCGCCACTTTACAATCCCACCAACAGTGCACGAGGGTTCCCTTTTCCTCGCCAACACTTGTTTTTTGTTTTTTCAACACTTACTGTTTTGCTGATTTATTGCTGATAGCCACTGTGACATGTGTGAGGTGATAGCTCATTGTGGTTTTAATTTGCATTTCCCTGATGATTAGTGATGTTGAGCATCTTTTCATGTGGCTCTAGGACATCTGTGTGTCTTCTTTGGAGAAATGTCTATTCAGATCTTCTGTCTATTTTTTAATCAGATTGTGTTTTCTTCCTGATGTTAAGTTGTATGAGTTCTTTATACTGTATTTTGATATTCACCCTTTATCGGCTGTATCATTGGCGAATATGTCTTCATTTTGTTGATGGTTCCTTCACCCTAAAGGCTCTGTAGTTTGACATAGTCCCATTTGTTTTTCTTTTGTTTTCTTTGCCTGATGAGACGTATCCAAAAAATTGCAGAGGAGGATATCAAAGAGTTTATTGCCTATGTTTTCTTTTAGGAGTTTTATAGCTTCAGGTCTTACATTTAAATCTTTAATTCACTTGAGTTTATTTTTGCATATGGTTTTGGAAAGTGGTCTAGTTTCATTTTTTGCACGTATCTGTTGAGTTTTCCCAACACCAGTTATTGTCTTACCCCATCGTGTATTCTTGTCTCTCTCTTTTTAAAAAAAAATATATTTTATTGATTTTTTTACAGAGAGGAAGGGAGAGGGATAGAGAGTTAGAAACATTGATGAGAGGTAAACATCAATTCAGCTGCCTCCTGCACACTCCCCACTGGGCTGTGCCCGCAACCAAATACATGCCCTTGACCGGAATCGAACCTGGGACCCTTCAGCCCACAGCCGACGCTCTATCCACTGAGCTACGCCAGCCAGAGCGAGGCGTCTGTTTTTATGTCAGTACCAACCTGTTTTGATAACTGACCTTGTAGCAGTTTAGTTTGAGGTCAGGTAGTGTGCTGTCTCCAACTTTGTTCTTTCTCAGGGTTGCTCTGGTTATATTGAGGGTCTTTTGTGGTTCCATATAAATTTTGAGATTATTCCAGTTCTGTTAAAAATGTCATTAATATTTTCATAGGGATTGCATTGAACTATAGATTGCTTTGGGTAGTATGGTCATTTTAACTATGTTAATTCTTCCTTTCATAATAATTTATAGTCTTCCATTTATGTCTTCTTTAGTTTTTCTCTTTAGTGTCTTACAGTTTACTGAATACAGGTCTTTAAGTTTATTCCTAGGTATTTTATTCTTTTTGATGCAGTTGTACATGGGATTGTTGTCTTAATTTTTCTTTCTCATAGTTTGTTGGTGTATAAAATGCAACTGATCTCTGAATCTCCGTTTTGTGCCCTATACTTTACTGAGCTCATTTATTCTAATAGCTTTTTTTGTGTGGAGTCTTTAGGGATCTCTGTAGTATCATGTCTTCTGCAAATAATGTCAGTTTTACCTTGTTCTTTTTCGATTTCGATGCCTTTTCTTTCTTTCTCGTGTTTGATGGTTATGACAGACTTCAGTCCTATGTGGAGTCCTGGAGGAGTTCTAGCCAGTGGGCTGCTTCCCACTGGCCCTCAGTCCTGGGACCTGGGGGGGTCCGGTCCTGGCACACGAGCGAGTCCCATCCCCTGTGTGCACCTGCGTCTCAGAGGGTTTACGTCTGCTCTGCTGTTTGAGCAGAGGGGTCATTTGCTTTGTTTGTTAGTGTGTTTTTTTCTTCTGAAAATAGCAATCTCTTTATTGCCTATTATAAAAATTGAAAATGTTCACTGTAAATACATAAAGAACTAAATATATCTGTGTGTATATCTGTATGTATAGAATAAGATAAAATAAACCCTATTGCTCAGGGATAGTCACTTAACATTTTCATAATAACCGTATAGGTTTTTATTGTTGTCTATGTAATGTAGTTGGATATCAGTGTCTACATGCTGTTACATAAATGATATCATACCCCTCATCTATTACATACTTCCGCCCCAATGATACGTCTGATCTGGAAATCTTAACATATCTTCAGTTTTTCTGTGTGGGTAGCCTTGACATAACTTACATAATTCTCCCCCACCCCCACCCCATCTACCCAAACAGCTGCTTTATATTTTTCTGTTGCAGTTTACATTCAGTATTTTCTATTAGTTCCAGGTATACAGCAGAATGGTTTGATAATCAAACAAAGCGTTCTCATACCCGTCGGACACTGTCCATAGTCATTACAATATTATTGAGGACATTCCTTACGCTGTACTCCCCCCCTCCCCCCCGCGGCCATCAGCCCTGCTCTGTGCCTGCGCGTCTGTTCCGTTTTGTTAAACAGCCTCTTTACTGGGCATGTTGGTGGTGCTCACTGTTTGACCTGTCAGCAGCGCTGTGCCAGCTGTCCCTCGTGCTCACTGAGGCAGCCGCTCTTCAGATTTCTGTCTGTGGGTACAGAACTGTGGGTCACGTTTTGAGTATATTCAGAATTTGGATGCATGTTGTCGACTGCCTTCCCGACGGTGGGCTGACTCTGCCCCACCACTCTGGCCGCGGGACGGTGTGTTGGACGACATGGACGCAGCAGTGGGCTTTCCTGACCCCTGGGTGGGCGTGTCCAGCTCTGAGGCATTTCCTCAGCCCCGAGTGACGGCAGGCCTGCTTCTCCCATCCGCCCCCAGAACGCCGTCCGGGTCCCACGGGACTTTGAGGGCTGCAGCGTCCTCCGCAAGTACTTGGGCCAACTCCACTACCTGCAGAGCCGGGTCCCCATGGGTTCAGGCCAGGAGGCTGCTGTTCCTGTCACCTGGTGAGAGCTGACTGGGAGCGTCTGGGTGCTGGGGGTGCCCCCTTCCTCCCTTTTCCTGTTGCAGAGGGTGGGGAGCAGCTGGATATGGTGTCTCCCAGGGCCTCCCTCCAACCCTGCACGGGGGTGGCTGGGCCCTCACCTGCCCTCAGGATGACCAGGGGCCATATCTGCAGGACCGAGATCTTCTCGGGCAAGTCTGTGGCGCACGAGGACATCCAGTACGAGCAGGCCTGCATCCTCTACAACCTGGGTGAGCTGCCTGCCAGCCCCGCAGCAGGCGACGGGGCAGTGGGCTGGTGCAGGGAAGACCCCTGTATTCGGACCCCTCCCCTGCCGCCCACATCTCTGCCAGCGCCTCCTTTCTGGGCCTCAGGGAGCCACCTGTTGGGGAGAGGCTCTATGGGGCTGCTGCCACGGTGTGGCCGCTGTGGGCTCTGCTGGGATGATGGCCGCCATGGCTCTGACTGGACAGCTCCCAACCCCCCTTTTGAGTTTGGGCTGCTCCAGGCAGAAGGAAAACAAGGTTGGGCTCAGCCGGCTCTGCTATCAACCTGATGACTCAGCCCCAGTTGGGCTCCAGAGAAGCTTCCAGACCGGACTTCTAGGCTAGAGTCTGCGCAGGAACTCTCCTCTGTCCACCTGCACCCCTGCTTGGTGCAGAGCAGGAGCCTGGGGGTCTTGGCCAGACGTCGATGAGTTTCCCCGTTGGCTCAGCTTTGAGATCCATGGACCAGCGGCCCCAGTTCAGACCCATTTTCCTGATCATGAGTGACAGCACTGCGCCCTTTGCCTTCCTGTTAACACAGGTGTGGGGAGCACCCCCAGACCGACCCTGTACCCTCTGCCTCCCCAGGTGCACTGCACTCCATGCTGGGAGCCATGGACAAGCGGGTGTCTGAAGAGGTGAGCAGGGCAGGGCAGTGGACGGGACATGGGATGTGACTGGGGAGGGCTGCTGCGCGTCCTCAGATCCCGAGTTGGGCTGAATCCTGCCCCAGGTCTGGTGCTGCCCTTGGCCACCCTCCTTCTCTCCCACCCAGGGCATGAAGGTCTCCTGTACGCACTTCCAGTGTGCAGCAGGCGCCTTTGCCTACCTGCGGGAGCACTTCCCTCACGCCTACAGCGTCGACATGAGCCGCCAGATCCTCACTCTCAATGTCAACCTCATGCTGGTAAGGAGGTGCCCTGGGGGGAACTGAGTTGAATCCAGGGAGGGGACTTGGAGCTGGACCCTAGACAGGCCCAGCAGAGGGCAGTGCAGGGCCCGGGCTCTGGTCTGACAGCGCCAGGTGGGTCAGGAGCTAGGCTGGGGACTGCAGGAGAGGGTGTGGAGAGCTGTCCCTGTGGTCTGCCTGCTAGAAGGGCAAGGCCTCGGTGGACCAGGGAGTGGACCTGACTGGTTGCCCCAGGGCCAGGCGCAGGAGTGCCTTCTGGAGAAGTCGATGTTGGACAACAGGAAGAGCTTCCTGGTCGCCCGCATCAGCGCCCAGGTAGGGATGGGGGAGATGTGCTCAGGGCTGGCCTTCGGTGTTCTGCCGACGCCCCACTGACCCTTCGGGCCCCCAGGTGGTGGATTACTACAAGGAGGCCTGCCGGGCCTTGGAGAACCCTGACACCGCCTCACTGCTGGGCCGGATCCAGAAGGACTGGAAGAAGCTGGTGCAGATGAAGATCTACTACTTTGCAGCTGTGGCTCATGTGAGGGCACCGTGCCTCTGGCTCTGGGCTGGGCTGAGTTGCCACAGCCTGGGAACTAAGTAGCGATGTCTCTTTCCTCCCAGCTGCACATGGGGAAGCAGGCTGAGGAGCAGCAGAAGTTCGGGGAGCAGGTGAGTGAGTTGTGAGGACAGCACTCAGGACTGGTTCCAGCCTTGTTAGTGAGAAGCCGGTGGATCCCTTCCCTACAGAATAGGGGAGGTGGTCTTCTCTCGGCCCCCCATCTCCTCATCCCTGAACAAGCCCCCGCTGCAGCCTGGGGTGTCCTGTCTGCAGCCCTCATCCTTGGGACCTGAGGAGGCATAGCAGGCTCCCTGCAGAGGGGCTGGCTGGCACCCAGCTATCTGGCCTTCTAGTGGGTCATGTGACGGCCAGGCAGGGCTCATTGGGGGGCAGAAGGAGGAGACTCCAAGCAGGGAAGGACCAGGCTCTCCCCGCTGTCCCCACAGGTCGCGTACTTCCAGAGCGCCCTGGACAAGCTCAGTGAGGCCATCAAGTTGGCCAAGGTAAAGCCAGGAAAGGGCCTGCTGCCCCCGGAGCCCGAGGACAGGGGCAGGCCGGCGGGCGGGTGCTGGCACTGCCTTAGTGGTGCTGAGCCCCTTCCCACCCTGCAGGGCCAGCCTGACACTGTGCAAGATGCCCTTCGCTTTGCTATGGACGTCATTGGAGGAAAGTGAGTCTGTGGGGCGGGGGTGGCCCTGGTCCTTCTCATGAGGAAGGGTCTTGGCCCTCTGCCTGCACCCTTGAGAGGGAGCCACCAGCACCAGAGAGCAGTGGCCCCATAGAGGCCAGCTCCTGGGCCCTGCTGCTCATCCAAGACCCCCCCCCCTTCCCTGGACCCCCAGGTACAATTCTGCCAAGAAGGACAATGACTTCATCTACCACGAGGCTGTCCCGGCCCTGGACACCCTTCAGCCTGTGAAAGGTCTGCCGCTGGGGGAGGCTGGGGTCAGGGAGGAGGGACAGGGGCATAGAGCAGACGTGAGGGCTGCAAGGGCCTGGGCTCCACAACTTCTCTCTCCCAGGTGCCCCCTTGGTGAAGCCCTTGCCAGTGAACCCCACAGACCCAGCTGTCACAGGCCCCGACATCTTCGCCAAGCTGGTCCCGATGGCTGCCCATGAAGCCTCGTCGCTGTACAGGTAGGTGGGAGGGCGGGCCCTGCCCTCGGCACAGGTGGGCGTGGGGCGTCTTGAGAGACAGAGGCTTCCAGCAACTGCTCTGTCGCTTCTGCAGTGAGGAGAAGGCCAAGCTGCTTCGAGAGATAATGGCCAAGATTGAGGACAAGAATGAGGTGCTGGAGTAAGTGTGGGGCTGGGGCTAGGGTATGGGGGTTACACACCAGACCTCGGCGGGTCCCTGGTGCTGCCCGCAAGAGGGAAGGTAGTAGCAGGTGTTCCCCGCTCTGCCCTCCCGACCCAGGTCTTGTTTACTAGACCATCTAAGTGAGAGCCCGAGTCATGGGGGGGGTGTCCATTCTGCCCGTGTTGTCCGCAGTGCGGGGGGCATGCCCTGGGGCCAGGCCAACCTCGGTTGAGGTCCGGGTGCTGGTCTGCCCTCTGCTGGGGCCTCAGACTTGTCTGCAGCTGCGGGGGAGACTCACCCTAGTGCACTCTGTACACGTGAGGACGTGGGTCAGCACCGTCACCCGCCTGGTCCTGGTGTCCCTGCAGCCAGTTCATGGATTCAATGCAGCTGGATCCCGAGACAGTGGACAACCTGGACACGTACAACCACATCCCGCCCCAGCTCATGGAGAAGTGTGCAGCTCTCAGCGTCCGGCCCGACACTGTCCGCAACCTCGTCCAGTCCATGCAAGGTGGGAGGGGGCAGGCAGGTGAGGGTGGGAGGTCATCGCCTGTGGCCTTTTCTGTCCCCTGTTCCCCCAGGATGGAGGGTGCACCTCCCCCAGCACCTGGCACAAATACCGTCCCCCATGCCACACCCTGGGTGTGCTTGCTCGGCAAGCATTGGGCTGCCCACAAGCCTTGACTAAGGGTAGTGCTGTCTCCTGGGGCACAGGCCAGGGTGGGTGCCTGGTCTGCCTGCCTCAGGCTGTCCCCCTCCCCATACACACCCTCAGTGCTGTCAGGTGTGTTCACGGATGTGGAGGCCTCACTGAAGGACATCAGGGACCTGCTGGAGGAGGATGAGCTGCTAGACCAGAAGTTGCAGGAGGCAGTGGGCCAGGCAGGGGCCAGTGTGGCCGGTTCCCAGGCGGAGCTGGCAGAGGTGAGGCGAGAGTGGGCCAGGTACACGGAGGTCCACGAAAAGGCCTCCTTCACGAACAGTGAGCTGCACCGCGCCATGAACCTGCACGTTGGCAACCTCCGCCTGCTCAGTGGGCCTCTGGACCAGGTCCGGGCTGCCCTGCCCACACCAGCCCTCACCCCAGGTGAGCACCCCCCTCCTGTGCCGTGGCTGAGATGGCGGGGGCGTCTCTGGCCTCACTGACCCCTGCTGCCCCCAGAGGACCAGGCCGTGCTGCAGAACCTGAAGCGCATCCTGGCCAAGGTGCAGGAGATGCGGGACCAGCGCGTGTCTCTGGAGCAGCAGCTGCGGGAGCTCATCCAGAAGGATGACATCACCGCCTCGCTGGTCACCACGGACCGCTCCGAGATGAAGGTGCGGGCGCAGGTGGCGGGGCCCTGGCTGTGGGCTCCACCTGAGGTGGCAAAACCTTGAGTGTCTGTTCCCACCCCCAACTCCCTCAGAAGCTGTTTGAGGAGCAGCTGAAGAAGTACGACCAGCTGAGGGTGTACCTGGAGCAGAACCTGGCTGCCCAGGACAACGTCCTCCGCGCGCTGACCGAGGCCAACGTGCAGTATGCGGCCGTGCGCCGGACGCTCAGCGAGCTGGACCAGAAGTCAGTGCCTGGCCTTGCGCTCCTGCCCAGAGCCCCTCCCTGGGCTTGGCTCCCGCCCTCACCTCCCGCCGGCCCCTCTGCCCTCCAGGTGGAACTCCACGCTGCAGACCCTGGTGGCCTCCTACGAAGCCTATGAGGACCTGATGAAGAAGTCCCAGGAGGGCAAGGACTTCTATGCGGACCTCGAGAGCAAGGTGGCCGCTCTGCTGGAGCGGGCCCAGTCCACCTGCCAGGCCCGTGAGGCTGCCCGCCAGCAGCTCCTGGACAGGTAGGTGTGGCCCCGGGACCGCAGGGCGCTGCAGCCCAGACCCGGGTTGGCTGATTGGGCTGGTTCCCCTTCTTCCCTCGTCCCGCAGGGAGCTGAAGAAGAAGCAACCCCCACGGCC
>NW_006295816.1:455528-456948 GCF_000327345.1 Myotis davidii
CCCACCCCTGCCCAACCCTGCTTCTCAGTACCCCCACCCCAGCCACTGTCCATGCCGTACACCTATCCTCTGGGACCTAAGCAGCCCCTCACAGCACCCCCAGCCCAGCACCACTTTCCTCCTGGGATCCCCACGGGGTTTCCAGCCCCGAGGATAGGGCCCCAGCCCCAGCTTCATCCCCCACGGGCAGCATTTGGGCCCCAGCTCCCCCAGCAGCTCCCCCAGCAGCCCCTGCCACTCCAGCATCCCCACCTCTTCCCATCCCAGGCTCCAGGGCTCATGACTCCCCCACCCCCCTACTCCTTCGCCCCCCAGCCTGCGGTCCTGGGGCAGCCACCACCACCTCTACACTCCCAGCTCTATCCCCGCCCCTCTCAGGATCCCCTGCCCCCTCACTCGGGGGCTCTGCCTTTCTCCAGCCCTGGGCCCCCTCAGCCTCCCCATTCCACCCTGGCCTATGGTCCTGCCCCTTCCCCTCGGCCCCTGGGCCCCCAGGCAGCCCCTCTCTCCATTCAAGGCCCCTCACCTGCCAGCCAGGCCACCCCTAGTCCCCACCTGGTGCCTTCACCTGCCCCTTCACCAGGGCCTGGCCCAGTGCCTCCTCGGCCCCCTGCGGCAGACCCGCCCCCATGCCTGCGCCGGGGGACTGTGGCTGCCGACCTGCTCTCCTCCAGCCCCGAGAGCCAGCATGGTGGCACCCAGCCTCCCGGGGGTGGGCAGCCCCTGCTGCAGCCGACTAAGGTGGACGCGGCCGAGGGCCGGCGGCCACAGGCCCTGCAGCTGATTGAGCGGGACCCCTACGAGCGTCCTGAGAGGCTGCAGCAGTTGCAGCAAGAGCTGGAGGCCTTTCGGGGCCAGCTGGGCGATGCCGGGGCCCTGGACGCCGTCTGGCGGGAGCTGCAGGACGCGCAGGAACACGACGCCCGTGGCCGCTCCATCGCCATTGCCCGCTGCTACTCGCTGAAGAACCGGCACCAGGACGTCATGCCCTACGACAGCAACCGCGTGGTGCTGCGCTCGGGCAAGGACGACTACATCAACGCCAGCCGCGTGGAGGGGCTCTCCCCATACTGCCCGCCCCTGGTGGCCACCCAGGCCCCGCTGCCGGGCACAGCTGCCGACTTCTGGCTCATGGTGCATGAGCAGAAAGTGTCGGTCATTGTCATGCTGGTGTCTGAGGCGGAGATGGAGAAGGTGAGCGGGGGAGGTGGGTGGGTGCCCAGCGGGGATCTGGGAAAAGCACCCCTAACGGCCCTCTTTGCTCCTCAGCAAAAGGTGGCTCGCTACTTCCCCACCGAGAGAGGCCAGCCCATGGTGCACGGCGCCCTGAGCCTGGCGCTGAGCAGCGTCCGCACCACTGAGACCCACGTGGAACGGGTGCTGAGCCTGCAGTTCCGTGACCAGAGCCTCAAGCGCTCCC
>NW_006295816.1:457484-461286 GCF_000327345.1 Myotis davidii
CTGTGCCCCTGCAGCTGCACCTCCGGTTCTGCCACGAGGCGGTGGTGAGACACGTGGAGCAGGTCCTGCAGCGCCATGGCGTGCCCCCACCCTGCAGGCCCTTGGCTGGCACAGGCATCAGCCAGAAGGTGAGGCAGGGACGCCTGCTGGGACAGGGACAGCGCAGCCTGTGTCCCGCCCTCACCCACCTCTCTTTTCAGAACCACCTCCCTCAGGACTCCCAGGACCTGGTCCTCGGGGGGGACGTGCCCATCAGCTCCATCCAGGCCACCATCGCCAAGCTCAGCATCCGGCCGCCCGGGGGCCTGGATTCCCCAGTGGCCTGCCTGCCGGGCCCTGTGGAGCCCCCAGGCCTGCTGCCAGCCAGTCTCCCGCAGTCCACCCAGCTCCCCTCCTCCTCCCCACCGCCCCTCTCTTCACCCCTGCCCGAGACACCCCAGCCCGAGGAGGAACAGTCCGTTCCTGAGGTCCCCAGCCTGGGGCCCCCCTCCTCCTCCCTGGAGCTGCTGGCCTCCCTCACCCCGGAGGCCTTCTCCCTGGACAGCTCCTTGCGGGGAAAGCAGCGGATGAGCAAGCAGAACTTCCTGCACGCCCACAACGGGCAGGGGCTGCGGGCTGCCCCGCCCGCCGACGACCCCCTCAGCCTTCTGGATCCACTCTGGACGCTCAACAAGACCTGAGTAGGCTTTGCCCGCCTGGTCCTCACACTACGTCTCGCCCGCCGCCCACCTGCCTGCGCCCAGCAGGGCCTCCTGAGGTGGCGGGTCTCTTCCTCCTGTCCTTGCTGCCTTCAGCCCTTCTGGTCCAGCCCGCACCCCTATGGGGTGCAGACACGTCGCAGGCCTTAGGCGGGTCCTGCTACTGTGGGACCTGACGTTTTTCCAGCTCTTTGCTGCTGAAGGAATAAACCAACCTGTCTGTGGCCATGTCTGCCCATTGCTGCCTCCAAGAGGGAGCCTACCACCCAGCACCGTTCATGGCCGTGGGTGGGTGGGTGAGCTGGGGCCACCCGTCCTCCCACACCTTGGGGGGGCTCGGAGGCCTCCCCCGCCTGACTGCCCCCGACGCTCCTTGTAGGGCTCCTGCCTGGAGCCGCCGAGCTCAGGCCCTAACCTGTGCTGGAGGGAGGCACGGGGGGAGGGACTCGTGGAGGAAGCACAACTGCTCACAAGGCCCCAGCGGGTGTGTTTTGTACAAAGTTTAATGTTCCCGTCCTGAGGCAGGACAGCCACGCGCTACACCCCGACTCGGTCCAGGGCGTTGGCTCCACGGAGCCCTCGGCCCCCGCCCGCCCTCAGTCCAGCTTCTCCAGCACCGAGGGCACGTACACCAGGCTGAGCTCGCTGCCGAAGTTGCAGACTACGGCGGCGTTCTCCAGCACCAGGATCTGCCGGGCGGGCTGGGCCTCGCTGTTCTTGCCCAGGTAGACAGTCTGCAGCAGGTCCCCGTAGTTTAGGTCCCAGAAGGAGACACAGCCCTGGCCACCGGTCACCAGGAGGTTGTCTGAGATGACCCCCAGGCTGGCCCCGCAGCCCAGGTCCTAGAGGCAAGGACAGGACAGGCTCAGTGTCTGGAGTCCCTCCCTGAACCGCGAGAGCCCGCGGGCCCCGCCTACCTGCTGGATGGAGTAGAGCTTGATGCCTGTGCTGCGGTCCCAGATGCAGATGAGGTCGTCCAGGCCGCTGCTGATGACGCAGGAGGTGGTGCAGGTGAGGGAGGTGACGTCCCCACGGTGGGCGAACATGTGGCTGACCCGACTGCCGGTCAGCACGTCCCACAGGCAGATGGCCCCGTCCTGTCCTCCGCTGGCCAGCACCATGGTCTAGGGGAGCGAGCCAGGAGCTGGGTGTCCACCAGGGGGGCCCCAGGCCCCGGCGGTGGCCCACGTCGCTCTCCGGCACCCGCCCGCGTCCTCACCTGGTCTATGTACACCGCTGTGATGGCCCCTGAGTGGCCCTGCAGTGTGAAGAGGCAGCACGAGTCCTCCAGACGGAACACCTGGGGGATGGGCATCAGGTGCCGGTCTCCGTTTTTCCAAATTACACTTTAGCCAGGAAATCCCTCCCATAGCACATCGAGGGCACCTGCAGCTTCTCCCTGACCCCAAACCACCATGTCCTGCGCTCTGTCACGCCAGTGCCTGAGACGGGCCCGCACTCACCCTCAGAGTGTGGTCTTGGCTCCCGGTCACGAGGCGCCCGGCAGCTGCCTTCAGAGCCGTGATGGGTTTCTGGTGTGCACAGGGCACAGTGTGGGTCAGGCGGCAGGCCACCCTGTCGCTGCTGCTGTACACAGGGGCCACGGGGGAGCTGCCCTGCCCTGGAGAGAACAGGCCAGCGGAGGGTCAGCCCCTGGCAGGCGGCCCCTCACCCACACTCAGACGCACCTGCCCAGGCCAGGCCACTGACCTCGGAACTGCAGGGGGCTAAAGGCAGTGTGGGTCTCCAAGGAGAAGAAATCCAGGGAGCCGTTGAGCCGGGCAGCCACAATCCTGAAAGGACAGCACGCCAGGTGGCTCCCTGAGCCCAGACTGGACAGGCTCCGCTCCGCAGGGAGCCCGAGGGGAGGCCGGGCTGGGGAGAGGTGCGGGAGAGGCCCAGGGGGCAGCTCCATGACCTGCCTCAGTGCTTCATCTGTGAAATGGGAGCAGCAGCACCGCCTCACGGGCGGTCCCGAGGAAAGGAGTTAATCCGTGTGATACCTGGGCGTACCGTGGGAGCGTGCAAATCAGAGACCAGCACGCGGAGGGCCTGCGCGGCCGGAGCCACAGGAGTCGCACAGAAGCCAGCACCACCCCCTCCATTTATTTTCCCACAACGAAACCGGGATTTTCTTCAGAATCCCAGGCCCACGTGGACATGTGCCCAGTGGCCCCAAAGCCTGGAAGTGAGCAGGGTCCAAGTTGACGCCCACAGCCAACGGCACCGCATGTTTCCAGCCACTGCCTGTGGATGGGAGGGCCAGGAGCTCCGGAGGCTGGTGGGGGCATGCGGGCTTTCCCTAAAGCAGAGGAACCCAGCAGGGAAGACCTCCAGGGCTGGAGGGCAGGACATGGGCCAGGGCCTGTGCCAGAAGCCGGGGGTGGCAGGAATGGCGACGGCGGCCAGCAGAAATCAGAGCTGAAGGCAAGTGGCTCCTCTCCTGCTCCAGCTCTAGCGTGGACGGTGCCACATGGTCAGGCCCTGGAAGGCAGAGCCGGCCTGGGGCAGGCAGGGGCAGCAGCAGGAGGCACTGCCAGGGCTGAGAGCCGCCCCTAGAGAGTGTGCAGAAGGGACGGCTACGCCACAACTGCTGGGAGGGAGAGGAACGGGCCAGCAGCAACGGGAAAGAACGGTTTAAACAGGCTCTTCTGAAAGCGCATTTTTCTGGAACTGAAAATGCAGCCAAGAAACTCAGGAAGTCGGCATCGAGGCCAGAGAGCTTGGACCTCAGGAGGGAAAGAAGGAAAACGGTCCTCACCTCCTGTGGCTATAGTTTGGGTGGCGGCAGGGGCTCGGGTGCCGACAGGGGCTCGGGGACCTGGAGCTCAGTGGGTGTCGGCCCGACTCTAAGAGCTTCCTGCTGCCCCAGGGGGACTGCAGGGACATGCAGTGAGGAGAGTGAGGGCGTCCTCAGTGCGGCCTGGCCAGCAAGGCCGGGACATGGGCCGAGGAGGATGTCTGCGCTCACCTTCTGTCCAGGAAGACGAGGGCAGTGATTCCCGAGGTGACCTGCTCGCTGCTGCAGTGCAGTGTGCCCTCCACGGCGTCCCACACCTGCAGACCCAGGGCCATGAGCAGCTGCGGCTGGAGAGGCCACAGCC
>NW_006295816.1:461302-461510 GCF_000327345.1 Myotis davidii
ACCTCCAGCACCCTGCTCCCCCCACCAGTCCCCTGCCCACCTCCAGCCGGCCGCTGCTCCTGCCCACCACGATGAGGTTGCCCTGCAGCTCCAGGCTCCAGATGGAGCCCTCGGCACTGGGAGCCCAGGCGAGGGCTGGGGTGCCCTTCTCGGGGGGAGAGCCCCCCTCGTCCTCAGGGGCCTGGGGCAGCGTGGGCCCAGGGGAGGG
>NW_006295816.1:462210-462513 GCF_000327345.1 Myotis davidii
GTCCCTGCGCGGCCTGCGGGGCCGGGAGGGTGGGTCAGGACAGGACGGCGAGGCAGCAGGGGTGGGAGCCTGACTGTGACAGACACCTACCTGGGGCGAGGGATGCGCGTGAGGCAGTCCCCGGTCTGTGCGTCCCACACGCACACGTGGCCCGCGAGGCAGCAGCTCACCAGCAGCATGCCGTCACTGGCCAGGCACTCAATGTCCTGTGGGCACAGCACGGCCATGGGCATGGGCACGGGCACGGAGGCAGGGGCAGCCGGCCGAGGCACCCGCACTCACCATGAGGTGCCCACGCAGCAC
>NW_006295816.1:462779-463164 GCF_000327345.1 Myotis davidii
CCTGGCCCTTGGGGGCCGGCCTCCCAGAGCCCGCCAGGCCTGGGCTGCAGCGGGGGCCAGGCGCTCCGGCCGTCCTGAGGGTGCCGCCCCTCCAGTGCCTCCTTGGGGTTCAGGCGGAGCGTGACGGGGATGATGGGCAGCAAGCTGATGTACCTGGGACAGGGCCGGGGACAGCTTCAGCCAGGAGGCCCCTCAGCCTTGCTCGTTACAGACACCAGTGCCCACGCAGCCGGCACTACAGTGCGGCCAGGAAACAGCATTCAAACCAGGCCCCTTCCCCCCCCCAGGGGGAAGGGACACTCGGGGGACGGTGGGCTGACACCGCCGGGGAGGGTGCACGCAGCCCGACCCACCGCTTAGCCAGCGTGATGTTGTAGTAGCTGAA
>NW_006295816.1:463189-466195 GCF_000327345.1 Myotis davidii
CTCCACAGCTTCGTCCTCGGGCCCCCAGGTGACCTCGGGGGCGGGGCTGTCAGGGACGACCTCGGCCAGACCCCCGGACTCGGGCATCTCCCCTGGCAACGTGTGGTTCTCAGGGAACTTGGGGGCATCCGGTGGGAAGATGGAGAAGGCGGGGTCCGGGTGGCTGGCAGGCAGCATGCCTCCAGGCACAGGCATGGGAGTGAGGGCGCCCTCGCCCAGCGGGCTCTGCTCCGTCACCTGGGCCGTGAGGTAGATGCGCAGTCCGGCCGGGTCTGTGTACACCAGGATGCCGATCCAGACCACGGTGCCCGCCTGCAGGGGGCACGGGGTGCTCAGCCGGGGCTCTGGGCGCACGGGGCAGCCCCACCCCACATGCCTGGCCCTCCTGCCAGAGGCAGCAGCACAGGGACCTCAGGCATCGGGGAGAGGACACGGCCAAGCTCCTTCTCTCTGCCTCCCAAGTCCCCACTACCATCTGGGCCCGCTGCCCCGGGGCCCCAGTTCCCGCTCCGTGCTCAGGGCTGGGTGGCCTGGCCTGGAAACAGAGCAGCAGGCCAGCCCCCACCTCAGCTGCGACCATTCCCACCCACAGGCCCCATCCTCACCTTGCTCCCTGGGGAGGCCCTGCTGGCAGGAAGCCCCTCTGCTCCACCCGCCCAGCGTTCCCGATGCCGACACACGATCAGCAGTGATGAACCCTAACTGGGAGCAGGGCTGGCTCCCAACCGGGGTCACAACCCCTGCCCCTGACACCCCAGGGTTGCTGCCCCCCAAGACCAGCTGTTCACCTGGGAAGTGGGTTTGGGCGGAACAAGAGGTACCCCACCCCCAACTCTAAGGCAAAGCGCAGGGCAGGGCCGAGGGAAGGTACCATGATGAGCCGCTGTGCCAGGCGGGTGCGGGCCAGGAAGTAGACGACGCGCAGCCTCTTGGGGAGCCGCAGGTTCCGGAAGGAGGACGGCTGCAGCGTGACGGTGTGGGGGGTGGCCGGCCGCACAGCCAGCTGCCGCTCAAAGCGCGCGGGGCGCCCCCCTGGCTTAGTAGGAGGCAGGCAAGCCTCAGGGGGCAGCCGCTTGTTCAGGTCCGCCAGCTGTGGGCACAGTGGTCAGTGGGAGCTGCCCCCTGGGCGTGAGCTGCCCTGTAGGCATGAACTGTCCAGTGGGTGTGAGCTGTCCCTTGGGTGTGAGCTGTCCCCTGGGCGTGAGCTGCCCCGTGGGCGTGAGCTGCCGGGCAGCAGCCCCCTGAGGTCACACCTCACCCAGAGACCCTGTGAGCTCAGCCAGGGCCCAGGAGGGCGGGACCCGCTCCTACCTCCATCCTGCGAATGTCGATGGACAGGACGGTGGTGAAAAACAGCATCTGAAGGAAGAAGTCGGACACCAGGCCCACGACGGCAAAGAGACAGAACTCCTGGAATCAGAACGGCCGTGACCTCAGGGCCCAGCGGTCCCTGCCCAGCCCGCAGGCACCTCACCATCTGCACAGCCCCCAGGCGGCAGGGGAGCCGCAGTCCTTCCGGGTCTGGGCCCGGCCAAGCAGGGGCCGTGCGGGCGCCTCCCTGCCCACCAGGGGGCAGCAGAGACCCAGGTCTTTCTCCATGAACCTCGCGGAGTCTGATCCAAGCTGGGAGCTCAGAGCCCCTCCAGCCTGCACCCAGCCCTGTGCCCTGAGCTGGGGCCCTGCCCACACGCGGGGATGGCCCCTCTCAGGGCTCAGAAAGGTCCCCGCCACAGCTGCACTGGGCCAGGGGTGCGGGGGGCGGGGGAGGGATGTCCTGGTTTAAGTCCTCTCTGCCCTCAGTGAGGCCTCAGCACGTCCCCCAGGAGGATCCAGCAGAGCCTCGCAGCGGCCACGTCAGCTCCAATGCCCGGGACTGCCCTGTGCCCGGCAGGTGCAGCCAGCCCACCCCGGCAGGACCCGGACGTGCTGCGTCCCCCTTCCTGCCTCTCCCCCAATGGTCAGCAGCAGGCGGCTCCAACTCTTCAGGGCTACCCACCCCTGCCCACCGCCCCACCACTGAGCGAGGGCACTTTGCCAAGAGCAGGGCCACTCTGGGCAACAGGGAGTGGCCCTCCAACGACGTGGGGGGACGTGACCAGGCGCTGCCGGTGTGGGTCAGGAAGGAGGGGACCCATTCGGGAACCAGGTCTGCCTGGATCGGCAGAGCCAGCCACCGGCCGGGTGCCCCCCGAGCCCTCCTGCCCACAGCTGAATGACAGAGAGGACAAGGTCACAGGCAGACATGCCGGGAGCGCGACCCACAGCCCAGCCGGGCTCCCCGTCCCGGGAGCTGCCTGCACTGGGGCGCCCGGTGCCTGGCTCACAGCGGGCGGAGCGCGGCCGGGCCTCACCTGGATGGCGGGCACGAGGGTGAAGTAGCCGATGAGGATGATGCCCAGCTCTGTGGCCATGTTCTTCATGATGGACCAGCCCTCACAGCTCAGGCCTGTGGGGACAGCAGGGCCGTGGGCCGGCGCTCGGCCCGTCCGCTACGTGTCCACACGCAACCCACAGTCCTCGAGGGTAGAGACGGGGGAGGGGCACAGCCTCCAGGGGCAGCCAACCCGCCAGTGCCCACCCTCCGGCTGCCGGAGCCCGGGCCCAGGGCTGCCATCCCTGCACGGGGTGAATGCCCGCCTGCCACGGGCAGAGTGGCTCTGGGTGGGGCCACTTCCCGAACCTCCGCAGCACCACATCTGGCACAGGGCCCGGCTCCCCCAGACCCTCAGGTTTGCGGGGTGAACAGCCCCCAGCCCTGGCCCCCAGCTGTGGGGCTGGGAAGAGGGGTCACAAGCGTTGAGGCCTCCCGGCCTGGGCTCCTGTTTCCCCAGAACCCAGACCCCAGCTCCTGTCACTGAGGAGCCCAAGCCTGGAGGAGGCAGGAGGGTCCGGCCTGGACGGGGCCGAGCAAACCCACAGCCGCACAGTCCGGCCGGTTCCTCACAGACACATGAACCAGGACCGTCTCCCACGGCAGGACCCGTGGCCCCGGAGGAAGAGCCAGCA
>NW_006295816.1:466739-468073 GCF_000327345.1 Myotis davidii
GTCAAGGCCAAGGAGCTGCAGCCTGAGGACAAACCCAGGGAGGGGCCCGGCCCAGGGGCAGGGAAAGGGCCAGGTGGCAGCTTAGAGGTGCCCGAACCTCTTCAGAACCTCACTGTGAAAGACCCGTCTTACCAGGTTTTACATGTTCTAACAGGAAAAAGGAAGGGAGCATGCCTCTCTCTCAGACCACCTGTGCTCATGCCATCCAGGGGCAATATGCGCAAGTATACAAGTGTACAAACACCCACACGTACGCACACACACAATGCAGACATAGTCATACATATCCATGCACCAACATACACGCACATAAATAAATACACTAGGGGCCCGTGCACCGGTGGGGTCCCTCGGCCAGGCCTGCACCCTCTCAATCTGGGACGCCTCGGGGGATGTTGGAGAGCCGGTTTCAGCCCAATCCCCACAGGCCAGGCCCAGGGACCCCACCGGTCACGGATCCATGCACCGGGCCTCTAGATGCATGTAAGGTCTTTGGTTAATCTCTTCCTGCCCTCCCCCCGCCCCCCTCTGAGATTCATCAGTCTGTTCCATATTCCCATGACTGTGTGTTGAGCGTCTGCCACCTGGTGGTCAGTGCGCGTCATAGCTACCGGTCGGAAGGTCACTTAGGCTGTTATACATATAAAAGATATCCCACGTGCATCAACGTATACATGCATGTACGTATGCACACACGCCATATATTTACATACGACTACAAGCCAGGTAACTTAACGAGGAAAAACATCCCTCTTAAATGTCCAAGCAACAGCACGCCCAGTCCCGGGCCGACCAGAGGGGCATGGCCTCGCCCAAGGACCCCCGTGGCCAGGGGAGCCTGCTGGGGACCTACCCGCCGTTGAGGGTGGGCGTCAGGCCGAAGAGTGTGCAGAGCCCCACAGACATGAGCAGCGAGCTGAGCACCGTGACCACAGCGGCCAGAGCCAGCCCCCACTTGGACTTGACCATGTCGATCTTGCCTGGAGGGCAGAGGGCACGTCAGGGGCATGTTCCCGACCCTCCCTCAGCCCTGGAGGAGCTGCTAGGAGTGAACCGACTGTGACAGGTTTCACCAAAGGAAAGGACAGCACGTACACCCCACCCCAGGACACAGGGCCTTTTGCTGAGGAGCCCGCAGAGCCCTGGGCCCCGCGAGGCAGGACCTACGCGTGGAGAAGTAGATGTAGGCGAACAGGATGATGTAGGTGGTCACGAGCGGGATGAGCTCGGCGACGCCGATCTCCTCCTTGAAGTGCACGTGCACCAGGCTCTCGGCCCGCAGGCTGCAGTTGGGGCTGGGGTGCAGGAGCATCAGGCGGGCCCGCAGGCTGCTC
>NW_006295816.1:468120-469369 GCF_000327345.1 Myotis davidii
GGGGACAAACCAGCCCTGCCAGGGGCCCAGTAAAGCTTCCCTCCTCGAGTCGGTACCAGCCCTCGGCCCACCCAGCGCCCACGCCCAGGCCCCGGAGAGGCAGCCGGAGGAGCTCCATGTTCTCGCCTGCTGGGGCCGCTGCAGCGCTGCTGGAGGATGCCAAGCCCCAGGGGGCCCGGGGCGAGCAGCTGGGGGGCCGGCCCTACGCTCCAGAGCAGGGGTCCTCAAACGTTTTAAACAGGGGGCCAGTTCACTGTCCCTCAGACCATTGGAGGGCCGGACTATAGTTTTAAAAAAAACTATGAACAAATTCCTATGCACACTGCACATATCTTATTTTGAAGTAAAAAAACAAATGTTTTCGGTGGGCCGCAGGTGGCCCGCGGACCGTGGTTTGAGGACCCCTGCTCCAGAGAAACTGCTGGGGGCACCAGGACACGGGGCTTGCCAGCCCTGCCTTGGCCCCTACTCTGGACCCCCCACCGTGAGCAGACGGACCCGCGGCCTGAGGGATAAGCTCCAGGCAGCCGGGTCCTGCACGTCAGGGGCGCCTGGACACTGCCCGGAACAGGGACCCCAGCTTCGTGGCACCCGCAGCCTGAGGAGCCGTGGCTCACTTGGCGTGGTAGCGCCGGAAGACCAGGGTGATGGTGTAGGCGGCCATCCTCTTCCTCGCGAACAGGCTCACCCCGCTGTACTTCCCGGGGACCCCAAACAGCAGATCTGCAGGGAGAAACCAGCAGGCACTGACCAAGGCCTCCCCACCTCCACCTGGCATGAGGGTGGCCCCTGACCTGCCGAGCACCCAGCGCAGGGCTGGGTGGCGACGCCCAAGGCACCTTTGAGCGTGGCTGAGGTCTGCAGGGTCTTGGGCTCGTGCTGGTGGATGGTCGCGATGATGTCGGGGTCGGCGTGGAAGTGCTCGTGGTCATTCTGCCAGAAGTTGGCCGGCGACAGCAGCAGGCAGCCGTGCTCGGGGAGCAGGTTCCGGAGCTTCCTGAGGCCTGGCAGCAGGTCGGTCACCTGCAGGCACACGTCCTCCAGGCTCCTGGCCCCAGAGCTGGCAGGGAAGGGAGGCACGTGTGCAGACACGGGCAGGCCCACGCCTGGTGGCCCCGTGCCATCCAGTCCCCAGGAGCCGGTGTCTGAGCCAGGAAAGGCTCCTCCAGGTCGACAGCCACATGGGGGTCGGACCTTCCAAGCGTGTGCAGCCCAAAGGCTGATCACCTGACAGGCCGCCCACCAAGAC
>NW_006295816.1:469459-471017 GCF_000327345.1 Myotis davidii
GGAGCTCCCAGCCTCATCCCCGGCCCTCAGGCAGCTCCTCGCGGGTGGGCCAAGGGCCACCCCCTCTGCCTGACACCCAGGCCCAAGCTCAGGCGCGGGCGCAGCCACGGGAGCGCGGGTGGGCCTTGCAGAGCTGCTGGCTCCATGGTGGCACTGAGGACACGCCCGCCTCCCCACAGCGGGGCTGGGCTGGGGCGCCCGGGTACCTGTCTCTCAGCACGTGGTTCCGGATCTCCTCCACCAGCTGGAAGGCCCGGGACAGAGGGGAGCGGAACACGTCCACGGCCAGGAGGTCCTTGTGCCAGGGCGACACCGAGGACTTGACGAAGATCTGCTGGACGTACGCCACCGGGGCGCCCACGTACTGCGGAGAGACGGGCGCCAGAGGTCAGTGCGCCAGAGGCACCGCCAGGTCCACCTCGGGCTGAGCAGAAACGAAGGTGTCCAGGCCCGGCCGACGTGGCTCAGTGGCTGAGCGTTGACCTATGAACCAGGAGGTCAGGGTTCGATTCCCACTCAGGACACATGCCAAGTTTTGGGCTCCATCCCCAGTGGGGCGCGTGCAGGAGGCAGCCGATCCATGATTCTCCCTCATCATGGATGTTTCTGTCTCTCCCTCTCCCTGCCTCTCTGAACTGATAGAAACCTGTTGTTTAAACATGGGCGTCCACGGGGGACACGCATGACTGATCCCCACACGAGGCTCTGAGCGCCCATTTTGCCGAGGCAGGGAGAAGGTGGCTGCAGGGCTGGGGGAGACGGTGCCTGTTTAGGGACAGTTTCTGTTTTACGAGAGGAAGGGAGCCAGGCGGGCGGCGGTGCTGGGCACACCGCAGCGAGAACGTGTTTAATGCCGCTAAACTGGACGCATAAAGATAGTTAGGACCGTACATTTATTGTTAAGGTGCACAATTTTAAAAACTGGAAGAAAAAAATAACCTGTCTCCTCCGCCCCTTGGAGCCCCCACCGAGAAGTGGGCGCAGGGGGAGCTGCCCAGGACGCACTGGGAGGGGCTCCCTCAGCCCCGGCGGCAGCCTTGGCGCCCTGACTGCCGAGACCCTGAGCCGAGGCCGCAGATAAGAAGCCAAGGCTCAGGCGTCCCAGGCCGGGCTGAAGCAGGTCGCCCAGGCCCCTGGGAAAGCCCACGTCCAGGCGCCGACCTCCCAGGCAGGGCTCGCGGGAGGCTGGGGGGAGCCAGGCCAGCGCCTGAGCCCGCAGGCTAGTTTTGTTTTCGTTTTTGTCTAGAACACAATCCTTCCTCACGTTTACCCAGAGCGACCTAGAGCTCTGGGCACAGACCCTCACCCTGACCCACGGCACAAGGAGCCGGGACTCAGCTTGTCGGGGCCCAGCCTGGCCCGTGTCCCTGTGACCCTGTGTCCCGGCCGGGCAGGCTACGTGCCGGGCTGGGCCCTGACTCACTGAGGAAACGAGAGGAGTATCTCCAGCCCCGGACACTGTGAGGACCAAACACAGGACCCCCAGCAAGGTGTCGGCCAAGAGCCTGTGAGCTGCAGCTCCTCCAGTTCTCCGCCCCCCTCCCCCGCCCCGTCCCCC
>NW_006295816.1:471379-481197 GCF_000327345.1 Myotis davidii
CCGGCCGCCTCCAAGGTCAGCAAGACTGGTCTTCCCGTCACTGTCCTCTCACCCCGGCCCCGGCCCCAGCCAGTTGGCACCAGCACTTACCCACTCGGGCCGCTCGCTCGGCTCTCCTGGCGTGGGGCCCGGGGCCACGGGTGGGGGCGAGTAGTCCTTCACGGGGGTGGTGAACTCCACGGGCCCCGTCCCCGGCAGGGGGAGCTTCAGCAGCGGGTAGCTGGAGGGGCAGGAGGAGAGGGAGTTAGGACACGACGGAGCCAGTCGGCGCTGAGGACGGGCGCGGAGCCCCCGCAGCTGCACTGAACCCCCAGGACTGCACACGCAGACACGGAGCCACCCAGGCAGGAATTCTTATTTTTATTTATTTTGTAAAATATATTTTTATTGGTTTCAGAGAAGAAGGAAAAGGGAGAGAGAGAGAGAGAAACATCAGTGATGAGAAAGCATCCTGGACCGGCTGCCTCCTGCACGTCCCCCACTGGGGATCGAGCCCCAAACCCTGCAGGTGCCCCGACCGGGAATCGAACCCTGACCCCCTGGTTCCTAGGTCGACCCTCAGCCCGAGCCCCGCCGGCGGGCGCAGTTGGGAATTTCTAACTCGTTTCACAGGACACACGGCGCCCTGTGCACAGAGCCTCCCTAGGCCGTCAGGGGGCTACGCCTCCAGCTGCTCTTGGGTACGGTTTTCCGTCCTTTTACTTCAAGCTCTTTGTGTTCTCATTCGCTTTCCACACAAAACACAGACAAACCTGAGGCCTGTCCAGGTCTGGAACGGGGCAGACGCTGTGAGTCCAGGAGTCCACCCTTGGGGATGAAATGTCAGGAAAAGCCCACGGTCCCCCCACCTGCCCGGAGCCACGCTCTCCCCGTCAGGTGTGGGACGAGCGGCCCAGCTCCCAGCGCACTCCCGCCACGCACTCCCGCCCAGGTGGCGTACTCCGCTGCCACAGGAAGTCCCGTCCCAAAGCCGGGCTGGGCCCTCCCCGCTCTGAATCAGCAGCTGCCACACTCGCCCCAGAGGTCGACGGCACAGAGGAAGCCCCTCCCTCGGCGGCCAGAGCGGCCTCGGGGAGGGGTCACAGCACCCCTCCTTCACCTTCAACTGCCCGCAGACACGCGCTCAAGTCCGGTCAGGCCCTCGGCCCCCACGCGTTACCTCTCGCCCCGTGCAGAGGCGGGAAGGCCACAGAGGAGCGGGGCTCAGAGGGGGCCGGACCCCACGCCAACCACAGGCAGCCGAGCCACCATCCCCAAGGCCACAGCTCCCGAGGCCACAACTCCCGAGGCCACCGTCCCCGAGGCCACTGCCAACGGCCGCTCCCGCAACAGAATCCAGAGAAAACGCTCTAATGGAGCCGGGCAGAATGTCCGAGGTCCTTGAAGGCACAGCCGTGTGGCCCCCAGCCCCCCAGGGACTTGTTAGAGGCGACTCCTGGGGCCTCTCCCAGGCCTTCCTGCCAACACGCAATGAACAGTTTACACGTCTGTGCCCTGCGCTGAGCTGGCGGGAGCTGGCGCTGCCGGAGGGCGGGCCAGGGCCCGAGGCGGGACCGGCACGGCTCCCCTGCTCACGGGCCGTCTGGACCGGACCAGCCTGGGCCTCCCCACTCTGGTGCCGTGGGAGCTGCCAGGACACTGCCCTGGCTGCCGAGGCCGGAGGACACCGGCCACAGATGCCCGAGCGTCAGCAGGACCCTCCCAGGGAGGACGCACATCCCCGTCCATCCAGGAAGAACCTGCCTCCTCAGCTGGAGCAGTGAGGGCGCCGCTGGCACCACGCGTGTCAGACACATCGGGGACACCAGGGCGGCTCCTGTCCTGTGGCCGTGTCTCAGGGCCTCTCCTCTCACCATGTCCCCATCCCCGGCCTGGGGGAGCCGACGCCACCAGGCAGCCACACTCTCCCCGCAGTCCTGGGTGAACAGGTCTGCCAGGGGGCGCCCGAGGAGCTGATCAAATGGACTGTGCGCCCGGCCGGTGTGGCTCAGTAGATAGAGCGTCGGCTGCGGGTGGACGGGTCCTGGGTTCAATTCCAGTCAAATGGCATGTACCTCAGTTGCAGGCTCGATCGCCAGGCCCCAGTCGGGTGTGTGAGGGAGGCAACCAACAATGTGTCTCTCACCCTGTCTCCCCTCCCTCCCGCTCTCCCTAAAAGTCAACGGGAAAACACGCGTGGTGAGGATCAGCCCACCATCACCACCACGGAAGGACCTGGCCTCGCAGACAGGAGGCCCCGCTGCCCCGGCACCAGAAGAGACCGTCGCTGTGAGAGGGAGCCCGAGCCAGGCCTCCCGGTGAGCTGGCGAGTCCTCGTCCAGCACGACCTCGAAGGGGGTTACCGGCGACAGCTCGCGGACGCCAGGGCTGACTCCGGGCACCAGGGCTCGCCCCTCGGGCCCCGGGGTAAGGAGACACGGCGCCGGAGCAGTCAGGCTGGGCCCCTCCTGCCCCCACACCGCCCACCCCCGGGCCTGGGCACGTACCAGCAGGCGAGGATGCAGAGCCCCGTGAAGAGGGTGATGGGGATGGGGTAGGAGGCGCAGAGCAGCCCATGGTTGTAGAAGGCCCGCGATATCTTCTCACGCAGCCGGTCAGTCAGGGTCATCCTCAGCGCAGGTCACCTTGCTGCCATCCCGGACGTGCGCAGGGGTCAGCCGGCAGGCGCTCCCCGGGGCTGGCGGCCACCATCTGCCCTGGGGGGAGGGGACGCAGTGAGCAAGGGGGTGGCTGGGAGGTGCAGTGACGGGGGAGGGGGAGCCTCGGGGCGTCCACACCAGGACGTCTAACGGGCGCTCCCCCGGCGTGGCCCCGCAAGGAAGCCCGTGTGGGAGGCCATCGCCTCCCGCCCCCCCTGTGCGCAGTCAGACGAGAGCACCTTTGGGGAAACCTTCGGGCAGGGCTGACCCCGCCGGCAGGGACTCACAGGTCAAGCATGTCCGGGGGGTCAGCCCCCCGAGAAAGCACCCACAGCCGCATGAGGCACCCTCCGGCCGACAGCCCCACGCCCTCCTGAAGAGCAGCCGGGCGCAGGGGGCCCGCCTCTCGGGGTCTGGCCTGGAGGACTCAGGCCACCCTGCCCGCAGGCCAGGGCCTCTCTCCCGGGTCTGACTGCTGTGCAGGGAGGGGAGGACCTGGATGGGGCCTCATTCGCCCCCAGGGGTCCCTCCCCGGATGAGGGTGGGGGCTCGGGCGTCGGTCCCTTCAGAGGACGAGCTCCCCGCTTCTCCCAGCCGTGCCGCACCCCATGCCGCACCCCGTGTCCCAGCAAACCCTCCTTCGCCTGGGAGCCAAAGGCCAGATCTGCTGCCTCCGAGCGGACACCCTTAAACTGACCAATCCGAGCAGGAAACTCGGGGGACCCGGGGTCCGCGGGACCCAGAACCCCTTCCTCACGGCGCCCCCCACCCGAGTTCAGCGTGAAACCCGCTGCTCCGTCCCAGGTCCTGGCTGCGGCCGGTGCGCAGGAACCCGCTCAGACACGTGTCCTGGCTCCAGAGGCAAACTCGGGCCAAAGAGCCGGCGCCTCAGCAGTGTCAGGACCAGGAGACGCAGAGCGAGTGGCCGCCGGCAGCCCTCCCTCCTGCAGGCACAGCCTCAGCGCACACGCACTTCCACCTCCCCCCAGCCACCTTCCCAGGGTCCGTGCAACAGGCCAGGGCCAGGGCGGGAGCAGAGCTGGGCACAGGCTCCCCCGCAGGACAGTCTCAGGTGGGACCACGGCCACTGCTCCCCACGTCTGCTCCTGTGCCCCGACCCCCTTCTGTCCCCAACAGGGAAACAAACACTCAGAAGAGATTCCCTGTGGAGACAGACCCGCAAGAGGGTCCCTGAGGCCCATGGCTGAGCGACGACCTATGAACCGGGAGGTGGCGGTTTGATTCCTGGTCGGTCGGTTGGTCGGTCGGGGCACAGGCCCGGGTTGCAGGGCACAGGCCCAGTGGGGGGCACGGGAGGCGGCCGTCTGTGATTCTCTCACCACTGGCGTCTCTCCCTCTCCCCTCCTCTCCCTGAAGACGGAGAGCGGCACCCGCAGTGGCTTTTCCGGCCTCGGCCCTCGGACTAGCCCGGCCTTGGCCCTCAGGGCCCCAAACCATCTTCCTTGTCTTCAGCAATGGCTGACCTGCACACAGGCTCACCCCTCCTTCCCACAGCCCCTCACGCACGCCTGCGCCCCCTCTCCGCCTCGCGGGACGTCACGGGAGAGGCCTCGTTCTGGTCCGCGCCCCGAGCAACGTCGTTTCCTCTCGTTGACCGCAATCCCCGCTGGCCAGACGGGCAGTTCCTGTTGCTCCATCTCCAAGTTAAACACCTCGTCTCTCCTCTCCCTTCTGCGGCGACTCCACTCAATGAATTCTATTTCGTTTTCGTCATGAAATGTCTAACGTCAGGTTCGTGTCTAATTTTCCATCTGTTTCAAGACGGTTCACCCTCACTTCTCGGAGCAAGAGAAGAACACCCTCCACGCACAGGCCCCGCAGAGCTGCACAGGCCTCAGCAGCCCCTGTTCACAGGAAACATCACACGAGCACCCTCCCCGCGAGGCGGCCCTCGGAAACCAGAGCTCAGGGGCCTGAGGGGAACCTGGGAGGAGCCCTTTGTGCTCCAAGGGAAGATGCCTGTCAAGGTGAGGACGTCGGCAAGTCATGCACCGCTTAGCAACGGGGTTGCGTCACTGCGTCAACATCGATGCACTTACACCAGCGCGAGGCCACCCAGGGCACACCGGGCCGCGGCTCTACACGGCCCAGCTCCTCCTGCAAACCCGCACGGCAGGTTATCGCACTGAACACTGCAGGTAATTGCAACACAGCGGCAAGTATTTGTGGATGTAAACCTACCCAAACACAGAAAAGGTACAGTAAACACATGGTATAGAAGACAGTGTGAGTGTTAGTGTGAGTGTGTGTGTGTGTGTGTGTGTGTGTACCCTGGGGAGCAAGGGGAGGGCTGAGGAGGGAGGCGCTGTCAGTGGGAGATCGGGAGGAGGGGAGGAGGGAGAGGGGAGAGCAGAGATCAAAAGAGACCCAGAGACATAAAACTTGAGAAATAATGAAAGGGGCAGGGAGGGAAGGAAGAAGGCGCGCGCATGCCACACACACACACACACACACACACACACACGCCCAGCAGGGGGGCGCTCCAGGGCACTCCGCCTCTCCAGCCCTCCCTCACAACCCCCGGCCCCTGCACAGGAGGGCGCAAGGCAGGTGCACAGCAAGCTGAGCCTGGTCTGTGAGACCGCCCGCAGCTGGCAGCAAAGGCCGGGCCTTGTCCTACAACAGGACGAACCGTTGGCTCATAACCCATCGTGACCTCCCAGACCAGCCTCGCGTGCAGGGCCTGGCGCCGACACAGCACTACCCGCGTTACATGTGGTGTGCTAACCACTTTCATGTAGAAGTTAAAGGACAAAAGGGTTGAAAATCACTATAGCTACAATAATTTGTTAATGGAGACACAATATAAAAACATGTGAATTGTGCCCTATCTGGTTTGGCTCTGCAGACTGAAGGGTTTGGGGTTCGATTCCAGTCAAGGGCACATGCCCGGTTGTGGGCTCCATCCCCAGTGTGGGGTGTACAGGATGCGGCCGATCCATGATTCTCTCACATCACTGATGTTTCTTCTCCCTCTCCCTCTCCCTTCCTCTCTGAAATCAATAAAAATATATTTAAAAAATAAAATCAGTAAAAACATATTTTTACAATGTAAACTGTGACATCTATGGGTGATAAAAAACATAGACTTTTTGTAAAATTAAGGTCTTAACTTAAAATAGATTGTTGCAACTATAGATGTTCTGTGTAACTCATGGTAACCACAAAAGAAAAAATATAGCAGCTACACAAGCGATAAAGAGAAAGGAATCAAAACATTCAACTGATTGAAAAGTTATCAATTCATAAAGGCAGCAAAAAAGAAACTTACAAGACAGCCAGAGAGCGAGATGGCAGGACTAAGGCCTTAACTATCAACAATGACTTTAAATCTAAATACATCAAATTCTCGAATCAAAAGGCACAGAGCAGCCGAACGGGTTGAAGAGTGAGACACACTGTGCTACCGAGAGGCTCACTCAGCTGCAAGGACAGAGCTCCGCTGGGGGCGGGACGCGCTGAGCTTGGTTCTGCACCTCCGTCCACGCCCCCGGCTTTGAGGGCCACAAAGCCCTCAGTCTGACCCCGGCCCAGGGAGCAGGTGCCACGGCCACCCTCCAGGCTCCTTTCTCGCGCCATCTGAGTGGCGCCTCAGGCCACTCCCTCTGGCAGCCAGGACTGTGGCGTCCACAGCGTAGCAGCCGTGTCTCAGTGTCCCAGCCCCCCAGGCCCTCCCCCGCCCATGGAGCACAGGGTCAGCGTCCGTGTGCCGCTCCCGACTGTCGGCGGAGGCGGGGCCGAGCTGTGGGCGGCGTTATGATCTGCAGACGGGTCCAGCATGTCCAGGCCTTGACATTCACTCCCTCGCACACACACGCACCAGAGCCACTCCCAGTCCCAGAAGCCCGTCACGGTGGGCGCCATGTCCAGGTGAACCCACTCATTCCTGGATCACATTTGCACTCTTGTCTGGGCTCAGACACGCTCAGATGCACAAACACGTGCACTGGAGACGGCTGCCCACAGGACTCGGCCGTGGCACACGCAGGTCTGTGCCCGTCACGCTGACACGCGCGGCGACGCCATCGCCTAAGGACGCATTTCTCAGAGCAGACCCCGCCGCGAAGCGCCGCATGACTGCGTGTGTTTGCATGTGAGACACAGACTTCAGCTACGGGTTTATATCCTTCTCAGCCCAGTGGGAGCACAAAGCTTCTCTAGAAACAATGTCGACAAAACCCATTGAAAAACCGAAGGCTGACGGAAAATGGGCCAGGGGCACTCAGCTCCTCCACAGGAGGAAACGGAAACGGCCTGCAGCCATCAGGCAGCCGGAGACACAACCAACCTGAGCTGGGCGTGTGCCTGCCGCTCTGTAACTTCCCCATCATTGGAACCAAGAAGTTCTGGGGGAAGTAGAGAGAAATGGTTTCCCTTATCGAAGTGGCAGAGCTCCCACGCAGGAGCACAGAGCTGGTGGGGGTGGACAGTGGCACTGCCCGCGGAGAGCGGCGAGGGCAAGCCCTCCAGAGGTGCATCTGGCAAGAGCCATCAGGATGGCCAAACAGCCGTGGCCGGTGTGGTTCAGTGGATAGAGCGTCAGCCTGTGGACCAGAAGGTCCCAGGTTCAATTCCAGTCAAGGGCACGTATCTGGGGGGCAGGCTCCTCCCTGGCCCGGGCCCTGGTCGGGGCACCTGCAGCAGGCAACCAATCGATGTGTTTCTCTCACATGGATGTTTCCCTGTCTTTCCCTCTCTCTTCCACTCTCCCTAAAATCATAGGAAAATATCCTCAGGTGAGGATTAAAAAAAATGTTAACGGCCAAAGCATATCCTCCCCGACTAGTGCTCCTGCCCCGCTGAGTGAGCAGACGGTGCGGGGCCGTGCTGGGCTGATGCGACGGAGGCTCCTCCGTGTTCCCTGCACCAGCACACGCAACACACCTCCACGGCCACCAGGAGCTCTGGCTGAAGGACATGAGGCACCTCCTGACAATGGGGTATTGTGAGCAACAACGAGAAAGCTCTCACGTGTTGATACTGAACTATGACAATCGGAGATGAACAGCAAGGGACACAGGGCGCCACCTGCGTGCAAAGAAAGGAGCTCAGTGTGTGTCTGTGCCATGCACACCCTGACCCGACACCCGAGAACTGGGAACGCGGCCGCCCTGGGGAGAGGACCTGGGGATCTGTGGCTGGGGCGGGAGGGAGGGGACCCTGCTGTGTGCACGCTGCGGTGCCTGCTGAATTCTGTGCCACGTGAGTGTGTTACTGCACCGACAGGGGAAATTAAAAAAAAAAACACAAGCTTCCCATGGAAGCAGCACGAGCTCTGAGCCTGTGTCCCTCCACCCCGCCCTGCGTGTGCCCACCCTGCCCTGCGTGTGCCCACCCCGCCCTGCGTGTGCCCACCTCGCCCTGCGTGCATTCCAGCCTTCCCGGCTCCCTCATGGCCGGTCCCTCCCGGGGGAAGTCACAGCTGAAGGCCTCTGCTCCCTGGAGAACCCAGGGCTCGGTCGGTGCCAAGTGGAAAGTCACAGCAGTCTGTTCTCTGAGCCGACCGAGTCCTTGGGCACAAACGAGTCATTTGGGGAAAAGGAGGTTTTTTCTGAAAAGGGGACCAGTGATCAGGACGGAATCTGCTTCTCTAAGCATCAACATGAGCCATGGAAGCTGGAGGAACTGCCAAGTGAACTGAAAAGAGAAAGGGATTTGGTTCAGGAATAAAAGCCGATCTCGGAGCGTTCGAACCTGAGGACACACGTTCGAGAGGATGGACCGAGTACGTGTTGGCACGGCAACGCCCCGTGGAAGGGAAGCCAAATCCGTTCCCTGTCGGGAGGCCATCGCACATCCCACGCACGCGGGCGTCAACGGACACTAGAGAGTGACCCCCTACGCCAGCTGCCAACGCTCTTCTTCCCTCTTGACCTGGGCAGGGATGACTGGCCAGGGGCCTGAACTGACCACGGCTACCAGCACATGCCAAGGCCCTGACTTAAAGCTGGCCACCAGCCGCCCAGGGCAGCCCCAGGTTCACAAGACAAGCCCGTTGGCCAGGGGAGGTGCCCCGGGCCTCGTGCCCACAGGTGAGACGGAAGCACGGCCAGAACCAGCCCCCGGCGCCCACCCCATGGACACCGCCCGGCCACACAGGACAGAGGCCTCTCGCCGGGCTTCCCACAGGAGTGCCCGCCGTGAGCGCCAGGGTTCCGACCAAGTGCAGGTGTGAGGAGTCTCTATTTTATTACTCACTCAAAAGCTTTTCTTAATTTTTTTTGCTAGTCCTCACCCAAGGATATTTTTCCAATGATTTTTAGAGAGGGAGAAAGACAGAGAGTAACATCAATGTGAGAGAAACACATCAATTGGTTGCCACCTGCACGGGCCTGACCAGGGCCCGAGCCAGGGAGGAGCCTGCAATTGAGGTACGTGCCCTTGACTGGAATCGAACCTGGGACCCCTCCCAACGCTCTATCCACTGAGCCAAACCAGCTAGGGTTCAATAGCTTTTAATAGCCGGGCCTGTGTGGCTCAGTGGATTGAGGGTCCTTCTATACACCAAGAGGTCACCAGTTCAATTCCCAGCCAGGGCACATGCCCGGGTTGCAGGCTTGACCCCCCAGTGCAGGAGGCAGCTGATCAATGATTCTATCATTGATGTTTCTCTCTCTCCCCATTCCTCTCTGAAATATATATATAAATATGTACACACACACGCGCACACACACGCACACACACGAAATAACGAGTGTTGGCAAGAACGTGAAGAAGCTGGGACTCTGCACGCTGCTGGTGAGAAGGTGAAATGGTGTGAGCGCTGGAAAACAGGAT
Organism: Myotis davidii; assembly: GCF_000327345.1. Lineage (NCBI taxonomy): Eukaryota > Metazoa > Chordata > Mammalia > Chiroptera > Vespertilionidae > Myotis > Myotis davidii. Next base: position 480,817 of record NW_006295816.1, read on the forward strand.
GGCGGTTCCTCAGAAAGTTAACCATGGAATTACCACCCGGCCCAGCGGATCCACTGGTGTGCCCGCCCGAAAGAACTGAACACAGGGGCCTGAGCAAACACGCTCCCCGTGTTCACAGCAGCACTATTCCCAACAGCCGAAGGTAGAAACAGCTCCCCGCCATCGGCAGCTGAGGCGTAGCCAGCATGCGGAGCCAGGAGGGCAGCATGAGTGAGATGAGCCAACACAAAAAGACAGATGCCAGGGACTCACTCACAGGAAGTCCTCAGTCAGAGCCGTAGGAGCAGCAGAACGGTGCTTGCCAGGGGCTGGGGGAGGGACGCGGGCGTCACTGTGAAGGACACAGAGTTGGTGTTCCAAAGGCAGGCTTACAGCGGCGTG
>NW_006295816.1:481257-484544 GCF_000327345.1 Myotis davidii
CTGTCCCCAGACCAGCGACTGTGAGCCTACTTTTGCCCACTCCCGTACTTCACACAAAATCGGAGCCGTGGCTCAGAGCGGCGCGGCCCTTCCAGGCCCTGGCCCTGAGGGACATCTCTATCGGCCTCCGGAGCCTCTCAGGGCCTTTCTGTAGACCCCAGTGCAAGCCGATGGGGGCGTGCAGGGTTCAGTGAGGAGTTCACTGGGAAGAGGCCTCAGGCGGCCGGGAACAGGTGCGCCTCCCCCACAGCCCCGGGGGCCTTTCTCGGTTGCACGTGGGGAGCTGTTGGAGGGGAGAATTGGAGATTGTCCTCCCGGCGAGAACATGACGCACCAGGCTCTCTGTTGTCTGCTAAGGCGGGTCTTGCCATTTGTAACAGTCACTGTCACTGGGGTGACCAATGTGAACGGATGTCGAACCCGACCGGAACTCAGGCCCGAAAGACGGAGCCTAATCACCCCGCGGAGACGCGTACAAACATGAGCTGGTAGAGGGGAGACGGGCTGGGTGGGCCGCCGTGGGCAGGGCAGGTCCTGGGGCGCTGGGGGAGGAGAGGCTGCGGCTAGAGACCCTCTGAGTAGCACTCACTCCGGGAGGTGCAGCCCCGTGCAGCGGGGGGAGTGGGGGGGGGAGCAGGCTGCTCACAGGAGGAAGCTACTGGAAAACAGAAACAAATGAGGCTTTGTTTTAAGAAACCAAAAAAGTTGTAGAATAGCTTTTTACATGAAAAGATGGTCACACAGTGACACAGAAAATGGATACAGAACAGTATGATCCCGTGAGAAAGAGAGAGAGCGAGCGCAAGGAATAAGCAAGAAAGAAGCCTGTGCCGCCCGGCGTGGCCCAGTGTCGGCCCAGGAGCCAGGAGGTCACAGTTCGATTCCCGGTCAGAACACAGGCCCGGGTTGCAGGCTCGATCCTCCGTGTGGGGCGTGCAGGAGGCAGCTGATCCATGATTCTCTCTCATCATTGATGTTCCTCTCTCCGCCCACCCCCTCTGAAATCAATAAAAACACATTTTTATTGATTAAAGAAAAAAGAAGCCTGAGAAACCCACTAGTGGCTGCACAAGGATCACAGAGTGTGTGTGTGTGTGTGTGTGTGTGTGTGTGTGCACGCGCATGCTCTAACCACCGAGCAAACCTTAGGGCAATAAGCATCTATAATAATAAAAGTGCAATATGCTAATTAGACCGGACATCCTTCTGGACAAAGCCAGGGCTGGGAGGGCCGAGCCCCTTGCATGAATTTTGTGCACCGGGCCACTATCCTCTATAATAAAAGGCTAATATGCAAATCAACCAAACAGCGGACCAACCAGTCACTATGACACGCACTGACCACCAAGGAGCAGATGCTCAACGAAGGAGCTGCCCCCTAGTGGGCACCGGGTTCAGGGCTGGCTGGCGAGCTCAGTGGTGGTGGAGGGAGCCTCTCCCACCTCCGTGGCAGCGCTAAGGATGTCCGACTGAAGGAGGCCCGCTCACCACGGGCCATCAGTCGGACATCCCCCGAGGGCTCTCGGACTGCGAGAGGCCGCAGGCCAGGCTGAGGGACCCCCTGAGTGCGTGCCTCTAGTCATTTTTTAAAGCAGGTGGAATTCTGTAACTGCTCATTTTGAGATAACGTACCAAACACTAAAGTGGAATGAACTGAAGATCAAATCTAGTTTGTAAGATAAGAAGTCACTGTATTTTAATTTCAAAATATTTAGATGATTAAAAAATACCCTGGAGTTGGAGAATAGCACAAATATGATGATTACAACTGCCACATCTCTGTGAACTGATTGCTTCAGTCTCGCTGGCTTCTAACTGAAATTAACATGTTTAAAACAAGAAGTTCAACCAAAGTCTGACCTGCAAAGGGCTTTACCAGTCACTGTAGCTTCAGACTGAAGAGGTGGGGCTGTGTATGCGACATAACTACTGGGAGATCAGATCCGCACTCGCACGCATGACTGCGATTTTAAAATAATGTATAACTGGCAGTTAATATGAAATACTATTCTCTCTGATTATGTGGAATTGCACTGAATCTCACTAGACTTCCAATTCAAAACAAGTGGTCAGCATAAGGCCTTCGATAATGTGTTTATGCATCTAGAAAATGATAACAAGCAAGTAGACAGTGGTTTCTGAAGGTTCTGGATTATGAATCCACAACAACAATTTGAGTACATCGCCAATATGTGTATATTTACATACAAACTACAGTGTTCGCCTTGGCAGCACACATGTATATAACGTATACACACATACTGCTGTGATAGTACACATGTTCGTTACTATACAGTAAAAGTTCAGTCAGGCTGTTATAAACATGAAGATCGTTTTTAACTTTGTTCCTGAGGCCCATGTGCACTCTTGGTGCTCGAACACACACACACACACGCACACGCACACGCACTGACACGCCCGCTTTGGACTCCACTGCAAAGCGTGTGTGTGGCGTGGTGATACCGCCAGCGTCCTCAGGGGTGCCCACCACTCAGGCGGGAGCAGCCAAGGGCAGTGGCCACACTGCTGTCCGCGTGGGGCTCAGTTCCACCACCTCCGACTCGTCTGTGGCGCTGCCTCCCTCCCTTCGCCTCAGCACCTGCTGCTGCCTCTCACCTGCCCGTGGCCAACAAAGGAGACCCCGAAGCCAGCGGGTGCCAGGAGCAAAAAGCATCGACTGTTGTCGGACGAGCCTGGGTCTACGCCTCTCACTCAGGCCCGCCAAGTCATGTCTCTGCCAAGCATCCGTAAAGAGGGCGGGAACGGTGCCATCCCACCTGGCGGTTATGGTGGAGATGCGCTTCTATTAGGGCACCGCGCACAGGACCTACACAGCGCAGATGCTCACTGAAGCAGTTACCCAGCCCTGGCCGGTGTGGCTCAGTGGATAGAGCGCGGCCGGCAGACTGAAGGGTCCGGGCTCGATTCCCGTCAAGGGCACAGGCCCAGGGTCCCGGCTCGATCCACAGTGGGGGGCGTGCAGGAGGCAGCCGATCCATGATTCTCTCTCATCACTGATGTTTCTCTCTCCCTTCCCCTCTGAAATCAATAAAAACGTATTTTTTAAAGAACATTCTCTTTAAGAAAAACTCTGCCCAGAATTATTATTTCAGGAGCAAAAAGGGCCAAGCCCAGGAAGGAAGCGGGTCAGAGTGGACTCGCTCGGGGGAGGCCCGCAGGTCTGGCTTGAAGGCCGGATCTCGGCTCACAAGCGGGTGCCTCTGGGAACCCCCTTCTCTGCGGGCAGCTTCCCACCGGTTCAGCGGGTGACGACACACAGCCGGTGC
>NW_006295816.1:485712-492690 GCF_000327345.1 Myotis davidii
TGCTGCTCTGCCCTCCAGGCGTTAAGGGATGGTCCTCTCGGGTCTCCCCCCGCTCCCCTCCCCCCCCAGCCTGCGGTAATGCGGGCACCTCAGAAGTTCCTGCTCATCACCAGGGCCCAGTGCAGAGGCTCTGCACCAGTGGGACCCCTCGGCCCAGCCTGCGGGGATCCGGTGAAGCTGGCTCTCCGACATCCCCCAAGGATTGCAAAAGTGCGGTTCTCGCGTGATGCACCCCAGGTTCCAGCTCCCTCCTCTCTGGTTCCAGGTGCGTCACCCAAGAACCACAGCTGCCAAGTCACCACAGCTCAGCAGCTCCTACATTGAGCATCTGCCCCCTGGTGGTCAGTGTGTGTCATAGTGACCAGTCATTCCCAGTTGTTCTGCTATTAGGGTCAATTTGCATATTACCCTTTTATTATATAGGAGTGCCTGACCAGTCTGGGTGAGGGGCTGGTGGCTGTTTGCAGGCTGGCCACAGCCCCTTCAGGGTGGGGGGTCCCCACTAGGGTGCCTGGCCAGTCTGGATGAGGGGCTGAGGGCTATTTTCAGGCTGGCTAAGCCCCCCAGCGGGAACCCTAACCCCATAAGAGTGTGGCCAGCCTGGGTGAGGGTCTGATGGCTGTTTGCAGGCTGGCCACAACACCCAGCCACCCAAGCTCCCAGTGGAGACTGGCTGGAAGCAGGTATCTGGGATATATTTAGCTTCTATAATTAAAACTTTGTTGCCTTTAGTGGAGGCCACAGCTGGCCAGGGCAGGCGGGAAGCTTGGCTTCCTCCATCACCCAGGCAACCAAGCCTCCTGCTTGCTCCACTCCGTGGCTGCTGGCTGCCATCTTGGTTGGGTTAATTTGCATATAGTCACTCTGATTGGCTGATGGGCATGACTTAGGGCATAGCAAAGGTATGGTCAATTAACATCTCTGTATTTTATTAGTGTAGATTAGCAAAGCTCAACTTGTACTTCAAATTGCTTACCATGGAATAACTCAAAAACTTAAACGAAATGGAGCTTAGAGTTTGTCAAGAAGTGCCTGGCTGGTGTGGCTCAGTGGTTGAGCATCAACCCAGGAGATCACAGCAGGGTACACGTGACCTTGCAGCCTTGATCCCCAGTGGGGGGCGTGCAGGAGGCAGCCGATCCATGATTCTCTCATCATTGATGTTTCTATCTCCCTCTCTCTGGCATCAATAAAAACATATTTAGCCCTCGCTGTTTTGGTCCAGTGGATAAAGCATCGGCCTGTGGACCAAAGGGTCCCAGGTTCGATTCCAGTCAAGGGCACATGGCTGGGTTTCGGGCTTGGTTCAACATGCAAGAGGCAGCCAATCAATGATCCCCTTTCATCATTGATGTTTCTCTCTCTCTCTTCCTCTCCCTTCCTCTCCCAAATAAATTTTAAAAAACATTTAAAAAAGAAGTCATAATTTCCCATACTTAAGCTTCTATACTGGGCCAGTCCTCATGAAAATCTTGAAAAACGGGCTGGGTCTATTTCACAAATAAAGAAAATGTCTTGGAGAGGGGAGAGAGGTGACTCTAATAACTGACGTGGTGGCCACAGCCTGGACGCAGGACTCTGGGTTCTAACCCACGGCCAGGCACCTCGGCCGCTGGGACACAGAGAAGGGTGTTTCATGGCGATTCGGGTCCGTCTCTGCAGTCGCTTGCACTAGTGATCACGCTCACGAGTTAAGCACTAGTGACAGCAGCTGGTGACCGATCAAGTGGACAGGGCTGCTTCCGGCCAGACCCGTGGTCGCCAAATTGCGGCTCACAAGCCACATGCAGCCTTTTGGCCCCTTGAGTGTGGCTCTTCCACAAAATACCATGTGCAGGCGCACAAGTGCGATTGAAACTTCATTGCCCATGTACACAAGTCGGTTTTTGGCCTGGGCGAGTCTATTTTGAAGAAGTACTGTTGATGCTTGGCTCTGTTGACTAATGAGTTTGCCGACCACTGACGCCAGACTCCTCAGCTCTGCATCCTGGTTCTAGCAGCAGCAGCTGCTCGTGGCTGGAAAATACTGAACCTCAGGGAACCGCACCTTAGGAGTCCGGTTTCAGGATGCAGCCAGCACTGACCTCTGCGACTTTCGGAAAGAAATTAAGATCCAGGTGGACAGATGTAAAATGCCTCGATTCCAAAACACAGTAGCCATTCTTTTAAAAAATATATTCTTATTGATTGCAGAGAGGAAGAGAGAATCATTGATCGGCTGCCTCCTGCACGCCCCCTACTGGGGATGGAGACCACAACCAGGGCACGTGCCCTTGACCGGAATTGAGCCCAGGACCCTTCAGTCTGCAGGCCGGCGCTCTATCCAGTGAGCCACACAGGCCAGGGATCTGGGTAAGCTCTTTAGTGAGCACCTGTGTTGTGTAGGTCATGTGCTTGGTGCTCTAATAAAAGCTCATCTCCACCATAACCGCCAGGTGGGATGGCATTGTTCCTGCCCTTCCCGGCTTCCTTGAGGCTCTGGACTTTCCTGAGGGTGTGCTGGCTGAGGAGTTTGAGACATTTGACGGACCCTGGTCACCTGGGTGAGGGGTAGATCCAGGTTTGCCTACCCACTGAGCCACACCTGCGAGGGCACGTCAGTTTGTAGCCACTTTAGGAGCATGAAGTGACTGTTACCCAGTTGCTTCCATTGAAGTACAGGACTGTCTGACTTGTAGCTGTTACTGAATTCTAGCTGAGCAGTGTGGTGATTAGCAACATTCTCTGTTAAGGAACATCCCTGATGGCTTGTTAGGTATCTTTTATTTTTACGTATTTTTATTGATTTCAGAGAGGTGGAGGGGGAGAGAGAAACATCAACGATGAGAGAGAATCATGGATCGGCTGCCTCCCGGTGGCCCCCCACTGGGGATGGAGCTGCAACCCCTGCATGTGCCCTTAACCAGAATCAAACCCAGGACCCAGCAGTGCCAAGGCCGACGCTTATCCACTGAGCCACGCCAGCCAGGGCTGTTAGGTACTTCATGTTTATGTTTATGTGCATGTTGGCATTCCTATGTCTGCTCTGATGTCGATGCCAATCTTCTGCTCACTCTTTAACTGGTTGTCTTATTAAATTGTGAGAGTTCTTTTTATATTCTGGACACAAGTCCCTTATTGTATATATGATTTATAAATACTTTTTCAGGAAAACAAATAGAAAAGATAAATATTTGAAAAATAACTAGTACAAAAACTGACAATAAAGAAAATCATAAAGACCAGTAACAAAGACAAAATTCCAAAAAGTTCCCTGACCTTGACCAATGCAAGTCCTAAATTGGAATAAAAAACACTAAGACTTTCAGAGCATATGAAAGGCAGCGAGTTCCTCAACACTGCTTATGGGGCGAGTGTTATTTTCATGTTCAAGCCTGACTGGACGAATACAGAGAAAAATAATTAGAGGTCATCTCCGCTCACAACTATAGATGGTATACTACCATAATAAGTAAGTCCATCTCAAACATAAAGGTTAATTTTAAAATCTTAAGCCTAACAAACAGCAGTTTATAGAAAATAGAACAAATACTAGTAAGACAAGACTGCAGGAGGGATTCAAGGGTCATACACCCGAGAGCTGTGGCCACGCCAGCACACCCACAGGAAAAGCGCCAGAACCCTGAGGAAGCCCAGGAAGCCCACGGGGTTCAATGATTGCCGATCGAGCCCCTAAAAAGGCATGGCTCACAGTTGAGCGTTGACCTACGAACCAAGAGCACATGTCCAGGTTGTGGGCTCCATCTCCAGTGGGGGGCGTGCAGGAGGCAGCCGATCAGTGATTCTCTCTCTCTCCTTCTCCCTTCCTCTCTGAAATCAATAAAATATATTTAAAAAGGGGGGGGGATAGGAGTGGAAGAGGAACGTTTCTTTCTCCTTTCCTTCTTCAAGCTTATTTTTTAAACTGACTTGATAATATATTTTAAAATTAGGTATTATACGAAAATGCTTCCTATCCCATTAAAAACAGAAACTGGACAGCAAATGCCTACACACCACTCTCATCTCACAAATTGCAAAGTGCTGACTAAAGTTATCCAAGGGAGGAATAGGCAAGGTGTGTACCATTATTTGCAGATGTTAACGATACCTAAAAAAAGGGGAAATATCTACCAATTCAAGCGTCTCAATCTGAAAATCATTAGAAGAGTTTAGAAATTTTTTTTAAAAAGCCAACTGCATTACTATGTCTCAAACACCATTTTAAAAAAATCAATAAAATCAGGGAAGTCCTTTTCCAATAACTAAAAAACATTTGAGAAGGTATTAAATCAATTTCTGCATTAGTTTTAATAAAATTATACAACCAGGGGACGGGGGTGGGCTAGAGGACATTAATGGGGGGGGGGACATATGTAATACTTGCAACAATAAAGATTTAAAAATCAAATAATAAAAAAATATACAACCAGTTTTAAAAAATGAGGAAAAGTCTCTGAAGAACACTTTATAGAAAGTGGGCACAATAACCTTTTAAAAAAATATTTTTTAGCCCTAGCTGGTTTGGCTCAGTGGATAGAGCGTCGGCCTGCAGACTCAAGGGGCCCAGGTTCGATTGTGGTCAAGGGCATGCCCCTTGGTTGCGGGCACATCCCCAGTAGGGGGTGTGCAGGAGGCAGCTGATCGATGTTTCTCTCTCATCGATGTTTTTAACCCTCTATCCCTCTCCCTTCCTCTCTGTAAAAAATTATAAAATATATTAAAACTAGGGGCCCGGTGCACAAAATTCGTGCACGGGGGGGAGGTGAGGGGGAGTGTTCCTCAGCCCAGCCTGCCCCCTCACACATACTGGGAGCCCTCAGGCATTGACCCCCATCAATCTCCAATCGCAGGATCGGCCCCTTGCCCAGGCCTGACGCCTCTGGCCCAGGCGTCAGGCCTGGGCAGGGGACCCCCAGCTCCCCGCGATCTCCCGCTCTGCCCCTGCCCAGGCCTAACGCCTCTGGCCGAGGCGTCCTGCCCGGGCAGCGGGGACCCGCAGCGGCAGCAGCCCTGCGATCATGGGCTCCGCTTTAGGCCCAGGCAAGGGACCCCTAGCTCCTGGGACTGCCAGCTTTGACCCTGCCCAGCTCCCATCGCTGGCTCCACCCCTACTTCCTGCTATCACTGGCCAGGGCGGCAAAGGCACCTGATTCTCCGATCATGGCTGGGGGGCAGGGCAAAGGCGGCCCTGGGGGCTCTTAGCGCCCCCCTGGGTTTCCGATCGCTGTCAGTGGCAGGGGGCTTCTTCCTGCTTTCCCTTTCGCCTCCCTGCATTGTGCCTACATATGCAGATAAACCGCTATTTTGTTGTCAGTTAACTGCCATCTGAGTTGGCAGTTAATTTGCATATCTCGCTGATTAGCCAATGAAAAGGGTATTGGTCGTACGCCAATTACCATTTTTGTCTTTTATTAGATAGGATATATATATATATGTATATATTTTTATTGATTTCAGATGGGAGAGGGAGAGAGGGAGACAGAGAAAGAAAAATCAATGATGAGAATCATTGATTGGCTGGCTTCTGTGCACCCCCTACTGGGGATCGAGCCCACAACCTGGACATGTGCCCTAGGCTGGAATCAAACCCGAGACCCTTCAGTCCACAGGCCAAATCTTCATCCACTGAGCCAAACCGGCCAGAGCGGGCACAATACCCTTTCAAAAAAGATTCTTGAGGCCCTGGCCAGGTAGTTCAGTTGGTTAGAACGTTGTTCCAATATACAAAGGCTGAGAGTTCGATCCCCAGTCAGGGCACAAACAAGAATCAACCAATGCATAGATAAGTGGAACAAGCAGCAGATGTTGCTCTCTCTAAAATTGATATAAAAAACTAAAGACTCCTGAGAGCACAGATACACTAACCTTTCAACACCTAGAAAGGTGAATGGTGCAGAGGCTCAATTTCAGAAACTTTACATGTAAATAAATCAGTACATTCTCTTCAGTCAGTACTGCCGGGCTATTCCATGATCAGCACGGAGACAAAGCACGAATCCCAAATGAGTCAACAGTGAAGGGACACTTAGAAGTTATTTTAAGCTAAAAAGGAACAGCCCTTCCCGGCAGTGAAGAAGGAAAAGACATTTCTGAACCCAGAGGAGCAAAGATGCCCTCAGAGACAAGACGGGAGCATTCCAAGGCCTCGCACTGGCACTGCTTCCAAACCACGCCTTCTCGCCCAAGCTCCGCTCCGGCAGCTCACACACCAGGCGAGGGACCACTGCTCTCCTGCCACGGCAGCCTGTGCGCTTCCTGCTACTCGAACTGGTTTAATGGCTCATCGCCTGTTCTCTCCGCCTGCTCCCCGTTCCCCACAGCACCTCCGCGTTCTCCACAGAACCAGGGGGAACCCGGGGGAGCCGAGCTGAACGGGGGGAGCCCTGCCCTTCCCAGGAGGGTGGGTCAGCCAGTGTGGCCTCCTCGGGCCTCACGCCTCCTAAGCTGCTTCTTCGCTGGGCTTAGGCAAAGGACCTTCACAAGACAAAGGTAGAAACTCTGAGATGCCCGCGGAGCCAGGATGTGGGGCGCCTGGGGCGCCCTCTATGGCAGCCAGGACGGCCTCTTCTGTCCCCGAGGATGCCCGCCATTGGTACAGCTCCTGCCAGCGCTCAGACCCACCCTGGCTCCAAAGCACCGCGGAAACGGCCGGGCTGACGTGTAAGGACCCCGGCTCCCAGCTCCATCTCGACAGGCAGGGTGCGGGTTCCTGACGTGTTTTCTGAACACGGGACAAGGGCACATGCCACGGTCCGCTCCTCCCTGGGCGCAGTCCAGCTGGGGACACGGCTGCGAAGGCGGAGATGCTTCACCCTCCGTGAGGAAACCGCCCGGGGGGCTCTGCCTGCCCCTCGGGTCACAGAACCGCAGGGGACAGTCCTTTGGCGAAAAAGGCCACGCTCTTGTCCTGGATCTTGTACTGGAACGTGAGGCTCCGGCCCCGCTGGGCGGGCGGCGACGGCGTCCTCCACAGGACCCTCAGCTGCGGACAGGAGA
>NW_006295816.1:492742-499689 GCF_000327345.1 Myotis davidii
CCAGCCCCGCCCCCGTGCCCTCCGGGCCCCTCCGTGCCCTCAGGCCTCAGATCACTGGCACGTGTGCCGTGCAGATTTGGGCCGACTCCACAGCCAGGCTGTTCCGTTAGCAGCGGAGAGTCAAGGAGCCTCCATGACGACAGTGACACCTGCTCCCCACAGAGAGGAACAGTGACCAGGGAACCTCCGCGCAGTGTCTGTGGGGCCCTCATCCTATTCCCCACACGGTCAGCACCTGCTGCCACACTAACTACAGCGCTCCACTCAGGCCCGGAGGCTCCGCTCCTCTGGGTGACGTCGGCTGCGCGTCCTGAGCCTTCAGGGCCAGGCCCCAGCGCCCGGCAGGACCTTGCACGCTGGCCGCGGGCACCGGCGCTCAGCACGGCCGCGCCGCTTTAGACCCCACACTGGCCTCAGTGCCCCTGGGCGAGAGTGGCCGCAGGAAGTCAGCCTGGGGTGGGGCTGGGCGAAGTCTCAGAAGGCGGAGAAGCATGGCAGCGGGGATGAGCCCGGCCTCCCCTGGGTGCAGGCCGCCCTCCGCCTGAGCGCTCCCCCGCACTGTGCAGGGCAGCAGGGGCAGCCACCCAGCCTCAGGGAAAGCCGCCCGGGTCCCGATTTTAAAGGAACACTTTCCCACGTGAGAGCCAGGCTCAGGCACAGATGCCAGCAGCCGTCACCCAGCAGGATGCTGCCCACCCAGCGCACCTGCCCGTGCACGTCCCTGCAGAAGCCGGTGGCCAGGCCCTCGGCCCGCAGGACCAGGTGGGGCTGGTGACTGAACACTCGCGCTGCAGCTTTAGGGAATCTTGGGATGGTCATGTGACTTTGTGCTTTCAGGTGCACTGTCGTGCACAAGGGCCACTATGTTTCCCTGCAACAGACACAGACGAAGCCTCTCCTGACGGAAGGGACCCCAGCATCGGGCCGCGACCAGCCCCTTTGTGGGAGGGCCCTGCCTGGGCTCCAATCACCCACTGGGCATCCCATCACCAGCACCGCCAGCCTGTGCTTCCAGCTCATCTCCAGCAGCCACGCGGCCTGCGGACTGGAGGTCCCAGGCTCCATGTTAAGGGCACGCACCTCGCGGGGAGGGCCCTGGCCCTGGCCCTGGCCCGGGCGCGTGCAGGAGGCAACCAATCGATGTGTCTCTCTCACATCGATGTTTCTGTCTCTCCCTCTCCCTAAAAACCAATGGAAAAATATCCTCAGGTGAGGATTGACCAAAGATAAAATAAAATCTCTATTATGGTAAAGTCTCCATTTTTGCCCAATAACTTGACAATAAAGGTGACAAGCAACTTGTACTGCACCTCACAATTTTTAAAGCACTTATACCCATTATCTCAACTGATCTGTAAACACACCCAGAGGGATAGTGACCTGCCCAGAACACACAGGGCTGGGACCTCGCAGCACCACACGACCAGCCCCTGGAGACGGCTCGCCATCCCTTTCGCACTGGCGGGTACGGGGAGCAGAGAGCCCCAAAGACTCTTGGGCCTGCCAGAGGAAAGCCCGACCCCAAGCCATGAGCCAACAGATCACGCGAGCCAGCGAGGGCTGGGCCTGCCTGGCCTGTGGTACCTGCAGCCGGCAGCACACGCAGGCCCTGCAGTAGTGGACGAAGTCCAGCACGGCCACCGCCCCCAGGCCCAGGCTCAACAGCACACTGAGGTCGTCCACCAGCAGCACCGGGCGCTTCCAGGCAGCCTCCCCCTGATCCACGGGCTCCAGGGCCTCCCGCACGAACTCGTACAGCGGCTGCAGGCTGGCGGCCTTGGCCTCCCTGGACACGGGGCAGAAGTCAGCAGAGTTCACTCTCCACCGCCTGCCTCTCAGACTGAGCGGCATCACGGGGAGGGGCTGGGGAGGCAGGGAGCTGGACCCCAGTCCTTTGCCCCAAGGGGTCAGGCTGGTCAGCGAGAAAAGGCCTGTGCGTGCAGTGGGCTGTGCTTCAACACAAATGCTCCTCGAGGCCCCTGGGCACCAGGCACTGGGCTACAAACTGCAGACACAAAAGCCAACAGCCCCAGGCCCACAGGGGCAGCCCGCACCTCTGATCCGAGGTGGGGCCCTGGAGGGCTCCTGTGGCTGGGCAGGCGGGAGCAGCCCTCCCAGCAGGTCCTAATGGGGCATAAAAAGCTAAACAGCAACTCAGGGTCCTGCATGAGGGGCTCTGGTCTCGGGGCGGCTGGTGTGTAACAGGCGACCTGTTCCTGAAGGGGCTGGCCCATCTCCCCGGGACTCCCTCGTGACTCCCTCAGCGGCCATTTCCCAGAAGCAGAGCCGGTCACCAGATTCCCGCAGACAACACTTCCCACAGCTTTGGGGACAGCCGCCCGCCCGCCCTCCGGCCCAGGGTCAGAGCAAGGGCTTCCAGTAATGCTGCCGCAACAGGGGCGTGTCTGACCCGAAGCCGCACTGCCCTCCCGCGCACCGCGCACCGAGGGGGAGGCAACAGCTGCTGGGCTGGCCCCACCAGCTGTGCCCTGGGGCTGGGCTGCAGGCGGACTGACCTGAGGAACTGCAGGGGGTGGGCCTCGCCCTCGGCCCGGAGGAAGATGTCCACCGCTGACCTGAGACCCTCGAGGAAGACCAGCTGCCCGCGCTCCCGGGCCGTGGTCAGGCTGACACCCTGAGCACAACCAAGAGCGTGAGCCACGGCGCCTCGCAGGGGAACCCCAGGCTCTCACCTCAAGCTCTCAGGAGGGCACAGCCCCACCCACACCCTGCGGGTGTGCACCTGTCCACCCTCCCTGGGCGCGTGTCTCCTTTCCCCTGGGCGTTCCCACCCACAATTCCCATTGTTTTCAGAGATGCACTTACATTGATTGTCACTTTATATTAAGAAAGTGCAATTTTTGCTTTTATATTTATTTTATGATTACCCAAGACAGATTTTAATTTACAATAGTAATATAGATTCCTTTTTAAATGCATGTATTTATAAAATTAAGCACATTTAAAAGCAGTAAGTAAATAGGAACAGTAAGGGGGTGGGAGAATGACAGTCTCTGTAGCAACTACTCAACTCTGCTATTATAGAACCAAAGCAACCAGAGACAATTCATCAGCAAATGGGTGTGGCTGTGTTCTAATAAAACTTTATTTACAAAACACCGGGCACAGGCAGGAGTGTGTCGACCCTTGCCTAATGAGAACTTCTTAAATAGGATTCTTCATGAACCACCCAAGTAAGAACCTCAAGACACTGATTAAATGCAGATCCGAGCCCCACTCCAGACCTCCAGAGCCAGAAGCTTCAGGGGCAGAGCCCGAGTCAGCATTTCAGCAAAGCGCCAGGGACGGTGGCACACTCCCTCTCTGTGCAGGTCTCCATGGCTCGTTCACCCGCTAGCTCTCCACTCTGCGCTGCCAGCAGCGCCAGCAGCGCCGGGCACAGAAAGCCCCCTGGCCGCCACCTGCGCTCTTGCTCACGGCCATTCTGCTCGTTAAGTGCAGTCACCCACCAAGAGGGTGTGAGGTTAGGGTACGGCAGCTCATCGAGGCTGTGCACACCCAGCATGTGCCAACCACCCTGCCGTGTGGATGGTGAGGCCACGGGCATCGGAAAAGCAGCCCATCTGGACTGAGACACAGCTCTCTCATCCAGAAAGTCCGACGTCACGGCCAGAGGGGGACATGCCTGACCTGGAATGTAGCGTGTTCCTGACCTGACTGCACAGAGTGAGGAGGAGCCACCTCCTCTCACCCTCCCACCTGCTTCCCTGCATCAGGGAAGTGCGGTGACCTGGCACTTCAGAGATCGCTGCCGATGGGTGACCGGTTCTCTCCCTGTGAGGCCGGCCTATCAAAACAAAACACACGCCTCACTAGGCCCTGAGCAGCCTCTGGGCCGTCACGTGCTTACCTGCCTTTACCTGAGGAGATGGGGTGCAGGTGACAAAGTGCCTGTCCCCACATCTGGGCCTTAAGCCCTAGACTTAGGGAGAGACAGTGGAGCCACTCAACTTGGTGGCAGACAAGCTGTGATGGCCAGCCCAGCAGGGCCCAGAGGAAAGCCCACATGGAGACGGGAAACCGTGACTGGTCCAGAATCAGTAGAGACCGATTTGGTTAATGAGCAAAAATCTGGGTCTATAAACTCTATTTTATTGATTTTTTACAGAGAAGAAGGGAGAGGGAATAGAGAGTTAGAAACATCGATGAGAGAAACATCGATCAGCTGCCTCCTGCACACCCCCCACTGGGGATGTGCCCACAACCAAGGTACATGTCCTTGACCAGAATCAAACCTGGGACCCTTGAGTCCACAGGAGTTAAACTCTAAATTAACAAAACATGAGATGCTGTTTAACCCCTTCAGATAAAGGGTTCAGGGGCGCACGAGTTCCTTAGCCCCTCTCTTGCTTAGTTCTCTACAACCTCAGAGCACTCACACGTACGTGGCACACACACACTCACTCAGGGACCTCACCACCAAGTCTGAAATACTTACCAGCTTCTGTCCCACAATATTGTAGTGACTGAAGGACTGAACGAGGGCCACAAAACACACCTTACAATTAGCTGGAAGACAAAATAAATGTATCTTAAAAATGTCTCTGCACAGTCACTCTCCTGCCCTCGTACCTCTGGAAACTGAAGCACTAAGGCAGGTCTTAGAGACTCAGGGGTCTTGCAACCTAAAATACCAAATTTGATTCTAAGATGCGATTTTTAAAATACTTAATAATTATACCTTTTATAGTTGATTCTGAGATGTACTTCTGTATTACTGGGTACCTTATTTTGCTCCAGTGTAAATAAATTGTGCCTTTAAAAAAATTATATTTTTCTATTTGTCAGTGTACAGGAGTACAATTAACTTTTTCTTCTTTATTAAGGTGTGACATATGTCCTTACCCCCCATCGCCCCTGCAATTAACTTTGAAAACTGATCCTATATCCAAGACGATATAAAGGAAACGCAAAGAAACTCTAGCTGCCTCACCGAACGTCATTAATTCTAATGAACAGCCACTGGCCACCCAGACACCGAAGCCTTGACTAGTCCCATTTATTCCTGAAACAGGCTTTTCTAAGCACATTTGGCCTCAGGTTTCTTTCTCAGTCGCCTCAATGGGTCCCATACCTTTGAGGTAGAAGGAGAGAAAGTGGTGCACAAGGAAACTGCCATCGGTCTCGGCATCACAGAGTAGAGTCAGTTTCCCCTAAAAGTTAAGAGGAACACGAAAAGGTGATCCAGATCCCCGGAAAGAGGGCGGTTCGCTGTGTAATCTGAAGAGTATGTGTGTACGTGTGTACGCACAATACATACGCACTCGGATTATCAGAGAGGAAGTAAAAATTGTGGGAAAAACAATTAAATTGATCAGTATGAAGTCACTCATTAAGGGCAAGCATATCTTGGCTTCTATTTTCCAGAAGCAAAACAGAGAATAAAATCCCTCCCCTTCCCCACTCCTCACCTAGTAACTCAGGGACTAGTGTTGGGGGAATGAGACACTGGACAGAGGAAGCGTCTACCATCAGAATCCAACAAAAACCAGAGTCTGCCAACACGGGAAGGGACCTTCCAAAAACCATCTGCTGCAGCTTCCCCCCCATTTCCAATTCTGATGGGGAGCCCGCTAGAGGGTGGGGGGGTGGGCGGGAGGGAAGTCTGGTTGTTGACAGACCGCAGTGTCCAATGGCCCTGAACACTGCTTCCGGCAGAGCTCTGGGCAGGAGCCCCGGAAAGGCCCCTCAGGATGGTTGTCTCTGCAATGCCTGGCGGCCCTGACCCAGCACCTCGAATTCCTTGTCAGCAAAAGGGAAGGTCAAGTTCAAGTGGGATGAGACACCGCTGTGCTGCTGTGACTTTCACTTATGAAGCATGGAAGATGCCCCGGCCGGTTTGGCTCAGTGCTAGTAGATAGAGCGTTGGCCTGCTTGGCCCACAGACTGAAGGGTCCCGGGTTCGAGTCTGGTCAAAGGCACCACACACCTCGGTTGCAGGCAGGATTCCTGGCTCCAGTTGGGACATGTGGGGGAGGCAACCGATGGATGTGTGTGTGTCTCTCTCTCTCCCCCTTCCTCCCACTCCCTCTAAAAATCAATGGAAAAAGATCCTCGGATAAGGATTAAAATAAATAAACAAACAAACAAACAAACAAACCATTTTTAAAAATGTGTTTCTTAAAACAAAACAAACATGAAAGATCACACTATAGCTCCTGAGGGGGACCCCCAGGGCTGTCATCCCACTGGGACCCTCCATCCCCCAGCTGGGCCCTGGGCTGAACACTCGGGGGTGCAGGACCATTGGCAAGGGAGCCAGCGCCACCTGCAGGCGTGGGCAGAGGAGCGCTGCCGGGCAACCAGGAAATCCACAAGGACCTACCGAAGGCTGATTTGCCCGGCACTACGGGGTCATAGAGGCGCCTTGGCTGCCCGGGGGAGCTTGACATTTCGTTACGAAGACAAAGGTTATGAGACGAACCAGGGATGCTCCTGGGAGAGGTAACCCCCTGGGCTAAAAGGTGAAACATGTCGAGGTGCCCCAGAAGGCGGGGAGTGGGAAGCAGTGCGAGGCTGTGGTGCCCGAGGTGGCCTGGTGCAGCCCCGCGCTGGCTGAGAGCAGCGGGGAAGCGCGCTTCTAGGCGCCAGGAGAGGGAGCAGCAGTGATCGCCGCGACCGGTGGGGGCTTCCGGGCCAGAACACTCTGGACGGGGAAGAGGCTGGGCCGCTGTGAAGGTGGCGAACCAACTCTCCTCTCCGCTCCTCTCCTCTCCGGCAGCCTCCCCCGGGCGCCGGGACCCCCACCGGGTGACACGCCGAGGGCTCCCGGGACACGTTTGTGAACCTAAGTCCGTCCATACGTCGAACATGCGTCCCAGATCGTTCACGGGCACCCACGGCCTTCGCGAAGCCGCGAGAAGGCGCAGAAACCCACGCCCCGCCGGCCCCGAGGTCCAGCCCACGCCCGGCCGGCCCTCCCTGGA
>NW_006295816.1:499725-499977 GCF_000327345.1 Myotis davidii
AACCTCCAAGCGGTGGGCCGGTGGGCAGCGCGTCCTGCCCGCGGGTCCGTGTGCCCTGCGCCCGGGACGCGTGCTTCCGCCCGGCTCCAGGGACCGCCCGCCCCGCCCCACCGCGCGGCGGGTTACCGGCTCCACCCGGTCCGGGGAGGCATTGAGGAGGTCACTGAGCTCCGGGAACATGCCGAGCTCGCGGAGCAGCGTTCTGGACGGGGAAGTAAGACTTCCGCGGAGATCAGCAGGGACCGCAGCACA
>NW_006295816.1:500115-501613 GCF_000327345.1 Myotis davidii
GTTCCTACCCTGCGGGTCTGCGGCGTTGGAGCCCTCGCGTGGCGCCCTCCAGGCCCCACGCAGTCGGCTCTCTTCTCCCCCCTAAGCCTCGCTCTCCCCGTCCGGGCGAGCTCGGGCGGTGCTAGAAACGCGGACTGTATGTTCCCTACGAGCTCAATTCTAGCTCATGCTCCTGTTTCCGCTCACACAGGGACGCCTGGCAGGCTGTCTCTGCAGCGTGTGGAGGAAAGAGCAGAGGCTGGGACCCTGTAGGCTGCGTCCGAGTCCTGGCCACCGCCCAGCCTGTGCCCTGGAGGGACTCTGAGCTGCTGTGTGTTCCTCTATGTAAATCTGTCACAGCGCCCGTCTCCTGAGGGTTGGGATGCGCAGATGAGGGCAACGTGGGGAAGACGGGAAGGCACTGCGATGCTAATGGGAGCTGTCAGCGCCCATGTGGTGAGGGTGGTGGAGTCAGAACCTGTCCTTCATTCTCAGCCACAAAGAGCAGTGCGCACACACGTTCACACCACACGTGCGCAGGTGCACGCGCCCACGCGCGCCCAGAGGCCTGAGCGCATCTCTGGAGCCAGAGCCGCTCGCACTTCCCCTGGAAGCACCCACCCACCTCGGCCAGAAGCTGGTTCACACTGGACAACGCGGTGCTGATGTGGGAACCAGCGGGGCTTCTCCGGGCCATCACCTGACCTATTCCAGTTGGGAACCCTGCCCCCACCCCCGGGGGCCTGGGAGGCCTTTACACAGTCTGACCAGCCAGGGGGGGAGCTGGAAATCCCAGCGCCTTCCCGCCAGGCCCCTGACGGATTTGGAGAAAGTCTCGCTGGCTCAGGGCCTGCAGCCCGGAGTGAGCAGGGGCCCTCCCTCCATCTCCCGGGCCTGCTCAGCCACCGTCTGTCGGTCTCCCTGTCTCACTCCATCTACCCATCCATCTTCTCTCTCTCTCTCTCTCCCTGTTTCTTTCTGTTAGGTCGGAGAGAGCCTCCTGAGCCACCCAACCTAACACTTTCCATCTCTGTCTCTTTGTGTGTCCAGCAGGCCCATCTCCGGGTATCTCTACTCAAAAGGACCAAAAGCAGCCCTGACCGGTTTGGCTCAGTGGATAGAGCGCCGGGGGTGGACTGAAGAAGGGTCCTGGGTTCGATGATGCACGGCCCTCCGCAGCCCCACCCTCACCCCCAGGCATGGACATTGGTTGCGGGCTGGATCCACAATATGGGGCGTGCAGGCAGCAGCTGATCAACGTCTCTCATCAGTGTTTCTAACTCTCTATCCCTCTCCCTTCCTCTCTGTAAAAAATCAATAAAATATACTTTTTTTTTAAAAGACCGAAAGCAGAGCCTCAGTTTCCTGCACACCTGTGTTCACAGCAGCGCCATGCAGGGCGGCCCCGCGGAGGGAGCCCAGGCCTGAAACGGGCAGATGTGCGGGGCTGGCGCCGGGGCCACCGGCTGGCGGCTGGGACTCCCTTCGGCAGGAACAGGAACCGGCCAGCAGAGGGCGG
>NW_006295816.1:501650-504185 GCF_000327345.1 Myotis davidii
GCTGAGCGAGGGCCGGGTGGCACCCAGCTGCCCGGGGAGGTCTGTGCCGCCTGCCACTCTGTAGACGGGTCTCCTCTGGTGGCCGCCTGCGCGGCCCGGAAGTGCCCGCGTGAACAAGGGGGTCGGGCCTGGTGAAGATTGTTCCAGTTTCGGATTCTGGCCCCAGAACGGGGAGGGCCCCTGTGCCCGCTGGGTGAGGCGGGTCTTAGTCATCAGAGCAGCAGCCCCAGGAAACACACCCCTCCCTGCCCCTCCTTGTGGGGCTTTGACCGGGTTCTGGGAACAGCTGAGTCCTGTGCCCTGGCAGGGGACCCCCAGACCTCTCACTGCGGGGCTCCCGGGGGGACCATCCCTGTGTCTGTGCCTGAGCCTGTCTCCCGCTCCCCCCGGGCTCCTGGGCAGTGACAGTGCAGTGGGCACAGCAGGCGGCTGCTGGGTGGGAAGCGCAGGCCACGGACTCAGGGACCCCCGTCCCTGCGGAGCCCCAGCTGCAGGACGATGCACGGCCCTCCCCAGCCCCACCCTCACCCCCAGGCCTCCCCCTCATGAGTTCAGCCTGGGTCTCGCTTCCTGGAGCACCTGGGTGACAGGAGCCAGCAACTGGGTTTGGTGCCTGTATTCTTTTCTTTTTTTAATATATTTTTCTTGATTTCAGAAGCCGGGGACCGAGCTCGCAACTCAACTTGGGCATGTGCCCTTGACCAGAATCAAACCCGGGACCCGTGAGTCCCCAGGCCGATGCTCTATACACCGAGCCAAACTGGCTAGGGCGGTGCCCATATTCTAGATGCCAAAACTGAGGCTCAGAGCGGGGAGCAAAGGCCCTACCCCCAGCCCACCTCCCCCTCCACTGCACCAGCTCACAGGCGGCTCCCCCAGCTGCCCCCTGGTTGCCATGGTGTCGGAGGAGGGGGAGGAGGAGATCTGAGAGGCAATCCCAAAATACACACCAGCTGCTCCTCCTTCCTCATCCCTGGCTCCAGCATCAGAAGCCTCCTTTGGGGCAGGTGGGCGGGGCCTCTTCCTGGCCTGGCAGCTGAGAGCAAGGGGGGTCCTGGAGGCAGAGGGTCCAGGAGTGGGTTCGGGGCCCCAACCTCACCCAGCAGGTCTCCTGGGCCTGGGCTCCGCATCCTGCAGGGGCCCTCCCACAGTTCCCCGACCCGGCGGGCTCTTTCCTGCCTCCCCACCTTCGCACATGCAGTTCCCTCCACCGGGAACGCCCTTCCTCATCCTTCAGGTCCCAGCTCGGCTGTAACTCCACTGGAGAACCTTCCCCGAGTCCCTCGGGGCACCCCCTGCCTCCTGCACCCGCCCCAGTCACAGCTCTCAGGGGGCGGGGAGGTCTAGGGGTGCGAGCTCTGCCTTTGTGCCCCAGCCCCTGGCACAGACAGGTGCTCAGTCAATCCAGAAGGAAGGGAAGGAGGGAGGGAGGGAAAGAAACACCTCTCACGGGATTGGAGAGGATCTGGACCCTGAGCACCTGGCACGGGGCTGGGCTCGGAGCAAAGCCCACTCCCTTCCCCCGCCTCCCCCGAGCCTGGGCTCCAGCACCTCCCGCCTCCTCCGATTCGGACCCGGCTCAGGGGCCATCTCCACACCCGCAGGCCTGGGTCTGCTGCCCGTTTGGATGCGATGTCATGACGCCAGGAGGCCGACGGGCACCTGACTTTGTAAGGAGCTGGTGTGTCGGGGAGAAAGGCCTCCATCCTCGGAAATCCCTGACTGTGCCAACTTGCCAGGACCTGAGGCCACTGCATAAAGCAGGTGGAAGCTATGCTGCTTGGGGCGAGTGGGTCAACTCCCAGGGTACTGGCCAATGGGAACAGGAGGGACCCTTGCACCTCGGGGGTAAACAGGCTGTGATCTGCCCCACGTGTCCCGTGTCCCATGTGCCCTGACCAGCACCCCTAGAGAGAAGGTATGACAGGTCGCACTGTCGCCAGACTTCTGTCTCCGAGTCATTTTCATCCATTCCGACAGGTGAGCACCTCTCACTCGGAAGAACTCCCCACTTCCTTCCCGTCTTTGCTCAGACGTCACTTTATCAGCGAAGCCTCACTGAGCGTCCTGTTTACATCACGGACTCCCCCCAACACTGCTCCTTCCCCCCGCTGCGGTCAGGCCTCGGGGCTCTTCGCTCGCTGTACTGCGTGCAGTTTTGTTCTGGCCGCGTCAGCCTCAGATCACCAGGGACAAAATCTAATTCGACCAAGTCAAGGTTACTGCCTCATGGCCACGCGAGAGACGGCTGGCCAGGGCAGGCCTGCGGTCTGTCACCAAGCAAGGAGAGTGTTTTAAGGTTTGGGGAAGGGTGGCCCTGGCTGGTGTGGCTCAGTGGATAGAGCGTCAGCCTGTGGGACGAAAGGTCCCAGGTTTGATTCCAGTCAGGGGCGTGTGCCCGGGTTGTGGGCCCAATCCCGCAGTAGGGGGTGGGGGTGGGGGGAGCCGATCGATGATTCCCTCTCATTGATGTTTCTATCTCTCTCTCGCCCTTCCTCTCAATAAAAAATCAATAAATTATTTTTTAAAAAAGAA
>NW_006295816.1:504249-505647 GCF_000327345.1 Myotis davidii
CTTGGGGAAGGGTGGAGTTCAGGTGAAATTTATATAAGGCAATAGTGGGGTTTTTTAATTTTTAAAATTTTATATATTTTTATTGATTTCAGAGAGGAAGACAGAGGATGAGACAGAAATATCGATGATGAGAGAGAATCACCGATCAACTAGCTGCCTCCTGCAAGTCCCACAGAGGGGATCCAGCCTGCAACCCGGGCATGTGCCCGACCGGGAATCGAACCGTGTGACCTGGTTCAACCACTGAGCCCCCCGGCTGGGCAAGGCGGTGCTCGGATAGGCGGGGGCTGAGGTGCTGTCTGCCGTGTTGGCTCTTAGTCCTCAGTGCCAGGCGCAGTGCCAGGCGCACACAGGTGCTCACGTGAAAGGCACACAGGTGTGTGTTCTCCTGCAGTTGTGGGCACTCTCATCGCTGTCTTGGTTCCTGAAGCAGAAAAAGCTTTTAATTTGGGTCCAGCCCCGTTTACCCACTTGGCTTGTGCTTTGGCGTCACAGCTGAGAATCCGTTGCCGAATCCCAGGTCCAGGAGACGCTGCGTTGTCCCCTAGGAGCTCCTTCAGTTCCGTCTTGGGTCCGTTCTGGGCCGTTTCTCGATTCCAGAGGGAAGGGTGCGAGGCCAGGACCGGTCCCCCTGCGATGCCGACGGGCCGGTGTGGATCTGTCCGCGGTGTGCGGAGTCCCCCGTCCCAGCGATGCTAGGTCTTCGGCCCGTGAACACAGGGGATTTGTACGTGGATCCGGGTCTTTCATTTCCTTCACAACGTGTGCAGCTTTGCCGGCGGCTGACGTGCCTGCTCTGGGGGGCGTGCCTGGAGTGGAATTGTGGGGTCGCTGAAGCTGGTAAAGCTAATTTCTAAATGTACGTTTATTGATTAGAGAGGATCCCTCTCCCCTTTGCATCAGCCTCGGACCCCCTCACACCCGGTCTGCCCCTCGCCCCAGAACAGACCAGTGACAACCAGACAGCCCAGCGGAGGAGGGGGTGCTGAAGGTCTAGGGGGGATGGGGGGACCAGGAGAAGGCGAGTTCACATGGCAGGAGGTCGGATCAAATGATTGATGGGTGCCCTGCCCCTGGGGCCTGACCTTTAGGCGACTTCTCCCCAGACGTTCCCTTTTACTGGGACCATTGTCCCCCGCCCCCCGCTTCCCAGGATGCGGACCTGCCCCAGATGCTCCCCCGGAAAAACGCCTGGAGGCCCTGGACATCCCACTCCCGTCCCGTCCCCGGGGCTGGCCCATTTGGGGCTCAGCCTCCAGATGGCCTCATACATTCCTATCCCTCACCCTCGGCCTCTGGGGTCCTCCTTCAGGACCCCAACACTCGGATAGGAAGGCGCCTCCATCCAAGGCTGCAGCCTGCAGACCACCGCCCTGACCGCCCGGGTCCCGCTGCTCC
>NW_006295816.1:506124-507619 GCF_000327345.1 Myotis davidii
CCCTGTTCCCGCCCCCCTCGCCCCCTTGCACCAGTCCGCTGGGCTCTTTGTTGCTTCTTTTCTTTAATCCTCACCCGAGGATATTTTTCCATTGATTTTTAGAGAGAAACACATTGATTGGTCGCCTCCTGCAGGAGCCCGACCAGGGCCCGGGCCGGGAAGGAGCCTGTAACCGAGATACATGCCCTTGACGGGAATCGAACAGGACCCTCCAGCCCGCAGGCCGGGGCTCTGTCTACTGAGCCAAAAGGGCCAGGGCCCAAGGATCCTTTAAAACCGAGTCCCCGACATCCCCCCTGAGCTAAGACCCCTCCCGGGGCTCCCCCCACATCCTGAGAAACGCGGGCCTGGGCCCCACAGCAGGCGGCTCAGTGGGACGGCCGGCCCTTTGTGATCTGATGACACAGGGGAGCAGGGCAGGTTCCGCCAGTTGGCGAACAGACAGCCTGGAATGCTGACCGTCAGAAACAACAAAACACCGGCACATTCAGCACCAGCCATTGTGCCGAGAGGAAGTCTCATCCCGGAGGGCTCTGCCTGTGATTCCGTCGATAAGAAACCCTAGATGCCCGGCCGGTGCGGCTCAGTGGACAGAGCGTCGGCCTGCGGACCAGAGGGTCCCGGGTTCGATTCCGATCAGGGGCAGGTACCTCGGCTGCAGGCTCCTCCCCGGCCGGGGCCCTGGTCGGGCTCCTGCAGGAGGCAACCTATCGATGCGTCTCTCTCACATCGATGTTTCTCTCTCTTTCTCCCTCTCCCTTCCACTCTCTCTAAAATCAGTGGGAAAATGTCCTCAGCTGAGGAGGGCCAAGATACCCAAAAAAAGAGAGAAAAAGAAACCCTAGAGCTGGCAAAACCGGCCGTGGGGGGTGCCGTCGGACGACAGGCCTGACTCCCAGGCCGGGCGGGCAGCCCCGGGGCCGCCATTCCTCCGTCCACCCCAGCTGGAGTGGCCCTGGTCAAGTCATGGCCTCAGTTTCCCTCTGGGAAATGCCCACGGAGGTGGACTCGGGCTGCAAGCTTCTTTCCATCCTCACTTTCGGGTTCTGGGGTCCCCCTGGGAGCCACAGCCGCCTGGGGACTCCCCTGTGCCAGCCTGCAGGGGGCACACCCCCCCAGGCGGTTGAGATCGGCCCGCCCCCCACCACCACCACCCCGGCCCTGGCACTCTGGCCTCAGGCAGACCTCGATGGGGCTGGGTGCCAGGCCCCAACCCTAAGCAGGGAGGGGATCCCTGTGCTCCCCCAAAGCCCAGGGCTTGGAGGGACGGATTGGGAGGCCCCTCCTCCCCTTTTGTTCCGGTCTCCGGACTTTGTGAGCCCATGAAAGTGCAGCCCGAGAATAAGAGCCCCTTGTCCAGGGCTCTAAGCCCTGATCCTCTTACGTGTCAGCAGCGGAAGCAGCCGGGCTGGGGAGGGGGGGGGCGCTCCCATTTCCCTGCCAGCGACCCTGGTCCCACGCGCCCGTGCCAGCCCAGGCCCCTCCCAAAGGGCAG
>NW_006295816.1:507874-508611 GCF_000327345.1 Myotis davidii
AGGCCCTTCCAGGAAGAAGGGGCACGCCCCCCAGAACGAGGTGGTTCTCTGAGGGCCTGGGAGAGCAGCCGCCAGGCCGCACAGGACACACCCACCTGGGAACGCACCACGGGCCTGGGCGTCCGAAAGGGGCACCTACCTGCCCAGGGAGACGGGCCTCGGGGAGCCGGGCGAACGGGCATCAGTTTTACTTGGATATTCAGTTGGGGGAGAAGTTAGAAATCCAATATGTACATTGAAAACAGCCCTCGGCCTGGCTGGTGTGGCTCAGTGGATAGAGTGTCGGTCGGCCTGTGGACTGAAGGGTCCCGGGTTCAATTCCTGGTCAGGGCACAGGCCCAGGTTGCGGGCACATCCCCAGTGGGGGGCGTGCAGGAGGCGGCTGATCGATGTTTCTCTCTCATCGATGTTTCTGACTCTCTAAACTCCACTGGAGAACCTTCCCTGGGTCCCTCGGTGCACCCCCTGCCTCCTGCACCCGCCCCAGTCACAGCTCTCAGGGGGCGGGGAGGTCTAGGGGTGCGAGCTCTGCCTTTGTGCCCCAGCCCCTGGCACAGACAGGTGCTCAGTCAATCCAGAAGGAAGGGAAGGAGGGAGGGAGGGAAAGAAACACCTCTCACGGGATTGGAGAGGATCTGGACCCTGAGCACCTGGCACGGGGCTGGGCACGGAGCAAAGCCCCCTCCCTTCCACCGCCTCCCCCGAGCCTGGGCTCCAGCACCTCCCGCCTCCTCCGA
>NW_006295816.1:513310-513766 GCF_000327345.1 Myotis davidii
ACCGCTCAGGCCTGCGATGCGCAGTGACCAGGCGGGAGCTCCGGCGTCGCCCAGCGGCCCGGCCCTGAGTCTGCCTCCCTCCCGGGAGCCCAGACAGTTCC
This sequence comes from Myotis davidii, assembly GCF_000327345.1. Taxonomy (NCBI): domain Eukaryota; kingdom Metazoa; phylum Chordata; class Mammalia; order Chiroptera; family Vespertilionidae; genus Myotis; species Myotis davidii. The sequence continues at coordinate 513,412 of NW_006295816.1, forward strand.
TCAAGCAATCAGGGGCCTCGACTGGATGGTCCCGGGGTCTGTCGATCAGCCATCCCCCCAGGGAGCATGGACGGAGCCCAGAGCTCAGCTGAGCCTGCAGGGCCGCCCTGTCCGAGGAGGGCGGTTCATTAATAAAATGTTTGAGTTCAGTCAATTTTGTTCAAAAAGTCAGTGGACTTCCACTAACAATGATAAATGATTAAAACCAGGTGTTGATGATGATGTAACAAAAGGAGAATTCTCAAATGAAGTACATTTGTATAAGGCAATTTGTCAATATTTGTCAAAAACACTAGTGTTCTCTTACACAGTTTCCTTTATTATGAAAGTTATTATAAAGTAAAATTCATTTTAC
>NW_006295816.1:514022-518434 GCF_000327345.1 Myotis davidii
GGCTTTTTAAAATTTTTTTTTTTTTTTTTTTTTTTTTTTTAAATATCTTGATAATTCCAGGTGGAATAGAAAGGCTTTTAGGTCTAGTGTCTCTGATCAGATGGAATATGGTGTCTTTTATGTGCTTCAGCTTTCAGGTTTATCTTCAAGAAGATGCATGCATTTTGCAGGGAAAAATCCTTTGAGAACTCGTTTTGGGCATTCAGGTTGTTTCAGCTGATCTTCTATAACAGGCTGGTCAACAACCCTATCCTGGCTCATTCATTGCACACTTGTTTACTGAGTCCCCTCTGTGGTTCAGGCAGAGTGCCAAATACGCTTGTCCCCTTCTGGCAAATTTGGTTTCCTCTAATATGTCTCTTTTATTGAATACTTAATTGTCACGCCCATTGCCATGATTGGGCATTTATCATTGAACATAGTTATTCTGGCTTTAAAAAATAATTATGGCTCTGCCCAGTGTGGCTCAGTGGTTGAGCATTGTCCAGTGGACTGAAGGGTCCCGGGTTCAATTCCTGGTCAGGGCACAGGCCCAGGTTGCGGGCACATCCCCAGTGGGGGGCGTGCAGGAGGCGGCTGATCGATGTTTCTCTCTCATCGATGTTTCTGACTCTCTATCCCTCTCCCTTCCTCTCTGTGAAAAATCAATAAAATATCTTTTTAAAAAATCAGTAAGAAGGTGGGGAAGGTGGCAGAAGGAAAAAAGGGGGAGCAAGGACTTGCTAAAGGAAGCGCCCGCACTTGGGGGGTTGCTAGAGACGATTTACGCCACGAGAGGGCCAGGACCAGCCAGGAACTAAGTTCTCCCCCGGCCCGAGCGTCCCCGAGTCTGACCAACTAAAGGCACGTTGCCTCCCAGACAAGGCCTCCCCTGGTCCCGCCCCCATGCCTCTGAGCCTCCCACTTTCCAGGAAGGGTAAACTGAGGCCCCCAGCAGGCGCGGTCCCCCAGCCCCCCCCGAGGGAGCCTGCCCTCGACGTCGGTGGGCCACACGCTCCTCTGCCGTCTTGTGGGTTTGGTAGGGTGACAGTTCTCGCATGGACACATGAAGGCCAGAGCCGGGGTCCTGTGCCTGGTGCTTGGGGGGCCCGGCTGCCCTGGAGACCGGGAGGGCTTCTTTCCTGTGGGAACGCAGCTCAGCTGCCAGCAGAGTGCGGGCCGCGCTGTGTCGCTTGGCTTCCTGGCGGTTCTTCCTGGCAACCTTGCTCAGCCTTGCCGTGACCTTGGGCAGGGACCCAGTCCCCCCGGGGCTTCCCTTTCTCCGTCTGAAGAACGAGGGTGAACTTGTGGCCCGGGAGCCGGCCAGAGCAGGAAGCCTGTGTCTCCCTTAGAGGGCGAGGCGGCAGCCAGAGTCCAGACAAGCGGCTGCAGGGCCTTTCCTTTTTTTTCCCCCCTTCTTTCTCTGTGTGAGTGATAGTGTTGGAAGGGAGGTGAGGGGATGGTAAAGTTAATCTGGATACCAATCTGCTTGCATAATTATAAAAAATAACCCAATAGCTATGAGTATACTTCAGATTCTATTTTTAAGTGTTTGTATTATGTTTTTGTATGTTTCAGATATTACAGCAAACGGGCCAGCTCCCTCCTGCAGGGCAGGCCCCGAGGGAGCCACGCACCCGGCAACAGCAGGGCAAAGCCAGACACGGGGCCTCCTGGGACCTCTGCACAGGCTTCCCCTGGGGACCCCAAAGACAGGGTGTCATTGGGGGTCCAGATATGGGTTCACTCCACAGGTTCCTCAACATGCAGCAAAGACGGCTCAGCCCTCTTCCAGGCCCAGGGTCACAGAGAAACTGCCTGTTCTCAAAGAACTACAGTCCTCCATCCACCATCCACCCATCCATCCATCCACCCATCCATCCATCCATCCCCCATCCACCATCCACCCATCCATCCATCCACCCATCCATCCATCCATCCCCCATCCACCATCCACCCATCCATCCATCCACCCATCCATCCATCCATCCCCCATCCACCATCCACCCATCCATCCATCCACCCATCCATCCATCCATCCCCCATCCACCATCCACCCATCCATCCATCCACCCATCCATCCATCCATCCCCCATCCACCATCCACCCATCCATCCATCCACCCATCCATCCATCCATCCCCCATCCACCATCCACCCATCCATCCATCCACCCATCCATCCATCCATCCCCCATCCACCATCCACCCATCCATCCATCCACCCATCCATCCATCCATCCCCCATCCACCATCCACCCATCCATCCATCCACCCATCCATCCATCCATCCCCCATCCACCATCCACCCATCCATCCATCCACCCATCCATCCATCCATCCCCCATCCACCATCCACCCATCCATCCATCCACCCATCCATCCATCCATCCCCCATCCACCATCCACCCATCCATCCATCCACCCATCCATCCATCCATCCCCCATCCACCATCCACCCATCCATCCATCCACCCATCCATCCATCCATCCCCCATCCACCATCCACCCATCCATCCATCCACCCATCCATCCATCCATCCCCCATCCACCATCCACCCATCCATCCATCCACCCATCCATCCATCCATCCCCCATCCACCATCCACCCATCCATCCATCCACCCATCCATCCATCCATCCCCCATCCACCATCCACCCATCCATCCATCCACCCATCCATCCATCCATCCCCCATCCACCATCCACCCATCCATCCATCCACCCATCCATCCATCCATCCCCCATCCACCATCCACCCATCCATCCATCCACCCATCCATCCATCCATCCCCCATCCACCATCCACCCATCCATCCATCCACCCATCCATCCATCCATCCCCCATCCACCATCCACCCATCCATCCATCCACCCATCCATCCATCCATCCACCCACCCATCCATCCACCATCCATCCAACAAAGTCTGCACCTACTGGCTGGGCCCGGGGCCACAATTATTAATATGAATCTGCTCTAAAAAAGCGATATTCTAAGGAGGTCAGACAGAACACAAGTGACTCAATGCTGAAAGGCAGAGGGGCAGCCAATGGCGTGAGCGCTGAATCCCAGCTCTGCCTCCTTCTGACCAGGAGGAGCCTGTAACCTGGTCCTCGGTCCCTCCTCTGGGGAGCGGGGGTCATGGATGTGTCTGCTGCGGACACAGGCATCCCCATGTTCCTGGAGAAGAACTAAAGCAACGAACACGACAGACCAATCTCTCTCATGAGCAGAGGGCAAATCCTCAACAAAATATTAGCCACGTGGCCCTTGCCAGCATGGCTCAGTGGACAGAGCGTGAGCCTGTGGGCTGAAGGGTCCCGGGTTCGATCCCAGTCAGAGCACATGCCCGGGTTGGGGGCTCGATCCCCTGTGGGGGGCGTGTGGGAGGCAGCCGATCCATGATTCTCTCTCATTACTGATGTTTCTCTCTCCCTCTCCCTCTCCCTCTCCCTTCCTCTCTGCAATCAATAAAAATGTATTTTTTAAAACTTAAAAAGAAAATAAAAGAGAAAGGAGTACACCTTATATACACAGACGGGTCAACATTGCAGGGACCCCTCTCCTCAATGAAAGGACCCTCCTGAAACGGCCTTTCCTTGCATGATGCCGAGGCCACGCGACGGTCAGCCTGTCCCTTCCTCAGAGACCGGGCACTGGCGGCGGTGAGGGCGGGAAAGGCCGAGGGACCTGCGGGAGGGGATCCCAGGCGCCTGGCGGAGCTGGGGGCGGGGCGGGAGCTCACAGCAGAGCCCACGGCACAGGCATCGGAAGCACTGCCCTGTGGCCGGAGACGCGGGCATCGATAGGCATCAGCCCATCCTGTAACGGCCCTCAGCCCCTCACCCAGACTGGCCAGGCACCCCAGTGGGGACTCCCACCCTAAAGAGAGTGTGACTAGCTGCAAACAGCCATCATCCCCTCATCCAGGCTGGGACCCAACACCCGACACGCAGCTCTGGCCCCACAGCAGCGCGCAGACGGAGCCGCGAGGCACACGGAGGCCTGTGCCGGCTGACGGGAGCCCTCCCTCCACAGACAGCCAAAGCTCACGGGTGGACACCCGGAAGCACCGAAGCGCTTAACAAGAGCCCTGGCTGGTGTGGCCCAGTGGATAGAGCGTCGGCCTGCAGGCTGAGGGTCCCGTGTTCGATTTCGGTCAAGGACACATGCCGGGTTGTGGGCTTGATCCCCAGTTGGGGGGTGGGGGGGCGTGCAGGAGGTAGCCGACCCAGGATTCCCTCTCCCTTCCTCCCTGAAGTCAACATACAAACAAACAAATAAATAGAAAGCGCCAACAAGATGCTGAGGAGGTGCCGGCTGACAGCCCAGAGCGGACGGGGGCCCCGGGAGCTGAGCCTGTTGCATCAGCCACGTCCTCCCTGGAGGTGGCTGCCCACGGGGGTGGGGGTGGGCAACAAAAGGGCAACATG
>NW_006295816.1:518548-524211 GCF_000327345.1 Myotis davidii
CGGCAGTGAGGACCCACTGCCTGTTTGGGACCGTGACCTGAGGGATGGGGCCGTAGGTGAGGACGAACCAGAAGCAGATGGGCCTGTGGCCCGGAAATCTCTGGCCTTGAGCCTGGAATGACGTGACCCCAGGATTCTAGGGCCCCTGGGCACCTGGCAGAAGCAAACCAACCCAGGAATTATCCTGGGCCTCAAAACACTGCAAAAGCCACGTTTCAAACACCAGGTCCAGCACAAGATCCAGTTGGCGTTGGTGGTACAGTGGTGAGCATAGCTGCCTTCCAGCACAAGATCTAAAGTAATCAGGCCCGCGGACACAAATCGGGCAGAACCCGCAGAATTTGACAACAGAAACACGCCGCCGGGATCCCAGCGACTGGAATGACCACAGACTGAACACGGGCCGCGTTCTGCCAGCCCCCGAGGGTCAGGACTTGGCTGCCTGAACTCCTACTTCTCTCGCTAATCCATCCTCATCCACAGCCCGCGTTCTGCCAGCCCCTGTCTGCCCCACCGGCGTCCGGAGGTCGCGTCTGAGAAAACACACCTGATGCTGCTCAGCCCTGTGTGCACGGCCTCGGCCCTGGGCCGTCCCTTCACAGCCTGCCACGCAGCGCGACGGTCCTGGGTCTCACTCAGTGAGGGGCCCGGCTCCTCAGGGCTGCTGGCTGCGCACGTGCTGAGTAAATATCTACCAGTGAGAAAGCGGGAAGAGCAGTCCGCCTCCCGCCTCCACTCATTTTATTTTTTAAGTATTTTTATTGATTTTAGAGAGGAATTGAGAGGGAGAGATAGAAACATCAATGATGAGAGAGAATCATTGATCAGCTGGCTGCCTCCTGGATCCAGCCAACAACCAGGGCATGTGTCCTGACCAGGAATCGAACCGTGACCTCCTGGTTCATAGGTCAATGTTCAACCACTAAACCATGCCCATTAGGCTACGTCCTTGATTTTATTTTATGTGATTTTTTTTGGTCTTTCCTTCTTTGATTTTAGAGAGAGAAGGAGAGGGAGAGAGACAGGAGAGGGAGAGAGAGAGAAACATTGATCTGCTGTTCCACTTATTTATGCATTCATTGGTTGACTCTTGGATGTGCCCTGACTGGGGGTCGAACCTGCGATCTTAGGACGATGCTCTGAGCAGGGCCCAGAGTGGTCTTGATAATCGGTGCCACAGAGAGGACTGACGGAGTTTGTTCTCTGAGAAGCCGTGTGTTGAAGCCCTAATCACGTGTGACTGCATGGGAGACAGGACCTACAGGGCTCAATGAGGTCATCAGGGTGGGACCTAATCCAATAGGACTGGGGTCCTATCAGAGGAGGAATGCAGACCTCACTCTCTCTCCACCCCCTCTCTTGTTCTCTCTCCTGCCTCCTTCTCTCTCTCTCCGTCTTTATGTCTGCCTCTCTCTCATGCACAGAGAAAATGCCACATGAGTACACAGCAAGGCGATGGCCATTTGCAAGCAGGAAGGTGCGGCCTCACCAGAAACCAACTCTGCCGGCACCTTGACCTTGCTTGACCTTGGACTTCCGTCATTCAAGGCGCCAGGTCTGTGGTGCTGGTCGAGGGAGCGTGAGCACGAGCAGACTCACATGCCATCTCTGGGATGTCGCCCGTCTACAGACACCCCCACGGGAGATGAGACTTCAACTCAAACGGACAAGAACGGGGAGGGAGTGAACACAGGACGTTAGAAAGGTGGCTTTTTAAAAAGTTTTATTTCAAGAACTTTTGTTGTTTTTACTGGTATTTCAAAAAAAGGTGGATCCAAGTACAAAAAGAAAAAGTCAGTTGAATAACAGCAGAGGCTTAGAAACCACAGCAGCAGAAGCGATGGACGGACAGACGCACAGACAACCACCCAGGGACGCGATGCTGCCCGGCTCCTGGCTGACTGTGTCTCCCTCCCGTGCAACACACACGAAGCATGCCATGAGACAGAAAGGAAAAGCTGGACCGACAGCTACAAAGGGGCGACCTGGCCCCTCCCCCGCCCCGCCCCCTCGCCTCGCCCCTCGCCCCTCAGGTCAAGTTGTTCTGAAGACAGTTCGCCTCCAGCTCCGCCGGGTCCCCGCGGCCCTCGAGCTTGGGCGACAGCGAGTTCTGGATGTTGAAGGGCTCCTCCTCTTTCAGGCAGGACTTGAGGACCTCCTGGATTTTGTGGGGGGCGCTGGGGTCGTCCTGCAAGAGGGACAGAGGTGAGGGAGGGGCAGGATGGAGGCCAAGGGCGGGAGAGGGACCAAATGACCGGCTGGAGCGAGTGAGGGAAGCGTGAGACGATGAGCCACAGGGACGGGCCAGCAGCTGCTTTTGGGGAAAGTCACCTTCAGAGACCCCGGCCGGACACAGAGGGGACTTGATCCAAACACCTTTCTTTCTTCCTTTTTAAAGACACATGTTTACTGGCTTCAGAGAGGAAATGAGAGGGAGGGAGGGAATCACCGATGATGAGAGAGAGGCATGGACTGTGGCCTCCTGCACGCCCCCCAACTGGGGATTGAGCTGCAACCCAGGCATGTGCCCCTGACCGGAGTCGAACCCGGGACCCTTCAGTCTGCAGGCTGATGCTCTGTCCACTGAGCCACACCGGCCAGGGCCTGCTTTGCTTGGGACACTGTCTCTGATGGGACCTGGTGTTTGACTGGCCAGCCTGGTCCAGAGCACACACTGGGCCGGGTCTTTAGAAAAGTCGGTGGGACTTGGGTTGGGTTTCAGCTGGTCTTTAACGAGCCCACCCCCTAAGGACAGGGCTTACCCGGACCTATGGTCCCCCCTGGGTTCAGGCCACCTCAGCCCTAACCACTGCCTAGAAGTCTGCCGGCATTTAGGGTCCCGAAACAATGTCAACACAGTTTGCCCAGCCCCCCCAAGGGCAACCCCTCTGGCTTCAGTGACCCCCAGGCATCCCCCAGCAATCAAGGCCCAGCTTCCTCCTCGACAGAAAGAGCAGGAAGACGAAGCACCATCACCCTAACCCTCCGCACCCCCACGGCTCCGCGAGACGGGGAGAGAGGCGCCATCAAGCCCCCCTTCCCATGCCCACGGCCCCAACCCCAGCGGGTCCCGGGGCCGAGTGGCGGCTCCGCACCGAGACGGACGCAGGCCCAGCGGGCTGAGCGTGCATGGGGAGGGGAGGCCCAAGGAAGGCGCCACCTGGAGGACAAGGTTACAGGGGAGCCGGAGTGGGCAGGGGGTGCAGGGGGTGCGGGCGGCGGCCCGGTTTCCTTACGTTTGGGTGCGAGCCCTCGGCAATGGTGGAAAGGGAGAAATTGTCGTTGTGGAGTTCAGACGGCGTCCGGAATTTGCTGTTTGGACAGAAGAGAGAAGGGAACATGTAAGTGACGTGATCGTGGCATACTCTGAGGAGCCCACGGGCCCAGCGCTGCATCTCAGCAAACGCCGTGGCCAGGAATAGACACGCCGCTATTGGCTGTGCCACTGAGGGTCACTTCTGCCGTTTATTTATTTATTTTAAGTATATTTTATTGGTTTCAGAGAGGAAGGGAGAGGGAGAGAGAGATAGAAACATCAATGATGAGAGTATCATGGATCGCCTGCCTTCTGCATGCCCTCTACTGGGGATCAAGCCCTGGGCATGTGCCTTTGACTGGAATCGAACCCGGGACCCTTCAGTCCGCAGGCCGGTGCTCTATCCATTGAGCCGCACCGGCCAGGGATAAACTTCTACCTTTTAAACCAGGAGCCTGTAGTGTTTTCATTACCGACTCCAAGTAGCTCATTCAACGTTAGATAAAGAACTGACAACGAGATGAGCAGCTATGACCAGGCAGTTACACCACATCGTAACGCCATCTGGCCAACGGTGGCTGTAAGATGCCAGTGATTGTAAGACACAATCCAGCTTCGGAGACGTTAATATGTGAAAAAGAAAAACACCCAAAACCGCCCGTGTATCCCAGAATTAACGCACCGCGCAGTCTCTGCAGTGCACGCCCGGGGCCAGCGGGGTAGGCAGGGGCAGCGTGCAAGCTGACCGGGCTGACCGGGCTGACAGAGCTGACCGGGATGACCGAACTAACCGGGCTGACAGAACTGACCGGGCTGACAGACCTGACCGGCTGACAGAACTGACCGGCTGACAGAGCTGACCGGCTGACAGAGCTGACCGGCTGACAGAGCTGACCGGCTGACAGAGCTGACCGGCTGACAGAGCTGACCGGCTGACAGAGCTGACCGGCTGACAGAGCTGACCGGCTGACAGAGCTGACCGGCTGACAGAGCTGACCGGCTGACAGAGCTGACCGGCTGACAGAGCTGACCGGCTGACAGAGCTGACCGGCTGACAGAGCTGACCGGCTGACAGAGCTGACCGGCTGACAGAGCTGACCGGCTGACAGAGCTGACCGGCTGACAGAGCTGACCGGCTGACAGAGCTGACCGGCTGACAGAGCTGACCGGCTGACAGAGCTGACCGGCTGACAGAGCTGACCGGCTGACAGAGCTGACCGGCTGACAGAGCTGACCGGCTGACAGAGCTGACCGGCTGACAGAGCTGACCGGCTGACAGAGCTGACCGGCTGACAGAGCTGACCGGCTGACAGAGCTGACCGGCTGACAGAGCTGACCGGCTGACAGAGCTGACCGGCTGACAGAGCTGACCGGCTGACAGAGCTGACCGGCTGACAGAGCTGACCGGCTGACAGAGCTGACCGGCTGACAGAGCTGACCGGCTGACAGAGCTGACCGGCTGACAGAGCTGACCGGCTGACAGAGCTGACCGGCTGACAGAGCTGACCGGCTGACAGAGCTGACCGGCTGACAGAGCTGACCGGCTGACAGAGCTGACCGGCTGACAGAGCTGACCGGCTGACAGAGCTGACCGGCTGACAGAGCTGACCGGCTGACAGAGCTGACCGGCTGACAGAGCTGACCGGCTGACAGAGCTGACCGGCTGACAGAGCTGACCGGCTGACAGAGCTGACCGGCTGACAGAGCTGACCGGCTGACAGAGCTGACCGGCTGACAGAGCTGACCGGCTGACAGAGCTGACCGGCTGACAGAGCTGACCGGCTGACAGAGCTGACCGGCTGACAGAGCTGACCGGCTGACAGAGCTGACCGGCTGACAGAGCTGACCGGCTGACAGAGCTGACCGGCTGACAGAGCTGACCGGCTGACAGAGCTGACCGGCTGACAGAGCTGACCGGCTGACAGAGCTGACCGGCTGACAGAGCTGACCGGCTGACAGAGCTGACCGGCTGACAGAGCTGACCGGCTGACAGAGCTGACCGGCTGACAGAGCTGACCGGCTGACAGAGCTGACCGGCTGACAGAGCTGACCGGCTGACAGAGCTGACCGGCTGACAGAGCTGACCGGCTGACAGAGCTGACCGGCTGACAGAGCTGACCGGCTGACAGAGCTGACCGGCTGACAGAACTGACCGGGCTGACAGAGCTGACCTGGCGCAGGAGCCACCTGCTGCACAGAACACAGCCAGCTCGGGGGAGGCCTAGAGCGAGGCTCTGCCAGTCACACTCGGCTTCTCCACACGCAAGGCAGCCAGCAGCCCCTCTCCCCGCATCCTCACGCAGCTGGCTGTCCTGGCGGGGGGTCCGCCCCCGCATCCCCTGTGGGGGCTGAGGAGTCCAGGGCCCGGCTCGTGATCCTGGGCGCAGACACCCCACCTCAGCGCACA
>NW_006295816.1:524503-525083 GCF_000327345.1 Myotis davidii
GAACCAGGCTGCAGGGGGGCCGAGCTCACCCAGCAAAGGAGCCACAGACGGCTCTTCCCCGACCCCCGGCCCCGGGCCCAGTGTCGGGCACATTCTCCCGGGAGCCTCGGGCGGGCGGGGACTGATGGGGCGACAGGGGGGAAGGGCACTGGGCACAGTGCTGAGAGAACTGTCTCTTGGGCCCCAAGGGAGCTGAACTCCAATCTCCTCCTCTGTTTTGTTGTTGTTAATCCTCACCCGAGGACATTTCCCCTGGATTTTAGGGAGAGAGAGAGACATCCACGTGAGAGAAACATCGCGGCCGCAGACTCACTGGGTCCTGCGCAGCTTGGTGTTCTCCGTCTTGAGCAGGTACAGCTTCTTGGCAAAGAACACGGTCACCATGAAGAGCAGGAGCAGCACCAGGGCGGCCGCGCCCACGGCCACGCACATCACCTGGAAGTCGGTGACGATGGACTCGCAGCGCGTCCCCTTGTGCCAGATGTAGTCCTGGGTGTTGCACCTGCAGCAGCAAACGGGGCGAAGCCAGGTGGTGGGCGGGCGGCCCTGCCTCGGCGAGGCCTGGCCTGTGACCGCGCTG
>NW_006295816.1:525117-528064 GCF_000327345.1 Myotis davidii
AGACCGGGCAGACCTCGTCGCTGAGATCGCTGGCCCGGCCATAGCCACCCAAGCAGTGGGTTGGGCCGCTCTGGGGTCCATGACATCCAGGTAGCCAGGGCCCGAGGGACCGAACGCACTGGCCAGTCGCTGGCTGTGAGGTGGCCAGGAGCAAAGGGAAGCCCGGTTTCCCCTCGCAGGGCTCTCAGCTGCCCCACCCCCAGCCCTGGGCTCCGGATGAAAGAAGATGAAACACATGCAGCCTGCTGGTTGCTGTGCAGTCCCCTCGGGTCACGTGGCGAACCAGGCCCAGACGAGGCACGTCCGCTCCCACCTCTGCGGCCCCCAACGCTCTGCCCCCCAAGCCTGGGTCCTGTCACCGTGAGAACTGCCAGGAGAGCATCGTGAGAATCGCCCCTAGGGTGGGTTTAGTCCTTTTGTTGAGTGACTTTCTCCTGCCCTTGGGGACATTCCCAGGCTCCAACTCTCCCAATGACATTGCTGTTTCCATGGGAACCAGGCTGCTTCAAAGAGGCAAGATGTGGAAGGGTACAGAGGCAGGCAGAGCGGGAGGACAGGAAGGCAGGGTGAGTGCCAGGCAAGAAGGGAGGACCGGCTCCTCCACACCCAGAGCGGAGAGGGTGGGGCACGTGGCTAACGGGGCTGGGAGGCCGGTGGCGCGAGCCCGCTGCTCGGGAGAAGTTCTGCCCGGCTCTCCACCCTGCCCGTCCTCTGCGGGTCGGTGAGACAAAGGCGCCGCAGTCTGCAGCTGCGGCTCAGCAGCCTCTGTGCGCGGAATGCTAAACCGTTCCCAAGCCTTAGCCGCCCCGTGTGCGCAGCGGGGAGGGAGGCTGAGCAAGGGGACCTGGGGGGCTTGGCCTTCCGAGGGAGGACCCCGGGAGCCAAGGCCACTCCGCCAGGCCGGACACGCTGACTCTCCCACCCGGGAACCCCGAGAGCCCCGGGAGGGGCCGGGGACTCTGCTGGCTCCCCAGGGGCAGCGGGGGCTCCGCAGGGCGCACTCTGGAGGGAGCTTCCTCTGAAGGTGAAACTCAGACCTCCACTAGGATGGGCCATGACTTCCCACAGAGACCTCACCTCCCGGCTCAACCCATCGCTACGGTCTCCCCAGTGACGTGTGAGGAGCAAAATCACAGGTGCTCCCATGCCCGGCGGCCCTTCACCAACCACACAGTCTTGTCACCATTATTTCTTCCCTTTTTTTGTTTGGTTTAAAGTATATTTTTGTTGATTTCAGACAGGAAGGAAGAGGAAGAGAGAGAGAGAAACATCAGTGATGAAAGAGAATCGTGGATGGGCTGCCCCCTCACACCCCTTACTGGGGATCAAGTCCGCAACCGGGCCTGTGCCCTGACCGGTAATCCAGCCGTGTCCTCCTGGTTCACAGGTCCACCACTGAGGCACCGTGCCGGGCCACCATTATTTCCTGATCACAGCAGCTCCTACTGGCCGTGGCTCGGTAGCGCCACTCCGAACGGGGGGACACATCCTTCTGTGAGTGACCTCAGTGCCAGGGTCGTTTGTAGGAAACAACTTCACAGGAAGGAACCAGAAGTCAAATTTTCATGCCAAAGGCACAACATTCATGCTTTCTACATGTTACTCTCCTATCAGAACATCAAGACCTACAGGCTTTGAATTCTTCACACGTCTCCAAAAAGACCGTGAAAAAGGCACATCGGGAATGACACTTAAAGAAGACGTCCATGCCCTGGCCGGTGTGGCTCAGTGGATAGAGCCGCCGGCCTGTGGACTAAAGGGTCCGGGTTCGATTCTGGTCAAGGGCACGTGCCCGGGTTGTGGGCTCGATCCCCAGTGGGGGGATGTGCAGTAGGCAGCCCATCCATGATTCTCTCTCAACATTGATGTTTCTCTCTCCTCTCCCTTCTTCTCTGAAATCGATAAGATATATTTTTTAAAGACACCCACGCTCTAGAAACGCTCCTCCCAGGACCGACAGAAACAGGTCCCCGCGAGCCTGAGGCTCTGCTGCTCGCGTGGGGCCAGGAGGACGAAGGCAGCTCACCGCACATCGGCCCGACCCCCGAATCTCCCAGGACGGCCCGGGCTCCCCGGCAGATTACCCCCTCCGGCGAGGGCCGTGGACAGAGCAGTCCCTGAGGAGCATGGGCTGGTGCTGCGGACAGTGCCCTGAGAGCCACTGGACTCTGTGTGTCTCTTCTGGACGGTGTTCCAAGGAGACAGAAACCAAGGTAGAAGGGGAAAAACCACGACCCAAACCCCACCACCTCTGCTGCCCCCCGTCAGACGGACTCTCAGCTCGAGCGGCTATTCTCTGCCGGGTCCGGCCCAGGAAAAGGGCCGCACTCTGACTGGACACACTCAGCCCCAACTCGGCCCTGCCGGTGGCTCAGGGGCGTGGTCAGCCGTGGTCTCTCCTCCCGAGTAGGTTTAAGGGCACACTCTCTCCCCCCTAAAACTCCTCAAGCAGCAAAGGCCCCTCCGAAACCCTTCCTTTTGCCTCTATTTTAAAAATATACATATATTTTTATTAATTTCAGAGAGGAAGGAAAAGGGAGAGAAAGACAGAAACATCAATGATGAGAGAGAATCATGGGTCAGCTGCCTCCTGCACGCCCCACACGGGGGGTCAAGCCCGAAACCTGGGCCTGTGTCCCTGACCCAAATCGAACCCGTAACCCTTCAGTCCACAGGCCGACGCTCTATCCCCTGAGCCACACTGGCCAGAGCCCTTGTGCCTTTAGAGTTAGTGGTTGGATCAAGGACACAACCCTTAGAGGAGACTCGGGTCTTGTCCCCGAGGACCCTCTCCACGACGGGTCCCGGGCAGAGCGTTCAGGCCGCACTTTCCCAGGCGCTGCCTGAGGGGCCGTCTCCTGCCCGGGGTCGTGGAGGCTGGGCCTGTCCCCGCGGGGGCTCCTCACACACACCGGCCGGCAGTTCTCTCTCCCGCTCCGGCCGCACC
>NW_006295816.1:530631-541135 GCF_000327345.1 Myotis davidii
CCGGCTCTAATCGGATCAGCCCTGACCCGCGGCAGCCAAAGCCCAGGCTCCCCGGCTCCCGCTGCCCCGGGAGGGCCTTTCCCCGCGATTCCTCCCCCCGGAGGCGTCGCCCCCGGGTCCGGGTCGCTCACACGAGGCAAATAAACAAGGTTTAAGTTTATGTGGGCTGCAAAAAAACAAAACCTTCAGGCGGGGCAGTCGCGACCTGGCCGCTTAGTTTATCCACCAAAGTCAGCCTCCCGCTGTGTGTGACCCACGTGACACTCGGGGTCAGAGCCGACCTGTGGCAGCGCTTCCCGAGACACCCCGCTTCCGGAGACAACCGCCCGTCCCTGGGGAGCCGCCCGGCCCTGAGACGGAGAGTCACCGCCTGGGATGGGGTTCCCTCGGTTCAGCCTGTTTCCCTGCCTGGAACGGCCTACTGCCGCAGTGCTGCTCCACTCCAGCTCCGCCCGCGAACCCCTCACCCCCGAAGCCTGCACAACCCGCCCAGCACACCCGATGCCCTCACCCAGTGGGCAGCGCCAGGCGCGGGGAGGGCTCCCAGGGCTGGGAGGAGGCACAGGTGGGTGAATGGCAGCATCTACTCTCAGCCCAGAGCCATGGGTCTGAAGCTTCCTGCAAGGAGACTGTCTTTTTATGCTTATTTTTTTCATTTGACTTTTTATTGACTATCGGGGTGAAATTGGTTAATAAAATTAGAGGCCTCAGGTATACAATTCTCTATCATCTTCTATTGTGTGCACTGCCCAGTCACGTCTCCTGCCAACCCGCCCCCACCCCTGCCCTCTGGTAACCACCGTACTTCCTATGAGGCTCTTTCCTTAATCCCGTCACCTCCTTCACCAGGCCCTCCACACCCGCCTCTGACACCGTCCGTCCGTTCTCTGCATCCGAGTCTGTTTTGTTGATTGTTTAGACCACAGAAAAGTGAAACCATACCGTATTTTTCCTTTGGGTTCATACTGCCTCTGGGGACAGCACGTACCAGAGGCTGGGGAGGGCTTCGCACTTGCCTTTTGGCCAGACACCCTCCAGCCCCGGCTCAGCCTCCCGCCTGTGGCTTCCCTGTCTCCTTGCCTCTTGGGTGGTGGTTGCAGGGGAGGTGGTGCACACGCCTGCCGCCGCCGCCTCCCCGGGAGAGGCCTCGTGGACCGGCCGTCGCCGTCTGGGGCATGACAACCGCTCCCGAGTTTTCCACCGTCTGGATGGGGTCTCTACTCCCACACCTTCCATAAAACCGACCTACTCCGCTCCTCGTTTTAAGAAGTTTGTTCCGATAAGCAAGGGCCCAGTATAAAATAGGGAATGTCTCCTTCCTGAGCAGCCCCTTCCCTTCCGCGCGACAGGTTCTGCTAGGACTTCCATTTTGGGATTTTAAACCAACGGTTGCCATTCAGGTCCACTCTGATCCTCCCTAGCAGGTGCCACCAGCAGCTTCAGAACTGATCGCAGCACCCTGGCTGGGTGACACCCGAACAAGAGGGAGGCGAGCTGGCAGGCCGTGATGGAAGAGCAGCCGCAGCCTCAGATGTGCGGTCACCGTAGGAGAGCCAGTGCCCCGGGGCTCATACACGTGAAAGGGGTAGCATACTGCATCAAATGCATGTAACGTTTCCTCTGGGCACAGGTCAGAGGAGACTAAAGAGGGGAGAAGGGGAGATAAGACCCAGGAACTGGACTGTGAAAGAAAAGAAACTCATCTCCAAGACCTACCACGTCCCCTCGGGCACGTGGGCGCCAGGGATAATAGCCAGGCTCTGCCTCTGCACGCCTGAGGCTCCTACTGGGTTGGCCACCTGACCCCGGCACCAAGGCCCGCTGCCGTGGCTACAGCCAGCTTCCCTGTGACAGAAGCCCTGGCTGCACCCGGGTGCTGTCCGGGCAGGAGCGGCTCCAGCTGCGAAGACTGGACTTACTTCAGGCTGCGCAGGACGGGGTTAAGCCTCCGTAGCGACCACGAACACCGTTGTGAGTGTTTGTCCTCCCGGGGTCTAATCTGCCTCTGTCTTCAAAGCCACACGACGAGCATCCTGCAGACGGACGCGGAGATCCTGCGGACGTGCGGAGGCCAGGCCTCAAGTCTTGATTTCAAACCTTTTTATTCTTGTGTCTTCATTTCAAAGAGGCATCAGGATGCAGAGGTCAGGCCTCACTCAGAAGAATGGGGGTCCTGCCCCCCCTTCCACAGCTCCCCTCCACCAGGGCATGTTGGAGTTAATGCTACGATCTCCCAACAAGTCCCGAGGACGTCCTAGATCAGCGATGGCGAACCTTTTGAGCTTGGCGTGTCAGCATTTTGAAAAACCCTAACTTAACTCTGGTGCAATGTCACCTATAGACATTTTTTGATCTTTGCAACCATAGTAAAACAAAGACTTATATTTTTGATATTTATTTTATATATTTAAATTCCACTCGACAAAGAAAAATCAACCAAAAAAATGAGTTCGTGTGTTACCTCTGACACGTGTGTCATGGGTTCGCCACCACTGGCCTAGATCAACCAGACAGGGACCTCTGGACAATGTGCTGGTGGAAGCCTGGCCGGGCTGCAGGGCAGGTGGCTGCAACCGCTTGGTGCTGGGCATGAGCCTTCTCGAACCACTTGCAGGAGAAAGGAGCCAGGGGTCAGGGTGTCGGGTTCAAGGCTGACCACCCCCCGCCCTGGCTGCAGGCACTCTGGATGCTCGGCTGCTCTCGTCCTAGGAAAGGACATCCCCCCTGGAGACGGCCCCCCTGTCCCCAGCAGACTTCTACACGGTGGCAAAGCCCCTGGTTCCCACGGCCCCAAAGTCAGCTCAAGGTGGGAGGAAGCCACAGTACACGCCAGCAGAGCTCAGGTGAGGAGCGGCCAGGCTGGTCTGCAGGAGTCCTGCTGCCCCGGCAGGCGGCCTTTCTCAGCATTTCTCTGGAGCCTGCAGCTACTGCAGACAAAACAGGCGACGATGGCACGGCCGATTTGCATGGCCTTGGGGAATCCTTCCATGTTGGGGCCAAACCAGCCACAGACATTAAGAGCCATGCAAAGGGGCCATAGCCTCCAGGAGCCTCGGCTCCCGAACCCTCCTGGACTGCAGCGGCCAGGGCACAGCAGAGGGTGGAACCGAGGAACCCGAGTGCAGGCCTCTGTCTCAGGCGTCATAAGGGGTCACTGTGTGGTATTCAGGCTACTTCCCTGAGGCCTGCAGAGGCCGGACCTGAGGGTAGGCGGTAAGGTGGCTGCCAGGAGTCGGCCGCCTGGCTGCTCCCCGGGGGGTCGGAAGGGCCTGGGGAGGCCTCTGGGGGCAGGAGGGATGAAAAGTGGCCTCAGTTCTGCAAGGCGGGCAGGAGCAGGAAGGCAAGGCTCTGTCCCTGGCATGGGGCTGGGGGGTCCCGGTGAGCCAGCTGATTGGCTGCAGGGTCCTGGGCTGGAACAGCAGCACCTCGAGGATGCATCCAGCCACCCCATTCTGAGATGACTGCCTTCAGTGCAGCAACCCCACGGGGTCAAGGTGTGCTCTCCTTGTTCCCAGGAACAAGTCCCGCTGCAGCAGGTGCAGCTGGACAGGGCCAGCTCCTGGGACTGCAGGCAGCAGGGCCTTACGGGGTCAGAGTTTGCGGGAAGAGCGCTTCTCGGGCTGGTACTGCGCATCCAGGTGAACCGGTGTTGGTGACTCGCCTGGTTTTCCTGGAAGGAAGGTCACCCTCAAAGTTATCGCCCCAGCAGGACAGAAACCACGGGAGAGACCCGATGCCGACTGCACACATCACCCAGGACACTCGCGACCGGAGTTTCTTTTCTGCGTGGACACTGGCGCGATCAAACAGTCATGGCTGTTAACTATAGGAA
This sequence comes from Myotis davidii, assembly GCF_000327345.1. NCBI lineage: Eukaryota > Metazoa > Chordata > Mammalia > Chiroptera > Vespertilionidae > Myotis > Myotis davidii. Next base: position 534,464 of record NW_006295816.1, read on the forward strand.
TGGTCTGGTGCCCCACCCGCAAGAATTAAGCAGCCTGGCCAACCTTCCTCATTTTACTTCACTGCATGCAAGTCCCATGCCTGGAGCACAGGAGGTCCTCACGTCTACTGGACTCATGAAGCCAACGGTCCGGAACTGGGGCAGCCCTGCTCTACCACAGCCTCCTTCACCAGTGGCCCCAACAGCAGCACCAGACCCCTGGGGACCTGCTGACCAGGCCAGATTCCCGAACCCCCGACCCACTGAGCCAGGTCTGCGGGCAGGCCCAGCAGCCTGTGCAAACCCTGCAGGCGACCCGCTGTTCCTAATCGCATCTGGGGGAGGACTCCACAGCCAGGGCCTCAGGGACCCTCGGAAGACGGACTGTACCTGCCCAGCTCCGTTCTGGAGAACTGTCAGCTTCAGTGTCGTTTTCCTCCCAACTCACTGCAGAGGAGCAGGGCCTGGTGGCGGCTCTAGCCCCTTCACTGGAGGCACAGCGGGCGGGTCAGGAAGCGCGTGCTCACCCGGGCCGGCGCTCACCGCCTGGCAGACAGAGCCCGCCCCTTTTGCTTCCCCGGGTTCAGGCACCTTGATGCCTGTCGTCTGTTTCCTGAACAGGGCTTCTCAAAGGCTGCCCGGAGAGGAAGCCCAGCAAGGTTCCAGGACTCACGCCCGAGGGGCTGTGTCTGAGCTACACCCTGATGGACATCCTCTAGCTCGGCCGTCGTCAACGGGGGGTCCACGAGGTCCGAAAGGTGGGCGACCACTGCGCTAGCTCACGAGAACTAGGCTCCCCTGGGGGGTGCCGGCCACCCTCCCGGGAGAAGTCCCACGTGTTTTACCTTGACCATGAAACAAACAGTGGGCGAGCCCCGTTTGACTGTGTGTTGCTTAAGGAGAGGAAGGAGGTCGGTCGGTCAGTAGGAAGCCACAAGTCACTGGCCAGACTGCCGACACAGACCGGCTGGGGCTGACTGTGTAGGCTTGTCACAGAACCAATGAAGAAACGGTGCAGAAATGCAGAGAACGGACTAGAACCCAGAAGTGATGTTCCATTTATTCACTGAAAAAGAGGGCGGTCAGGCCTTCTCGATCCATTTTCTCCAATCTCCCCAAACTCCCTCTCTTCATTTTCCCGCAATAACACACTGAGAACTTCAAGACCCCAGGGGGAAAGGGAAGTATTTGGAATGAGTTTCCTTTGGGAAAAACTGCGGGAAACGGGGAACCAGGCCGTGGTCAGAAGGCACTGGGACTCAACGCCGGAAGCAACAGGCTCCCTCCCACCCGAGCCCGAGCCACCGCGGACCACGGCCGCCTGGTCAGAGGCAACACCGAGGGCTTGGAAGGCGAATCTGCCCTGCGGTTTTCTCTTCTGCTATTTGCTTTCTGATATTAAGGGAAAGTTCTCAGGTGTTTCATAAACACCTACCGATACCCTCTCACACGTAAAGCTTATAAACTGTGTAGAAAGATCCCCAGAAGATGTTCCATTGGCATTCCAGCCGAAGCTGCCATCAGAGGCTGTGACGGGAAAGGGCAGGGGCTCTGGGCATCGGATGGGGCACAGGGTGCCCACGCCCACGCAGGACGGGGGAGGGCAGGGAGGCCAGTGGAGAACCCAAGAGTCTCAAGTCCCCTCGAGCCACTCCTCAGCGGGGTAGGAGTGGGCTCCAGTTAAGGCATTTCCGCGGCTCTTCCTCTGGAATGGCTCCCGCTCCCGGCCGAGCACCTGACCCTGCAGCACGATGCGCTGTTGCCAGGAGCTCCGTGACCCCAGCCAGAATGTGAAACCTCAGAGCGGGGAGGGGGGGAGAGGTGTGAGGCCGCCTCCCAACCCCAAAGTCCCGCTCCCCTGGTGCTGCAAGAGGTAGTGTGGGGACCTGCTCCCCGGCAGCCTAACCATGAGCTACATGTCAGCACTATCTACTTCCTTTTTTAAAAGTTTCCTTTTTTAAGAGCAAAAGCATGCACACAGCAATGAGCAAGGGGGCTGGTTCACAGGGCGCGTGGCCTTGGCCCAGACCCTTCCTGGCCGGTCCCAGGGACGAAGGATGCCTCCCCAGGCCCGCCCTCCAGGCTCACGCTGCCTCAGAAAACAGACACCCACTGCAGCCCAGCAAGCCACCAGCAGGGAGGCAGGCCTGTGGCCCTGGAGGGGAGGCCCGGCCTGGGCGGGGCCAAGTCCTCACTGGAGAAAGCCCCGTGGGGTCCCCTCCTCCTTTGATTCGGGCGCCTCTATGGGTGGCCACGCCTCCCAGGCGTCACCCTCAGCGTGTTCTCTGCTCGGATGAGCAGGAGTAAGGTCACTTGCAATGCCTTAGGCTGTCCCTGCTGCTGTCCCTCTGCCCATCACCAGTTTTTGGTTCCTATTAACTTTGAATGCTCTCCCTTAAAGCAATGGAGGAAATAAAAAGAAATGATTATAAAACATTATCCAGAGGCTAAGACAAAACAAGACTGCAGGACAACAGAAATGGTAGAGCCTGGAATAGCCACACCAGGACAGAAACAACTAGAATGCCCAGGACATACTGTCACCAGGGCCCCCGCATGTGGGCCGAGGACCTAACTCCAGGGGCGCTGGGGCTGGAGAGGGGAGGCAAGAGGAATGGGGGAGCGGGAGATGGGACGCGTGCTTGGGCTGAGAACAAAAATCCTGAAAGAGATCAGGAAGCTGAGGAATGTGTCTTGTCATCCCCTGCGGCTGGTGGTGGCTCCGGTCGTACACTCCCAGCAGCCCCCAGGCTAGGGCGCGGCCGGGGCGGGTGGGCCCGGAGCAGGAGGCGGAGGGACTCCGTCTGCAGGCGGCGGCGGATCTGCAAACACATCCAAGAGTCACTGGTCACGGAGGAAGCACAGGGGTTGGGGAGGAAAAGGGACCGGGAGGTGATCTTCTCCAGGGGCTGGGGCGACCGGGCTGCCGGAGGGACTGAGCTAGGCCCACCTCTCCCGAGTCCCCCAGACCTGAGGAGTTAATGACATTGGATTTCGTTGTGTTTTAACGGTTCTGATTTTACTTCTTCAGTTAGATGAGCTACTTCCTGGGCAAGTTCTGTCTTCTTTTCTTCCTCCCACAGTGCTCGCCTAGCCGGGCACAACGCATGGCTGTCCCGCCCCCAGGGCCAGAGCCCCCTCAGGCAGCCGCCGACAGTGAGCATCCCGCAGGCCCCGCCGTGGACTGCAGTCCCTGGACTTTGGGCCACGACTCGGGGTCCTGCAGGGCTCCTGTCTGGGCTCCTGCCCATTTCAGCTGCAGCTGCCTGCTCGCACACAGGAACCCCGAGATCACTTATCAGGGGCTGTAAACGTCTGGATTTTGCCAGAAATGAAAACTGAGACAAATAATTCAAGTGCAGTGCTGCTCACTAGTCAGTTCACCCACCCTCCCCAGGAGGCTGCACCGCCCGCCGGGGCTGTCAAAGCGTGAAGCCCACAGATCTGGTCCCTTCCCACCTTCAGGGGAAATACAGCCGGAAGAGGGGTGCACGCGCCTGCCGGGGCCTGCCCAGGACCCCGAAATACCCCTTTGTGGAAGGAGTGGGGAGCGGGCCAGAAACCCTTCACATTCTCCAGTGGCTCCACCGCGGGCCCTTCCGGTCACAAATCCTGAGGCCAAGCACACGGCAGCGGTAAAGATCGATGGTGACAACTCCAACGGCAAAGTGGTGGACTCTTGGCTGCACATCTGAATGGTGCCTGCCAGGCGGCAAGGCCAGCATTTTCCTCCAGAGACAGAACCTGCTCCACCCTCTAACCACAGCCGCACAGGGACTCCTGCCGTCAGGATCCTGTCCGCACACCCAGCTGACCTGCTCCTTCGGCTGCGCACCTGCTCTGTCCCAGCCCCGAGGAGGGTTCAGAGGAGGCGTGCCTTTATCCACGCAGCGCCCTGGGAAGTGGCCCCGAGCACCAGGCACTGAGGCTCTTCAGAATCTCAGGAAACCTTGGGAAACCCTGTACCACCGCCCAACTGCTCATTTCCCACGACAGCTCCCGCAGGCCCGGATTCCTGCCCGGCCTCGCTCTCCACTGTGAACGGGGAGCTAAGTGCTTGGCATGTACGCGAGCTTCTGAATGAACCCGGACGACAGGCTCTTAGCTGGGGGCACCTGGCCACGAAAAGCTGCATTTTGGGGTTTCTCATCGGGAAGGTCTATAGTGGGAAAGGGCAGGCCAGAGCCCCAGCAGCGACCTCTGGAGGCCCCCACACCCAGATGGACCTGCGGCAGCACGAGCCTCTCCACTGGGCGCGGGCCTCCCCTCCACCTGAACCCGCTACGCAGCCACCACCAGCGGTCAGGGCGGCTGAGCAGCTGCCCGTCACTCCTGCCGCGGCAGTTCCTGTCCTTCTCTTCACACCCACTGCTTCTTAACAAATACGTGTTCTTATTGATGTCAGAGAGGAAGGGAGAGGGAGGGACAGAAACATCCACGAGGGAGAATCATGGATCTACTACTCCTCCTGCACGCCCCACTGGGGATGGAGCCCGCCAGCCGGGCACGTGCCCTGACCAGGAATCGAACCCTGACCTCCTGGTTCCCAGGTCGACACAACCCCTGAGCGAGGCAAGTCAGCCTCCACCCACTACTTCTGAACCTGCATCGATCGAGGCTCCTGCAGGGAAAAGAGCCGCCAGCAGCTCTGTGTCTCCCGAGGCGCACGCTGGACAGGCCCAGCACGCGGGAGCGGGAGAGGAGTGTCTTCCCGGCCCCCTCAGACCTCGGGTCACGAGCGTGTGCCAGGAAGGCTGTGCACCCGTCACTTGGGCACCTGCCCCAAACTGACATTCTGACCCACTGTCCTTCCAGGGACCTGCCAATCACAGAGAACCCGCCTCCCAGTCCTCCCAGAGACCCCGGGGAACGCACCCCCCAGCGTGCTACTTACACATGCCGTTGGGGGCCGTGAGGGTGACCCGGGGTCCTAGGATGCTTCCTGGCATTGGCGGCATCCCAGCAGGGGCGGGGCCACTCCCGGGGGGGTGGATGCTGGCGGCGACACTGGGAATCATGCGGCCTGGCAGGGGCTGCCCGGGCATCATGGAACCTGGGCCTGGGATCTGACCTGTGAGGAGAGTGAAGTCCTGAGGCAAGTGCACTGGGAAGAAAGGGACCGACTCCGACCCAAGACTAAATATGAACACCAACTCCCACAGGACCTGATCACCCAGGAGCAGGGTCTGCAATCATCTCTGCCAGCTTTTATTCCTTCACTTGTCGGGGGCAGCAGGTCTGTGGAGTGAACGGCCACCCTACACCCGGTGCAGGCAGGTGGCCACCAGAAGCAATTACCAAAAAGCACCCAGAAGCAAGCATTCATCCGGAGAGTCCGGGTGAAGAGTGACTCGCCGAGGATCGCCCGGGGACACCGGTGCCACGCGGAGGCCGGGGGCCGGACAGGAGGGTTCAATAGCGAGTCGGTGCCCAGTCCAAGGCCCGCAGCGCAGTCGGGACCGAACTTCTCACACGGGCTTCATGGGAAGGGGTGCCCAAGGGCGTGCTGGTCACTACTGTGAGGTCACCATTAACAAGGGATTGGATTGGAACCCCAGGTCCTGGTCACACACACAGATCTCGCCCTCTGTCCCCACCATGAAGAACCCTGTGACCCGGAGCCCAAGGGGTGGGGGGCAGAGGGATCAGACAGGCCACCCCGCCCCCTCTCCCTGGTGCTGGCAGCTAGCCCAGGAGCTGCTGGCCCCAGGACAGGCCCCGCCTGGGTGCAGCTGCACACGAGCCCTGGGAGCCGCAGCAGCCTTTCTGGAAAGAGCCCGACAGTCAACACGTGGGCTCTGCAGGCCACAGGGTCACGGCTACGAGACTCAACGTTGCCACGGCAGCGTGACGGCAGGCAGAGAGGATGCGTGACAGGCAGGTGTGCCGTGTCCCCACACACCTTTGTTTATGGATCTCACACAGTGAACGTCACGTCCTTTTCATGGGACGTCGCATTCCTCCTCCTCTGAGAACCCCTCCCCCATTTGAACGGTCAGCCATTCCCAGCGTGTGGCCACCGGGGCAGGAGGGCCGGTGGCCTAAGGTCGGAGCTCGCCATCGGCTCTAGAACGACGGGGGCATTCGCGCCTGAACTCTGGTGTGGCTGCGGGCGGGGCTGGGTTGTGAAGAGCTACAGACGAAGGGAAACGGCGTGACAGGCGCACGGGCTGACGCGCCTTCCTGTGAGGGCACAGCCACTCTGCAGCCTGTCAGACGAGTTTATGTAAACCCGGCCTGCGGCCTGCGCGCGCCTGACAGGCTTGCTCTAGGATGAGAAAGGGAACCTGTGGTTTTTCTTGTGTTACAATCTAGGGTCTCATGCTCTGTGGTGAGGCCCGTTGTCTGAGACGGAACACAGGTTTAGACTGAGCGCTGAGGCAGCTGGGGATCGGAAGGCCGGCGGTCCCCTCGTGAGAACATGTGGCTGCTAGAGGCTGGACCTCCAGCTCCGAGAACCGCGAGTCAACTTCTGTGACTCTACGTCACCAGGTGTGTGCAGTGGAGACACCCAGACTGAGGAACTCACCCCCGTCCTCAAGTGTGTAAACGGACCCTGTGGACGAAGGTGAGGGGGCCTCACCCTCCCCGCAGCCTGTGGACACACCCTGCGGCACGAAGTGAGGGGGCAGGTCCTCAGCCCACAGGCAGCTCAGGGCAGGCCCTCCCCGAACCCGCAGCTGGGGGGGGGGA
>NW_006295816.1:541204-542693 GCF_000327345.1 Myotis davidii
AACCACCTGGGAGAGCAGCACCACGGTGACGGGCACAGCGCGAGGTGGCGGCCACACGCCCGCTCCGCACCGGAGCTGCCAGGCCCGGCAGTGCAGTGCCAACAACCTGCTCAGCGCAGTGGCCCATTTACCTATTTCCCTGCATCTTCACAGCTACCAGCGGGCAGGGCAGCTGCAGGGTTTCTAAGGCGTCAGCCCAACAGCTGACTCTCAGCCTCTCCCTCTGATCCCAAAGCCTCGGAATAAGGAAGACCTTCTCTCCTCCTGTCACCGACAGGGCGGCAGCATCGCTGGGATGTGGGTGCTCAGAGTCCTAGGAAAGCGGCGGCCAGTGGAGGGGAGTCCCCGGGGGAACCTGGCGCAGGTCCTTCTCGGGGAGGCCAGGCGTGGAGCAGGAAGCGTGAGCGCCGCCCCTGCGCCTGCAGGGTGCCCTGCTGTCCCCGCCACTGGACTCGGCGCTGGTGGGCCCCGGGAAGTGGGCGCAGAGAGCGGGTGGGGGCCGGACCAGGACCTCCGCCTCGGGTGGTGCCTTGCCAGGCGGCGACCACTGCTCCCTGCGTCCTCCAGACTGTGAGGAGACTGCCCGACGGGAAGGCCCAGCGTCCAGGGAACCGCGTGTCAGGGGCGAGGTCACTTGGTCCGAAGTCACAGGAACCAAGACGGAGCTGGGGTTCCCGCCCAGGCCTGCCTGACCCGGAGGCGAATTCTCCTCCCGCCAGACGGGAGTCTCTCCGCGGAAACGCTCATCTCTGAGGGTCAGACGCGGGGTGGGCAGAGGTAAGAGGACTGGGGAGGCTAGGAACCCGTTCCCTGTAAAGCAGGCTCTATCCTTCTGAAGTCTCAACATCCTGTGGTTTTCCCGGTCGGACTCAGATCTCACCAGGTCAGGGCGCAGGCCCGGGTTGTGGGCTTGATCCCCAGTGGGGGGCGTGCAGGAAGCAGCCGATTGATCAATGACTCTCATCACTGATGTTTCTATCTCCCTCCCTCCCTGATATTAATAAAAATACATTTTAAAAAGTGTTCATGTATGTATTTCCATTAGAGAACATTCAGGTATCTCCTTCCCCGGTAGAGAAGGAGGTGAGAGCGCGAGCTGCGGCTCAGAACAGCCGTGTCCCAGCCCAGCCGGCGGGAGGCTGACCTACATACAGGCTTCTTTTTGAACAGCAGGCATCCAAAGCCTAGAAAATGGAAACGTTTTCTAAAATTAGGTGTAGCCTCGTGGAAAACCCTCACACTCCAGGTTCATTAGCTCTTTTACTAACGCGTTATGCCCGTCGAGCCTAATGGATGTTATGGGAGGACGCCATCTTTACTCTTCAGGGCGGGAGAGCAGGGGGAAAGGAGTGTGAGAGGGGAGGAGGGCAGGGAGCTGATTCCCAACCTCGAGCACACTGCCAACCTCCCACGGCACATCCCGGCCAAGTCCCCGGAGAACAGATACAACAGGATCAAGGCCAAGCGAGGGGAAGCCCAGCCGCCCCCC
>NW_006295816.1:542800-548653 GCF_000327345.1 Myotis davidii
CGGCTTCCGGGGCGCCAGGGCCCTCACTGCGCTCTTTGTGAGGGAACCTGCTACCCCGGAAGGCGGCCCGGCAGCCCTGCTGTCACATGACAGCAGATAAAACCCGGGCTGCCGGGGAGCTGGTCTTCCTGGGCCTCCGTGTGGGGCCGAGGCCACGGTGGTGGTGGTGGGTGGCGATGGTGGCGTTACCTCCCCTGCTATCCTTCCCACGGGCGGGCGGCCGGTGTAAGCGGGCCCACCTCGGGGCCTGAAGGCCGAGCGCCAACGCCTTGGTCACATTTTCCTGAACAACCATCGTTCAACCCAGTGATGCCAATGCCCTGGTTCCGTCACTAACACATCTTCTCTGCCGCGTCTCAGTTTCCACCAGGTCAGATCAGCCTGTCCTGACTTCTAACCTCTTCCACCCAAGCAACAAGAAGCCCTGAGGCTGCCTAAGCCACTGTCCCCCCGTCCCCCCACGAGGCCCTGACGCCACAGCTCACAGGATCCCGGCTCCCGCCTGAATGCCCGCAGGCTCGGCTCCCCTGCTCACCACGCTTCCCTCGGCCCCACCCACTGAGAGTTACGCTCCCTTAAACAGGTGCCGAGGCCTGTGGAGGACTGACCGCCTGACCTGAGAGGGACGCCCAGCAGTCAGGCCACCTCTTGTTCGAGAGGCAGCCAAATCAAGGGCACCCAGGAAGCAGCAGCCGCTACCAGGCCACCAGGACCGTGCCCCCTGCCTATGCACCTGTGCCAGCGGAGCAGCAGTCCACGCAAGGGCCCGCTCTGTGAAGCCACCTGCTCTACAACTGAAACAAAAAACCCAAGGGTGGCCGTGGCCCCTCCAGCTTCCGTCTGCCAAACGACACGAAAAACATCCCCAAGGGTCATCCTCTGCCTTTTGTTGGTAGAAACCAGCTGCCTGGGGAGAAGCCCAGGGAAGGCTGACGCTCAGGCGGGTCAGGAGCAGGACCAGGGATGACCGCAGCTCCCCGCACGCTCCCCACACACAGCCCTCCGCAGCCCATGGATTCGGGAGGTGGGACGGAGGGCCACAGAGGACACACGACACGCAGCACAGACACGCGTCAGCTTATGCCAGTCCCCTGGCGTGTGGCAGCGGCAGGTGCACCACCCGGCGCTGTTTTAACGGCCAGGAGGAAAGGCGGTCCATCCACACGATGACATAAATGCCAAGAGTCTTAGAGGCTGGACCGACTGACCACTGTCCGTGAATCTGTCTCGAGCTGCTCACCCCCTCGCCCACCTGGCTGGCTTGCGGAGGCTGATTCCCCCTCCATCGCAGACCAGGGAGCCTCAGGCCTCCACGCTGGCCAGCAGGCCCGGGCGCATGCTCAGCTCCTGCCAGAGGCTGTGGCCTAACCTTCCAGAGCCCAGGACACGTTCGGCGGAGGGACCCCAGCACACGGAGCCCCTCTCCTACCCCTTGCTTGCGAAACCAGCCTTTTCCGAACTGGCACCTTCTAGGCAACTCTGAACTAATTAAGGGTTTAATTTATTATTGTTCTTGATTTTACTAACACACTTGACTTCATTTCACACTCAAACTCCACGCAACGCCAAGCAAGGGGCAACTACCAACAGTGACCGCCTGGAGCTGGGAGAGAGTGAGAGCTGGACGCCCACGTCGGGGCAACTGCAGCACCTCCTAGTGCGGACATGTGCATGCCCGACGGCCGTCCCAGGAGCACCGGACCGCAGCGCGGGGCACACAACAAAAACGTGTCCCTCTGTCCCCAGACACGCGGACGTGCACTTCGGAACACTGATCGTCAACAGGACGAGTGAACGGGGGCCCCCACAGTGGACACGGGACCAACAGGAGAGGCAACCACTCCTAAGGTGACCGCACCTCACACGCAGCGCAGCGAGCCTGGCACACGCAAACGCGCTGTGGTTCCACCGGGAGCGGTGATGTCAGGATCAGGACGGCGGCCCTCGCGAGGGAGGGGCCTGAGGAGCATGAGGGCTCCCAGGGTCTGTTCCCCTTCGCTCCCCTTTCCAGGCCGTGGCTGAAGAGTCTGCACCCACCCAGGAAGCCGTCCTCGGGCATTTAAACCCACAGGAGGACGGCTATTAGAGCCACAGAGCAGACCAGACACACTGCTCTCCGAGGGGAAATGCCGGGGATGAAAAAGCTGGAATTAAAAGGACAGTTCAGTTCTAATGACGTTGGTAGTTAAGTTGAAAGAGTTGTGAGTTTAACTTTCAAGGTTAAAATGTGGTGAAGAGTTGCCAACTCGAAAAGGCTCCCATAAGGTGACAATTTGAGGATCAAAAAGAATAATGCCCACAGCAGACTGAAACACGTAAAACACACAAAAAACCACAACACTAAAAACATACACACACAATGCAAAACCCATGACATGTCCTCTTAGGAGATTGGGGGGTGGGGGGGGTAGTAGTTCTTCTTTCAAATACCTGACAAAGGGAGAGAATGAGGCGTTTGCCCAGAATTTCCTGTAAGGACCGAGTTCCAGGATAACGAACGATAAAGAAAGGTTTTTGGCTTTTTAAATAAAAGAATCGCCGCTAAGAAGTGCAGAAGGAACCACCACTAGAAGCCTCGCCATGCTGCGACCCCAACGACCCGGAAGCGGCCATGAGGCCAGCGCGGGGGCAGCTCAGCTGAGCAGCCCGGCGCCAGGTCCGATCTCACTGTCAGTAGCAGCCTCACCGACATCACAGGCCAGTGCCAGCCCCGTGCGGGGGGGGGGGAAGGGGGGGGAGAGGACACAGCACAACCAGGCAGATGCGCGAATGGCACCACAAAAAGAGGAGGGGGAACGGCTAACAGATCTGAGAACTGTCAGCAGATGGGACCCTGGACTTGTCTGCACACCGAGTCCAACAGGAAGCATTCAGACGGCAATGACAGGAGGCACCTGAGCCCCTTTCCTGTGTGATGGTGGGTTATGTTGCAGATAAGGTTTCCGGTGGCTAGAGATACGTTTGAAGCCTGTCTCTCACCCCAAAGGGAGGAGGAACCCCTAAAACGTCGGTAACTGTGAGGCAGCCCGGAGGTGCTGGGGGCCCTCACGCTCCGCTCTGCTCGTGTCTACAGCTGAACGGCTCCCGATGAAACGTTAAAAATGTCGGAAGGTGATGGCTGAGAGAGCTGGGTCAGAGCTCACTGTACCATCCTTTGTGTTTGTCTAGTTTTAAAAACGTCTTTAAGTTTAAAAAAAAGCGTAGACCACCCAAGAATGCAGGTAAGGCATTCGGGGACACACCGACCGCCCAGGCCGAGCTGCCTGGAGAAAGGCATCATGCCAGAGACTCCGGGGGCACATGGCAGGCCTGAGGGACCATGGCTACCACGCCCCATCTCCTGGGCGGCCATTTCCTGCGGGCAGAGCCTCCTCTCACCTGGCTGGGGCGGGTGGGGCGGCGGCATCTGGTGCTGCATCAGAGGGAGCCGGGGTGCCCTGCTGCTCCCAGCGGCGCCAGGCCCGCGCCCCCCGGGTGCTGGTGGCCCTGGGCAGGGTTCTGCCCGTGCTGCTGCTCCATTTGCTGGCGGGCTCGCAACTCCGCGTATTTCAGCTGCTCCATGTGGAAGCTCTGGCGTTCAGTGAGCAGCTGCTGCCTCTGCTGCTCTAACTGTTACGAAAGGGAAGGGAAGAGAAAGGACATCAGCAGAGGGTCCCGGGAATGGTGACACACAGGCCCCCCGGCCCCCGAGTCCCCCCACAACGTCCAGAGAGGAAGAGCAGGGTTTCTCGAGGAGCACGTTTCCCTGCGGACACCGGTCCTGGGGTCCAAGGCCTTCCCCGAGTTGGGTACAGGTCTGCCTTACCTCAGGCCTTTGCCAGTGGGGCTCTCGCTCTCTGGGCCCGATCAGGACACGTGCCACGCGCCACCCGCCCGATAGGCCCCGGGTGGTAGCAAACCCCCACACCGGCCTCAGCCTCCCCAGCAGGGAAAGCCCCTCCTGCCCTCCCCACGGCCCCTGATGCTGGAAGGTCAAGCCCCCCAGCTCCCAGGTGCTTCTCCTGGACGAGACCCTTCGAGTCCCCGACTTAGAAGGTGACACAGGGCAACGCTTCTGAGTGTGTGGAGGGCCCTGGTGCGAAGCTCAGCCCTCGCGGACGAGGCGCACCCAGAAGTCCGCGTAAGCGCGCGCATCTTGGTTTGAAGAACGTGAGCCTTTCAATATTCAAGACAGCCTTCCCGAGGCCCAGGTTAAAACCCAGAGGAAACAGTTACTGTAGGGGCCAAGAAACTCAGAAGCCACACGCCTGACCGTTCAGAGAATGGCATGCTCTCAAAACTAATTTAATTCAGGGCTGGAAAAGAAAACCGCTGGAAAAGGAAGGAACATCCCGATTGCTGGATTGAGGAGCATAAAGAGCGTGAGGAGGGTGGACAGGCCTGTTTCTTTCAATAACGTCCCCCTGACCCGTTAGGAGCGAATCCGAGTCCCGGGAGGCCTTTCCGGCTCCGCGGTCCAGCAGAGGGCAGCCGCTCCTGCGCCCCTGGAGCGCGGCTCAGGGGGTGAGAGGTGCTGGCGTGCGGCGTACACACTGGACTTTAAAGACTTTGTTCAAAGAAGTTAACGCTTCATGTTGATCCCATGGCTCCCGCTATGTCCCTGTTGGCCGGCATCAGCCCACGGCTTTAACAGGAAGGACAGCACCGAGCTCAGAGCCGGGCCTACAGCGCGTGCTCTAACCATGGGCAGAACGCGGTGAGAGATGCGTGAGAATCAGCCCACCAGTCTGGTCTTTGGCAGGAAGTGCCTGTGACACCGAGTGAGGAGCATCGCGGGGCATCAGGAGTGGCGGCCAGGGAGGCGCACGGATGGGTGGGGGCGGGAAGACAGGCCGTGGGCAGCGTGCGGTCGCACCGCCAGGGGACGCGGAGGTGGAGAGACGGTCGGCTTCTGTCCTGGGTGCTGGTGAACTGGCTTTCAGGGAGTGGGAAGAGCTTCTGAGACACGATTTCCTGAGTGTGAGGTTCCCAGGAGGGAGGAGGAGGGGTGCTAATGGTCCTAACAGGCCGGGCGGACTCTGCCTTTTCGAGGGAGGGCGACCCCACGGCCGTACCTGCTCCCGTGTGCAGGAGGAGGAGGGAGTGGCAAGCTGTGAACAGCAGAGCATCCTGAGGAGGCCGAGCTCCAGCAGGAAGACTCCTCGGTGAGACGGCGTCCGTAAGAGGCAGACGGATAAAAATGGGATTTAAAGATTCGCGCCGCAGACCTGGGCTCGCTCTCCTCTAGCCGTTCTTTCTAGGAAACGCAGCGCTTGCTGAGGCGGCACTTGGAGCGGCTGCAGGAAAGGCCCTCCTACCTGTGCCCCTGCGGAGCCCTCGTCGGCACAGCTGGGCTCAGGCCCTGCGTCCGGTAAGAGCTGGGCCTCAGGGCGAGACTAGCTGCTCGGCGATGCTGCAGTCACGGGAGGGAGGACCGGGGTCTCTGACGGGAATTTTAGCCTCTGCATCACCTATCTTAGCGGTCTGTCTTTTTAAAATTTGTTTGTTTTTAACTGAACCAGCCTTTCTTTGGGAGCTGACCTTAATATCAAGATATTCACCCGGGGGAAATATTGCCCCAATTCCTTGCCTACAACGGAACTAATCTTAATTATACTATTTCTTCATGAGTTTCTTTTGTCATTTCAAAGCAGAGAAGGTAACTAAGAGGAAGTAATTAGAAGAATTAAAAAGGATGAGTGATTAAACACACACACCCTGGAAGAGAACCCAGTTCAAGCTTAAGCTCCACTGGGACAAAGGGGTCCCGGACAGCGCCCAGAGAGCAGCCCGGGGGCACAGCTCTGCCTGGGGCTCCCAGCAGAGCCAAGGACACGTCCGGCTCCTGCAGGAACACCTCCCTGGCGTGGACAC
>NW_006295816.1:548697-556661 GCF_000327345.1 Myotis davidii
GGCAATCGGAGAGCATGTGAAGTGGAATTTTTTAGAACAGTTACTGTACTGAGCAAGTTTCATTCTTTTAAAATTTTTAATATGTTTTTATTGGTTTCAGAAAGGAAGGGACAGGGAGAGTGAGAGAGAAACATCAATGAGAGAATCACTGATTGGCTGCCTCCTGCACGCTCCCTTCTGGGGATCAAGCCCACAACCCGGGCCTGTGCCCTTGACCAGGATGGAACCCAGGACCCTTCAGTCTGCAGGCCAACACTGAGCAAGTTTAAAATTCCCTTAACCAACAACCTAGTGATTCTACATCTGAAATCTGTCCTAAAAAATAATGAGTGCATAAAGTCGGGCATTAAAGTATTGTTTTTGAAGGACAGTTATTTCTAAGATACATGGGAAAAAAACCCCAAACCAAACAAGTTGCAACCACATTTAAACACAATCTCAATTACATTAAAAAAACAACAGCTTTGTGTCCAGGTATGAGCCCGCTCTAGCCACGGAACGTGTCCTGGAGGACACCAGTCAGAGCGAATATTCCCAGGAACAGGACAAGGGCAGGAGAGACGGCGATTTATACATTTCTTTCCTATTTGAAAAATTTTTCGCACACACACTATTTTGGTGACCAAAAACCAACCTGCTGACAGCTGCCAAGTGACATGCCTCAGACATCTCAGTCTCCTCGCTCCCTTCCCACTTCTTGGGCGGAGGCTGAAGTCCCAGTAGCTGAGCGGACAGTGCGAATTGCTCCCCCAAACCTCTGCATGGCTACACTCTGGCTCTCGGACCTGGCTGCACACAGCTGCCTGTGCTGGCTCCAAGGCACATCCGACAACACACCCAAACCCCTCCCCCACGGGGTCCAAGCGGAGCCCAGTACAGAGCACCGTTCTGCACAGGACCAAACCCAGACACAGCTGCAAGCACAGCTGACGTTCACACAGAGCCCCTCTCCCAGCCTCATCTGCATAAAAGGGGGGTCGGGGAGGAAAGGAGTAGGAGAAGGTGCATGGGGGGGTCGGGGCGGCACCCACAAAATCCACCCACACCGTCAAGAACTGGAATATCGGCGGAGACGTGAAGCCCCCACGACATGGCTCAGAACTGAAGTAACAGTCACCCCTGTGCTGAAAGGTCTGGGGCAGTGACCAGGCCTCCACTGCAGAGTGACCAAGTCCAGGCAGACACCGCTCCTCCCTCCACCGAGGAGCCAGCACAGCGGCCTCCGCTCCGGGCAGACAGGGAGGCGCCGGTCACCGTCCCTCGCGGGCGTTTTCATTCAGAACTAAGCCTGCTGCCGGTCCACTCCTGTCTCCGACGCACCCCGCACCCCTCGGCGTGACGGTGCACGGCAGGCAGCACAGGGCTGAGCTACTACCAACACCACAGACCGGCGAGGCCGCGTCTTCTGGGCAGGATGCACTCACGTGTGGACTTTCTTCTTTCTTCTTGAATTTGCCATCAAGTGCAACCAACTCTCCTAACCCCACCTCCTGCAGGTGTGCCAACAGCTACTAGCAACCCCTTTAAACTCTGCCCAGAGCTTGACCGTTTCATCCCTCGGCCACCATCCTGCAGCCGCCAGCACGCGGGCTGCCAGAGCGCTCCTCCCTCCACTCCTCCCTCCACTCCTCCCTCCGTGGCTCACCCGTCTCCACGGCACAGCAGGCGGCGTGTCCCCCTGCCCAGCGAGGAGCTGGCGCTGGTCCTCGGCCCGAGCGTCCTCCTGGCGGCGCAGACCGAGTCGAGGAGACGGGAAGGCCCTGGACGGCCCACAGGAAGCTCCGCGCCTGGGTCAGCACCCCCGGCTCTCCCTTCTCGGCTCCTGTTCGTTCCTGCTCCAGCCCCCACGCACTCCCAGCTCCCAAACCTGCCGTCGCCTGTCACCTCCGGCCTCTGCAGTTTCCTGTGCTGAGAAGCACTGCCCACCCGGCTGGGTCTCAACAGGGCACTCAGATGCCAACACTTAAAACTCAAATCCCTCCCCAGCCTGTGACAAACAGCCATGTGCAGACACGCATCACACACCTCCCCTCCTTCATTATCTGCGCCGCCCGAAGGCAGAGTGGTGTTGGGTGGACTCACTGTCGTATCCCCAGCACCGACAGGCCTGACAGGTGGGTGCTCACTAACATCGGCCGAAAGAGCCAAGGAACTAAGCCCAGCACCCAGGCCACAGCAGCCCTGGGCAGCTGGCTCTCACCCCTCAGCAATCACTCCATCCCCGCCACGGCGCGGGACGGGGGCCTTTCTCCCCGCAGCTCAGCCCTCCTCCACAGGAAGCCCGCCCTGACCGTCTCACACCACGGCCTCCTCCCCTAACTCCCAGCCCTGCTCCCGCGGAGCACGTGGCCTGTGTCAGGGTCTCGCCCACCCTCCAGCCCCTGACAGACAGGTTGGGTGCCCCCAGCTGTGTCCTCCATGTCGGTGCCTGAAGGTGTACAATTCCCACAGCCAACAGCCTTCAGAGGCCCAGAGGGCGATACCTGGATCGGCTCACAGATCCGCTCACTGGCCTCAAACTGGCCGGCAGGGCCCGGCCCCGGCCCCGCCCACACTCGCCCAGGCTTCCTCCAATGCACTCCCCATGGCCAGGCGGTCCTTTCTGTCCAAGGAGCTGAGCTCACTGTGCTGTCATCTGTCAGGGACTAAACTAGGCCCCAACAGCACTTCCCCAGCGTCCCAGCTCGACTCCAACTGGGATGCTGGCATTCCCTCATTCAGCCGACAGTTACACGGGGGCTGTGATGGGCCAGTTCTGTGCTTACAGAGACACTTGGTGAATTCTGCCCTCAAAGTGTCCCCCTGGTACAATGCAGTGAGTGCTGTTAGGTTCCATGGCAGCAAGTGGGGAGGGCCTGACATTCATGGGTGCAGGGCCGAGGGAGCCTGCACGTGAGGGGGCACGGCTGGCACCCAGGGGGTGGGGGTCAGATGGGGTGGTCAGCAGCCTAGGAGGAGAGGGCCAGTGATGTGGGGGATGCTTCCAAGGCCAGGGAACTGGGGGTGGGACGTGCAGGGTGTGGGCAGGGGAGCTCCGGAGCAGCCTCCCGATGCTCACAGGGCCAGAATGCCTGCCTACGAGCAGAGCTGGTGGTGGGACAGACATAACAATGAGCCAGCACTAAGGGACAGCTTAACAAATATAAGCAGATCCTTAACATTAAAACTCTTCTCGCCGAAACTGGTTTAGCTCAGTGGATAGAGCGTCGGCCTGCAGACTGAAGGGTCCCGGGTTCGATTCCGGTCAAGGGCATGTACCTTGGTTGTGGGCACATCCCCAGTAGGAGATGTGCAGGAGGCAGCTGGTCGATGTTTCTCTCTCATCGATGTTTCTAACTCTCTCTCTCTCCCTTCCTCTCTGTGAAAAATCAATAAAATATATTTTAAACAAAACAAAAAAACTCTTCTCATCTTCAGATTCTACCATTCAGCTCTAACCGGTTTGGCTCAGTGGATAGAGCTTCGGCCTGCGGACTCAAGGGTCCCAGGTTTGATTCTGGTCAGGGGCATGTACCTTGGTTGTAGGCACATCCCCATTGGGGAGTGTGCAGGAGGCAGCTGATCGATGTTTCTCTCTCATCGATGTTTCTAACTCTCTATCCCTCTCCCTTCCTCTCTGTAAGAAACCAATAATATATATATATATGATTCTACCATTCTGAGACACCTATGTCTCATATACAGAGAAAAAAGTCAAAGTAACAAAAAAGCATCATCCTAACTAACCCCACCTTAGCCCATCCCTCAGTCACCCCGTCCTCTCGTCCACTCATTAAAGGAATGTCCTCCAACGACCGGAATCCCTGTTTCCCCACAACTTCCCGGCGACGCCAAGTGCTCCCTTCCCCGTCCTCGGCCCTTTTCATCCTTCTCCTGGTCCTGTTCGGGCCACGTCCAAATAGGAGAAGTATCAGGTCAGAGACTGCTGTTAGCGTCAGCATGGACGACTGACCCGCCTCCCCCTCCGCCCGGGGAGGGAGGGGGCTGAGGGGGCGGGTCTGAGGAGGGTTTGGTAAAAGGTCGGAAGCGAACAGGTCACGGGGACAGGGACTCAAGGGAAGCCCTGAGCCAGGTAACAAGCCCCCGGGACCTGGGGTGTAGAAAGCAGTTCGGGATGTGGGCGCCCCCTCCCCGCTGCCGAGGGGCCCTGCGCGAGGACAGGGGGGTCAGCAGCCCGAAGCCCCGAAAGGCACTCACGGCCTCCTTCTCTCGGTCCATGATGGTCTCCAGCTCCTCGAAGTGCCGCAGCTTGATCTCCAGCTTCTTCATCTGCGTCTCCACCAGGAGCGCCACCAGGGACTTGATCTTCCTCTCCTCCACCGCAGCCAGGTGCTGAGCACAGAGCAGTCACATGTCACACAGCTGCTTAGGCAGCGGTTCTCAACCTGTGGGTCGTGCCCCCTTTGGCGGTCGAACGACCCTGTCACAGGGGTCGCCTAAGACCATCCTGCATGTCAGATATTTACATGACGAGTCATAACAGTAGCAACATTACAGTTCTGAAGTAGCCACGAAAATAATGTTATGGCTGGGTCACAGCATGAGGAGCTCTATTTAAAGGGCCAGAAGGTTGAGAACCGCTGGCTTAGAGAGGAACATGGGCCGAAGCAGCTATTCCTGCAACTCAGGGATCGTGTCATTTAAATGGGGCCCTTCACGCCCCTTTGCATGTTTCTACCGAACATTTACTTCAAGTTAAACCAGCCCTTACACAGGAGCAGACGCTGAACCAGGGCCCTGATGGGCAAAGGGGAGGACGGTGGCCTGGGCGGCACGTCCATTTATCACCCTGCACCTTGCACCCTCACCCTATAGTCCAGCTGTGGGAAAACTACGGCCTGCGGGCTGGATCCGGCCCATCTGAAATGAATAAAACTATTGAAAAAATAAGACCGTACCCTTTTATGTAATGATGTTTACTTTGAGTTTATATTAGTTCACACAAACACTCCATCCATGCTTTTGTTCCGGCCCTCCGGTCCAGTTTAAGAACCCATTGTGGCGCGGGCAGGAGGGCACCACTTGGCATTCCCTTGCATTAAATCTGCTAAACACCCGGCTCCTCTTGCTGCTACACGAGGTTTTGGGAAGCGATGGCGGGTGGTCTACTGAGCTCTGCGTTTCTTGCAGGATCTAGACGGAGCTACAGGCAGGAGGGCTAAATATATATAGGCTTTTGGAGCAAAAGTGATAGACAATATTTGAAAGAGTCATTTTCCCTTTTCACTGCTGAAAACGGGAGGCTTTAGGAACACATCTACAGCCATTAATGTTTGCCTCCCTCAACAACCTTGCGTTTCACCGATACCACCACCAGCTCTCGGGAAGATGCCCAGACTCCGAGCTGGCGTGAGGGACGTGCTGCCACGTGTGACTCTGAATGAGAAATGCACGCACGTGATGCAAAACGGAAAGCTCACCAGGCGCCCAATAGCGGCGTCTCCCTCACTGCGCTGCCTCCTTCGGAGGAGACCAGTGGACCAGTTTCTAGATCTGTTTCCATGAGCCTGGGGTTCCTAGACTTCTGCTGGCTTTGGCAGGAAATGTTCCATTTTCTTGAGAATTATGCAGGAATGTGGGGACCTCCCCAACCAGTAGGAAATAAGGAGCACGAAATTTCAAAACAGAAAGGACCATCAGGTAACAAGAAAAGAAACATGAAGAAGAGACCACAGCCTGAACTATCGGGGCCCTATGTGAAGGACGTGACTCTAACCACCACGCAGTACCCCTGAAGCGCAGGCACATCACATCGGATGTCGACTGTCATTGAAAAATACAATTTAAAAAGTTAAGTATCAGAAAATGATAAAAATGAAAGACCCACAGCAAGGGACAACATTGGAAATGTAAGAACATGAGACAACGTGAGAATCCTCAACGAGTTCAAGATCATTATGTTTAAGAAAATGTAGAAAATATGGGTAAAACAGAATTTCAACAGATTTAGAATATGTGTGTGTGTGTGTGTGTGTAAGAATGAATGATTGGCTAGAAAATATACTAAATGGAAAAATAACTCAATGATGAAGTTTACAAGCAGGAGACTTGACGAGTGAAGGGAAAGACAGGCTGACAAGCTATTCCAGCTGCAGCAGAGTGAAAAGACGCAAAAGGAAACCAGAACCAAAGGGAGGAGACGTGGACACCCGGCAAAAGGTGTAACGCTCACATCAACGGAATCACAGAAAGGCTAGAAAATGAGAGAGAATCAACAAAGAGATCATGGGTATAAGAGAAACCTATGTAAGTTTACTAACTAATGTCATCCCAATAACTTAAAAACAAAGAGAGATACGGGGTGAGAATTTCCCACAATAGATGGAACAAATCAGCTGAGATATTCGAGAAGCTTAACAATTCCCAAGGAGAGAAAATACAATAAAAATCATCTGAAGGTACAACCCAGTCAGAGAAATAAAAAAAAAAGAATCTTAAAGTGTGGACTGGAAAGAGCACATGACCCTCAATGAGCTCAGTGCACGGCACTAAGGCCACGCTGGCTCAGAAGCAGTTACAACAGGAAGTGGCATTTGTTTAAATGTTGGGGGGAAAACGAACCGCCTTGACCTCTCTACCCACTGAACAAACACACACTTCAAACATGAAGGTGAAATCAAGTCCTTTTAAGAGAAACAAAAGTCAAGGCTGCACAGCAAAAAGTTCTAAAAAGAGTTCTTTAAACAGGAGAGGAAACCTATTCCATTAAAGAAAACACTGAAATGGAGAAAGGAACTGAGCAGCAGTCAACAGAATTATGTTCTACCATTAAAGTAGCAAAAGAATTCATATTAAATGGCAAAATTCAAGAATGCATCATGCAATCATTAGAAAAAACACACTAAAATAACAAAAGTATATGTAATTACCAAGATTGCAAAGGAGAAAAAAGAATTAACATATTGGATTAATTAAAAACAAAATTTTACACTGGAGGAAATCGGTAAGTAGCACACAGGATGACTATAATAATATTTCTGCAACGTCTTTGAGTCTATAGTTATTTTTAAGAAGGGGGGGAGGGGAAGCCTGCCTAGACGACACAATGTCATGCGGCAGGAGGAGCTGAAGCCTGGTCCGCAGGCTCCACAGGGGACCGAAGTGTGTGGAGGGAGACGCTGAACCAGTGGCTGTCCAGGCACATGTTACTCTACTGCCACATGCAACCAGGGTGGCGAGAATTTACATTAGTCCTTAATTAGGTGTTTTAAAATGCTCTCTAAGAGTTCTATGTACTCCTACACCAGCGGTTCTCAACCTGTGGGTCATGACCCCTTTGGTGGAGAAACGACCCTTTCACAGGGGTCACCTAAGACCATCCTGCATGTCAGGTATTTACATGATGATTCATCACAGTAGCAACATGACAGTTATGATGTAGCAATGAAAATAATTTTATGGTTGGGTCATAGCATGAGGAGCTGTATTTAAAGGGCCAGAAGGTTGAGAACCACTGTCCTACACTGAGCTCTGACACTGACACCCTGTGAATTCCACGTCTGTCCTGTAGGCTGTGCAGCACAGTCAGTAGGAAGGGCAAAGGGGAAGCCGGGCTGCTTACTGCCGGTGTAACCACGGCTTCGCCGTCCCCTGCCTGACTTCCATCTGTGACCTGGAAACAACGGTACCCACAGGACAGATGTGAGGACTGAGGACTGAGCACAATGCCGGCCCGATGCAGCGGTGCGGACCCTAAGCTGTGACCCCGTGCCGCCTGGAGCCTCTGGAAGCCCCGCCTCCACCCATGGCCGCTTCAGCACGTCTCCAGGCCAAACTGGAGATGCTAAACAGGCACCAGAACCACCCCAGCCCAAGCACAGGGACTAGTCATCGGTGTGGGTAGTAACATCTGGGTTTGAGTGGAAACAGGAGGGAAAGCGCATGCTGCACGTTACATTTGGCTTTTTCATACTTCAGTTCCTAGAAACGATTCTGACCGTCTTTGTACACGTGTCAAACCCGAC
>NW_006295816.1:556672-566651 GCF_000327345.1 Myotis davidii
CAGCTCCTGCTGTGTCCCCTGGCATCTGCTGTGATGACCTTGGGAACATGCCACGCCTGCCTCCTGTGCTGCTCCAGCTGGAGGAAGAGCCTCTTGTTCACGAAACTTCCCGACTCTTCATAGTGTTACTGGTAAGAGATTGTCATCTGGGAGAAGGCACCACAGTCACTCCTTTCCTGGAGCAGCACACGCCCTGCTCCAGGACTAAGAAGTTCTGCTGATTTATGGATCTGGTGCCCCACACGCACCCTGTCCATCCGGCAGAAATAGAGGCCTAGAGGCTGATCCTCACGGGCCTCCAGCGACTGCATGGCCCCAAGCACTGGGCCAAAGTCGTTAACGTCTCCAAACACCACTCACGTCTGCTCAGGGGAAACCTTAGAGGACAGCGAGAGAGACACCAACTGTGGGCACACATCACGGGCCAGAGGGAGCCACCAGGTCACCAAGCACGTTTCACTCCAGACGCCACAGTGTGCCGTCACCTGGCATTTCCATGCTGCTGCTACTTCTACCGATAAACTGCTGAGACAGTCTCCATCTTACACAGCCTCGAACGAAGCTCAGAGCCGAATGCCTCGCCCAGGGAGCGTTCTGAGAGCGCCTGGAGCAAGAGCGGGCGGTGAGGAAGGTGGCACACGGAGCCAGGACTAGCTGGCGGAGTTTACAAAACAGTCGGGTGTAACCGCTTCCTTCTTATCCCTGTTATTTTTTTGTCTCTTAAAGATGAGAAACTTAAACCACAATTGGTGCTGAGGTGCTTAAAGAAAGGACAGGTGCTCTTAGAGCGAGCTGCTGGGTGCTGACTGAGACTCTGGGAGCATTTTCAGCGCAGGAGAGCTTCCCAGACGATGGCTGGGCTGGCTGCCATCATTAGGCCCCGGCCAGGAGGTCGGGTCTGGTTCTGGAGCTGCTCCGGGCCTGGATTGAGCCGAAACCTGACCGCAGCCCGAGCCTCCCACTCGGGACAAGGAGACGCTGCCTTTGTGGGGGGTGATGGCAGCTGTGGTGGGCGAGGCGTCGCCCTCCGTCTGGGGTGGCCTTTGCTGTCCTCGCCTTGAATGTGGACAGAACCTTTGACCATTCGGGTGGGGAAACACGATGCAGCGTCAGGGAGGGTCCAAGCCACAGGACACCGGCAGTTCTCCTTCCTGTTGCGGGGCTGCTTTCTCTCGGTTCTCAGCTGCCACGTACAAGTCCAACCATCTGCTACCCCCGCGCAGGAAGCAGCCAGGTAACTGCGGAGCCGGCCTGTGTGGACAGCCATGCAGCCAGCCAGGGGTCTCGGCTCCGGGCACACGAGTGGCACCATCAGGCCCTTCACAGCAGCCCTGCCAGGAGGGTGATACGCAGCGACCCGCCCACGGCACACGGAACAGGATCTTCCCAGCAGAGCCTGCCTGTGTCTCACTCGTGA
Organism: Myotis davidii; assembly: GCF_000327345.1. Lineage (NCBI taxonomy): Eukaryota > Metazoa > Chordata > Mammalia > Chiroptera > Vespertilionidae > Myotis > Myotis davidii. The sequence goes on from NW_006295816.1 coordinate 558,090, forward strand.
AATCATGAGGCACAAGCATCGTTTCAAGCCACCACGTTTACGGCAGCCACACAGCAGGGACACGGCTGGGGCTCGGGCTGTGGATTCCGGGGGTCTGGCAGCTGTGGCAAGCAGAGCCTCCCAAACTGGAGAGCATCCCGCCCCCGCCCCGGCCTCACAGATCGGCTTCCTAAGGCCCAGGAGGAGTGGGGAGGCCTCAGGGTGGGCACAGAGGTGTGGAAAGTAGGAGAACCAGCCCAGAAATAGTCAAGGATAAGAAAAACGGGGAAGTTCCGGTGCAGACGGCAGCACAGGAAGAAAGGAAGAAGTAACTTGGTGGGAAGAGGTCAGGTCAGCGTCACCTAAAGCAGATTCCACCTGGTGTCACAGGGGCTACTATTAGTCACGGAAGGTGAGAGGCAGCAGGGATAGCTGCGTGCCAACGATGACAGTGCCTCCTGTCTTCCAGTGTCAGCAGGCAAGAGAAGGCGTCGGCGATAAACGCACGCAGTGTGAACCCACTGCGACCAGCGCTCACCCGGCAAAGCCGTGACTAACGTGGACAGCAAGCCTGCGGCTGGCGGGCCGCGGGTTTGACAAGCGTGACGTGCGGGGAAGGTCTGCCACCTCAAGACAGGACTTGGGCACAGGGAGCAAGCACAAGACGCTTCTGAGGAGCAAGAGAGACTCTTCCTGCCGTTCCAGAGCGAACACCCACTGCTGAGAAGACATGCCCACGCGGTCGCTGCGGGGACGGGGCGGGTGGGCGAGCAGTCTGAGGAGAGGCCTGGGTCTCTGCATCCTGGGAGAACAGGTCCCGCAGCTGCTGGGAGACAGCATGGTCTGGTTCCCGCAGGGTCCAGTCTAACCCGGCAATAGTTCTGACCCCTCCCTTCCAGCCAAACCTAAACACCCGGGCGGGAGGGACCCAGGGCACCAGCCAGCCAGCGGGCAGTGTGACCCGAGTCTCTCACTGGCCCCCGCGTGTTCTGGAGCTCGATCCAGAGCCTCTAATGGCCACTCCAAGCCAGAGAGCGACAAACAATTACAATCTGTCAAGGAAAACCCTCAATAACAAAGCTGTTTACAGGCAAAGGAGGAGACGACAATAACAGAGTGCGTGGCTAGAGGCCACTGATCACAGCGATCCACGGGCGTCCTTCCCCTCGTTCCCTGGCGCCCGAGCCTCATGGCCTCCCAGGTCGGGGGAGCAGGTGCTGGAGAACAGAACCCAAGTCCCCGCTCCGGGAAGCAAGCGAGTGTCTGGGAAGAGGAGGCTCTGGGGCGGCCTCCCCCTGCCCGGGCCTCTGGCCGGCACGTTCTCTGCAAGGAAGGAGTCGCGCTGTGGAAGGAGGTCGTGCACAGCACACACCTCCCTGCCCAGAGCTGCACAGTCAGAGCTATGAGGCCATCGCGTTTCATCAGACGTGAAACACCATGACGTGTCCTGAACGGGTTTACGGGAATCCCCCATTGCAGCTCCTTCTCCGCCACCTGCAGCGAGAGTGCCCGGCGGCACAGAGGGGAGAGGAACGGAAAGGAGGGCCGCCTCCGTGAGGGGGAGAGTGGCCAGGGAGCCCAGCTGGAGGAGAGGCTGGGTGGGTCTGTCTAGAACTGCCAGGAACCTGTCAGGACGACAGGTGAGAAATGACGCTTGAGAACTGGGAAGGGTCCTGAGCACGAAAACTCCTAAATTCCAGGCCAAAGAGTTTGAAATTCTGGCCTGGGAGGGGCAGGGAGGTGGCTGAATATCCGTGACCCAGGCTCTTGTGCTTCCTGTCTGAGTCCTTCCAGAGGAGGCAGACTCGGCTGGAGACACGCGGAGTGGGGCGGCAGCTGGTGGCCTGGGCACTGCAGGCCGTGAGTCTCTGCCCGGGAGGAAGGCTCAGGACGGCCCGACCCGGCATCTGCCAGGACTGCTCTCCACGGGGTCACCGGCAACCACGGAGACTCCCTGGGGGACTGGAAGGGGAAGGTGTCTTAAAATGACATGTTCCTGTGGGGAATGTCTTAAAATGCTAAGTTAACACAAAGTGAGGGGAACAACATTCTCGTCTCTTCTTCAAGATGCTGTGAAGCCAATACTGTGTTATAAATAGAGAAAACCACCCCCAGAAAAGCTGGCAAATTCAAGGAGAAAAGGAGCTATTTTAGGTCCCCCATCCCCCTCCTTCCAGTCTGTAAGAGCAGGATGAAGTCTTTAATACAAGGAAACAGATTTTGTCTTAAAAATCACACTATTTCAATCTGGTAGAAATTGGAACCAGAGTCCAGTCAAGCTCTGCAGGCAAATTAGACTCGGCTGTGGGAAGATACGGTGGCCGCAGGGAGGGCGGTCGGTCACCGCAGGACCAGCCGACCCTGCACACCCCGCCTGCGCAGCTCCTCACCTAGAACACCATGCAAGCAAACAGCCCCTGCTCCCGGGTGCGGGGCTCCTTACACTAGACCGGTGGTTCTCAACCTCCGTAACGCCGCGACCCTTTCATACAGTTCCTCACATTGTGGTGACTAAAATTATTTTCGTTGCTGCTTCATAACTGTAATGTTGCTACTGTTATGAATCGTAACGTAACTATCTGATATGCAAGGATGTATTTTCATTGCTACAAAATGAACGTAATTAAAGCACAGTGATTAATCACAAAAACAGTAATTATATATGTGTTTTCCGATGGTCTTAGGCGACCCCTGTGAAAGGGTTGTTTGACACCCAAAGGGGTCGCGACCCCCAGGTTGAGAACCGCTGCACTAGACGTTTCCAACGAACAGAACACAACACAGCCATTCAGGCGCAAGTGAGCCGGGAGGCTGTCGGCAAACCTTGGCTTTGGTGGCAGCTGAGGCGAGAGCAGCTGCGGCGGCCGTGGCTACGTTTCCTTCGGAAATCTCACGTTCTACTTTCTTCTTCCCAATTTCGCTCTCTCTTTCTTTACAAGTATCAGTGAGTTCCTTGTTCTCCTCAGACTCCGTTTCCTCTGGAAGAAATCAGAAGCTGCATCAGTGTGGCCTTTCAGCAGCCACCTCGCTGCTCACCTCCGCCACTGCCCCCGGCCTGACGTCACAAAGGGACCTCAGTGCCCGGGGAGATGTCTGCGGGGCTGCTCCAAGCACATAAGTGCGCCTCTATCTGAGATGGGTTTTCTAAACAGGCCCCTCTGTCCTCCCTTCCTCTCTCAGCTCTGTGTCGTTCCCTTGGACAGAAAGGAAAATTCAGGCAAAACGTCTGTTCATCGGTCAATGAGGTGCCCTCGGCAGGAAGTCAGGACCGAGGGCAGCGCTTCCGCCAGCAACTGCCGACCTGAATGGAGGCCTGTGTGGCGGCCTCCAAGGCCCCATCAGCTTGTCTGTGTACGTGACTGGCGTTAGCACAGGTGCTGCCCCAGAGCGAAATGCACGCTGCACATCGACGGCCACATCAAGAAACAAATCAAAATGGGAAATCGACTCGACACAACTAAACGGCCCACATTTCTCCCCGTTTTCAGTGTTACATAATGAAGTCTAAAGCGTTTCCTCAAATTACCTGACTTGATATCCTCACTAACTTCATTATCCTGTTCCTTCTCGCTGCTTTTTTCATTGTCTCCATCTTGGGCCTTATCACCTTCATCCGTTTCATTTTCCCCTTTGTTTTCTGCCTGAACGGGGTAAAGAAGAGGAGAGTGAGGGGGAAGGCCCTGTCCGTGACACTGTCAGGGAATAACTAAAGGTTCTGCTATTGCTGACAAGCAGACCAGGTTGAGAAGGGAAAACCTGGGAACCAATGAATAACTTCACAGACATACGCTTCATGCCTCAACCCCTGTGTGCTCACAGGACAACACCCCCAGGGACACGGTCCCTGTCTCCTCTGCTGTGAGGCCACGGCCACAAGGCCCTAAGGAACGTCACGGGAATTCATTTCTATGACTTACTGGCTAAACAGAGAAATACTTATTAAACAAATAATCAAATTGTTGTCCAAAAGGACCAGAGCATTGAAAATGCACATAATCAGCCAGGAAGCAGGACGAAATGCTCCGACATGGAGCGCTGACAGAGCCTTTTCACAGCCACTTGCTGGTGGTTTGCAGAAAGAGCCACAGCAGAGCACCAGCGAGCAACTCCGGGCCAGCAGCTGCAACTCCTCCGCTGGCATCTGGCATCACTGCTGATTCAGAAATCCCTGGGACCTTGGACAAGTAGGTGGCATCGTCGATAAAGTGAAGGACCGTCACTGCCTCGATGAGGCTGTTGTAGGAATGAGGTGGATTCGTTATGTACAGCACAGAGCACAGCACCGTAAGAGCGGGAACTAGCTTCACTCCCACCCTCTCCTTATCTACAAACCATTTCAAACGCCGCCTGTGATTAAGGCCCCAAATCCCTCCTGTACCTATTTATTCCAACAGCGATTGGCCGACTGCTCACCACGAGCCCCTGGCCTTGAAGAGGCTGTCAAGTCTGGTGCGCCCAGCTCACCCCCCACTCAGGACCTCGGATGCGAGACGGGGATCGGGTCACGAACACTCGGGGCCCTTTGATTGCCTCCCCTCCCAGGTGGAAATTCGATTCCCTAGCCTCCATTCCATTCTTTCTCGCTCTACCTGCTCTTTAAAATCTACCTCAAATGTCACCTTCTCACCAAGTCTTTTCTCAATATTTTCTTCTGGCAGTTCACTCTCTCAGAAAATCCCAGGTATTATATAATTCTCTTCTGGCACAAGGATAGGACTTAAACCCCACAATTCAATATTCTTAAGAATGACAACTCTTATATTCATAGTCCCAGCTGTGCCTGAAGGGGTTGGCACAACAGAAGAGGTTGGGAGTGAATAATCTTTGCATGAATAAATGAAAAAATGTCCTGTATTATGCTTTGTGAGAACCATACCTTAACCAGCAAAGTCCAAATGCTGACAGTTATTTATAGTCGCCTGAGAGGGACTAAGAGATCAGAATAAACGCAAACCGTGACGCTCTGAAAGGCTCCTCCGTGGCTGTTCTGTTGGGGAAGAACTCAAACAGAACTCACCTTTTCCGGCTGCTGACCATCAGCTTCTGTTTCCATTTTTTCCTCTTCAGCTCCTTCTACAAACAAAAGAGTAAGAACAAGTAATACAACATAGAAAAAGGGAAAGGCCATCATGGAGCTATGAGAGTGTCGGAGACACTACACAGTGCCATGGACGCATCTTACAGCCGCGTGGTTGGCATAAAAAGCCTGACATACAGCAACACGTACTTTACGATTCTGTTAACTTAAAGGTCAAAACCAGGTGTCAGATCCGGAGCAGCCGTGAACCAGGGAGGGTGAGACAGGCAGCCGGGGAGGCCGGGCCGGACTGTTTCTTGATCTTGGGGCTGTTTTGCTTGTGAAACGCAATGAGCTGCCCATCGAGGGGCCCAGTTTTCTGTTTTGTAAAAATTAAAAGTTCAAAACTTTTTAAGTAAAATAGGCCCCAAAATGTTTTTATTGAACGGGCATGAGCACAGCACATATCCTGTTGGGAGACAGGCGCTGGGGAAGCTGCTGCGCGAGGGGCTCTCTGAACCTGGCCAGGGTTTTAACTTTCCAGTTCCAGTTCCATTCAATACTGTCTAACTTCCAGAGTGCAGCACAGCGGTCAGACTTGACACAACGTGCAAAGTGAAAATTACGAAGGCTTCCCAACTTGCCTGTCTGGCTCAGGGGCCTCACTAATCCTCTCCACATCGTTCCAATTTCAGGACGTGGGCTGCTGAGGCCAGGACAATTCCAGGACGTGGACTGCTGAGGCCAGGACAATTCCAGGACTTTATACAAAAACAAGTACTGCCCACAAGTTAAATATATTGGCCTCAAGTAAACAATAAGACTAACAGCATTTATCCTCAGTGAGACTACGTAGATACTTCCACTGAGGTTTAATACGGACTAACACTGTTAATCAATAGGAAAATCCCCCTTTCCTAACCCTTGGGAATGAATGAGATCAGATGATCTTGCCCCCAGAGTTCAGGCTGGCTAGGAGCGCCCAGACACACAGTGTTTGGGACACAGTCTCACATGAAGCAGAAGGGCTTTTGCGGATCACCACCTCCCCCACATGCCCAAAGCCTGCAATACCAGAGGTGGGATGAAGTATGACAGAAGGAGGGCTGGTCACGTGACAGCTCAGCGCCAGAAAGCCGTGCCCGGGCCCGGCCAGGTGCAGGCAGGGGCAGGACCGAGGGCCTGCCACACAGAACAGCACAGGGAGCCGGTGTGCCCTCAGGTGGCGGCCCTGGGCTCCCAGCAGCAGATCCTCTGCAGGCAGTTTCTCCATCTTAATTTTAGCCGAAGCGACGTCCAAGTGACGAGCTCCCGGAGTGCAAACACCAAGAAAGAAACGCACCAAGAGGGACACGTTCACCTACAGGTTCGGAATCCAAGGGCGCCAATAGGCGGCGCATCAGATCCTGACTCTCAAACAGCCGTGGTGCAATATGTAAGTAAATAAAACAGAGAATCACCAAGATCTCTAATCAACAAGAGAATGTGAGAGATAACCCAAGGTTTAAAACACAATCAACCAAGCAGTGTAAACACGGTGGAGGGAGAATTACAAAACTGGAACGCACACCTCAAGAAATGACCATGTAGAGGACAAGAGGATGAAACTACGGAAGCACGGAAAGTGAGTCCAGGGAATGGCTGCCTCCCGTGGTATCGGCCAATACAAGGTAAGAACAGAGCATTATGAAGCCGGGTCGCGTGGCTCAGTGGTTGAGCCTCGACCTTTGAACCAGGAGGCCAGGTCACGGCACATGCCCAGGTTGCAGGCTCAATCCCCAGTGTGGGGCGTGCAGGAGGCAGCTGATCCATGACTCTCTCATCATTGATGTTTCTCTCTCTCTCACACCTTCCCTACCTCTCGGGGGGTGGGGGTGGAATAGAGCATTGTTAGAAATAGAGTAACAACAATGAAGAAAAGGTTTAATTCACCAGAGAATCATTAATTTTTTAGACTTTTAAGAACCTAATAAAAGAATGTCAACAGAACGCAGGGAGAAAATGAGAATGTACATCATAGTGGGGGGAGGGGGGAGTGAAGATACTTCTCTCAATTGCGAGATACAGGCATGTGGACAGAGCACGACGGGGCACACGCCTATGTGTAGAATTCTGCACCCACCAATTAGAGGACGCACGATACACATTACTTTCAGCTCACACACAGCGTTCAATACTGATCACAAATTAGGTCATAAAACAAGTTTTCGTCTTCTCAGGGAAGGAAGCGAGGCCACGCTGGGGCTCCCTCTGCCCTTGTCAGGCCCCGCCCTGCAGCAAAGGCCCCCGCCCCCCGCGAGCCCTGCAAACACTGCCCGGGCCCCAGCCTCCCTCGGCAGGCTGCTCCTTCTCGCCCAGCTGCACTGGCCAGCCTGGGGCACCTCCCTCCCTCCAACCACCTCCCATCTCCGACCCCGTGCCTTTGTGCACCCTGCTCTACAGAACCGAATGCTTCTCCGATCTGGCTCAGTGACATCCCAAACCTCTTTTCAACATTCAGCTCAAACCCTACTTCCTTTGTAGTCTTCCTCATCTAAAATTCCATGTCCCCTTGTGTTAACTCACAGCATTTCCTGTGTACAGTCCTCCTGGGACAATTAATACCGTGCTTCTGCATTATACCCCAACCCTCAAATACTAAATTACTTTTCCATGTACATATAACTCATCATAAAAACAGCCCCAATTTTTACTTGTGTTTTATATAATTGTGGAACAGCACAAGATCTATACAAAGTAACCCAAATGCCTGATTTGATCAAATAGTCCCCAAAAGGCAGAAAATCGTATGATATAATGGAAGCCAATTTCTTCCTAAAAATACACACCCTACAATCTAATAAAAAGAGTCCTCAGGCAAGTCACTGAAATCCTACCCAGCATCAGCGAGTCTTCAGAGGTGAAATGTCCATTGTGAGCTGCTCAGAAGTTTGACTCTGCATTTGAGTGCCTTTTGAAACGGAACTGAAAGAGCCCTTCAGAGGGGTGACCAGAGCAGCCCGTCCACGGATGTGCGTCTGGAGAATGGCACTGAGCCACTGTCTGCTCCGGGTCACAGCTAGTGCGCCTTCACACGGGGTCTAGAAGTGCCCGCTACAGAATGTGACAGAACCCTCCTGCTGAGAAGAACGAGCATTTAGACCCATGAACAGCATCGGAGGCGAGAACGACCAGTCACTTTGGCTTTAAGTTCAGCACTGCTACTGCCGGGATCTCGGCATCTCCCGAAGGACTAGAGACGGACTAGGTCTTCACCTTCTTGGACTCTAGAACTATCAGCGCCTTCCTCTAGGGCAAGCATGTCAAACTCACAGGCTACCAGGGCCAAATAAACAAGGTATAAGTGTGGCCACAAAAAACAAGCTTCAATTTTCATAGAAACATATTTATTTCAATAGAGACATGCGGAATACAAAGGGCTGAAATAAACGAGTCATCGTTAACATAAAATAATAGAACATTTTAATAAAAATGAATATTTTTGAGCATTAACTTACCAGACACGAATAACTGCACAAATTAATAAGTGTAATGCAAATAATATTATTTTTCTTGTTATCCCAAAG
>NW_006295816.1:567964-569708 GCF_000327345.1 Myotis davidii
CTCACTGTGCCAGGCAGCCCCCCACCCCCACCGCCGGCCAGGCCCCTCCCCAACATCTGGAACACTGACCTCAGAGGACGACATGGCTCCCTCCCTCGCCTCATTTACATCTTTGCTCAAACTTTTTGGTTAACATTGTCTGACCAATTAAAACTGCACTTGGCCGAAACCGGTTTGGCTCAGTGGATAGAGCGTCGGCCTGCGGACTGAGGGGTCCCGGGGTCGATTCCGGTCAAGGGCATCTACCTGGGGTGCGGGCACATCCCCTTGCCAGACACTGAATAACTGAACAAATGAATAAGTGTAACACAAATAAACCTATTTTTCTTGTTCTCCGAAAGCGAAACATTTCCTGTTGCGCACACCAAGCAAGCGAGGCCGAGACTAATGACGTGGCCATCGGCTGCTGAAATACTCGCTGCTGGTGTCAGTGGGGAGAAATGGTGCGCCTGCGCGTAAGGGAGAGGAATGCAACACGAATGCAGTCATCAGTCGTTAGCGAACACTGTAGTTCGTTATTAATTATGTATAACAGGATATTGTAAAAGTTAAGTTACAACATTTTTATTAAAACTTTTCTCACATACTGTTACATTGGCTGGGCTGCAAAGATATTCATTGTGGGCTGCGAGTTCGACATGCTTGCTCTATGGAGAGCTGTGGCAAATGCACAAGATGCGCTCCGTGGAGCTCAGGGGACAATCCACTTATTGGTATAAAAGCATCAATTCACTTAATCTCTCAAATTCTCTAAACCAGAATTCAGACAAGCAGTATGTCTAGTCCATACCGAAAAGATAAAAATAAAACCAGTACTTGAGGTCAGAAAACATAAACGAGGGTTTTATTTTTATTTTTTTAAAATATATTTTATTGATATTTTAGAGAGGAAGGGAAAGGGACAGAGTTAGATCCTTCAATGAGAGAGAAATATCGATCAGCTGCCTCCTGCACACCCGCTACTGGGGATGTGCCCGCAACCAAGGTACATGCCCTTGACCGGAATCGAACCTGGGACCCTTGAGTCCGCAGGCCAACGCTCTATCCACTGAGCCACACCGGCCAGGGCCATAAATGAGGGTTTTAATAATAAGTCTTCCCAGACTCCTGACAGGCCCTTGAATATTCATGCACATTCCACCTGGGGTAGGGGACCCACCAAGGGGCTAAGGTTGACCGTGTTATGATAGTTATGTACGAAAATGTCCTTACTCCTGGGAGATGCAAGCAGATTTATTTTGGGTGCAAAGAATCATGACGTCTCCAACTTACTTTGAAATAATTCATGAAAAATGAAAGTCATTAATTTAGACTGCTTAGAGAGATTACATGGCAAAGCTGGACCTTGCCGGTGGCATCGATTTTCCTGTGCTTATCCGATCAACATTTCAGAATGTTTGGCCACAAGCAAGCAGGTTATCAGAAAGGCTATCTTGTACTGAACGTAAACTGTAATTGAAAAAGAAAGAAAGGCTGTTTCGACTCCAGGTCAAGTAAAGAAAAATTTAGTAAAACTCTTTAATAAAAGCCTTAGTGATAGAGTAAAAACATTATCTTTGGTGTTTGAATATATTACATTGTTGTTTTGACGTAGATACCAAATTAACAACCACCAAATGGGCCTATCCTCACCCTAGGAGAATGAAGCTTTACAACACAGGTGAGCCCTGACATTCGTGGGCTCAAACCCCTCCACGGCCCCCCTCACCTCGAGTAGACATCACAGCTTGACCACAGCCCATAG
>NW_006295816.1:570586-572335 GCF_000327345.1 Myotis davidii
CTGCGGACTGAAAGGTCCCAGGTTCGATTCCGGTCAAGGGCATGTACCTGGGTTGTGGGCACATCCCCAGTGGGAGATGTGCAGGAGGCAGCTGGTCGATGTCTCTCTCTCATCGATGTTTCTAACTCTCTATCTCTCTCCCTTCCTCTCTGTAAAAAATCAATAAAATATATTTAAAAAAAAAACAAAACTGCACTTGTATCCCCCCCAACCCCTAGTTTATTTTTCAACACACCACTTGTCCACCAACATACTCCTACATATCTGAATTTAATCAATGCATCCTAGAGGTTTTACACATTGGGTACCCACACATCACTGCCTCTGAATTATAAAGTCTATGAGACAGGAACTTTGATCTTCTTTGTTTACCAGCGCCCTGGCACCTACCATGAAAACCATGACAACACAACCCATTTATCCCTGCGAATTACATGAAAAAGAAAGACAATCTGAGGTCTAACCTCCCATCCGAGAACACTGTGTGTCACAGGCTCCTGCACTGAACCACGGCGACTCAGCTCTGCTGTGGGTTTGTCAGCACTTGATCTCCTAGAGCTGCTCTTCCTGGCTCATCTGGCTGCTTCCCATGCAGAGCTCGGTTTCCGGGGGTTGGGTCTTTTTCTACTGTGTCCCCACAGCATCTACGGCAGCCCAGGACAGAGCCCTGGATGTCGGAGCGGCAGCCCAGACGATGGAGCCAGCAGCCCAGGACGGAGCCCAGGATGTCGGGGCCAGCAGCCCAGGATGTCGGAGCCAGCAGCCCAGACGACGGAGCCAGCAGCCCAGGACGGAGCCCAGGACGTCGGAGCCGGCAGCCCAGGACGACGGAGCCAGCAGCCCAGGACGGAGCCCAGGACGACGGAGCTGGCAGCCCAGGACAGAGCCCAGGACAACGGAGCCGTTGCACAGGACTCTGTCGTGCTTGCTCAATGAGTGGGAAGCACACAAACATACCCACACTGTGTACTTCCGGGGTGCTACAGTGAAAAGAGGTTGAGCTCTGGCGTCAGAGTGCTTTAAGTGCACGATGTAGCCCAGATTTTTATAAGCCTATGTAACCTGCCAACACCTTAGACTCCTTGCTTTTAACAACACAAACAATGCCAGTCCTTCCAAATGGTTCTCCTGAAAAGAAAGTGAAATTACCAACCAGAAAAGCCCCATGTATGATGACAAATATGAGCGCTCAGGAAGAAACGCTGGTGCCCGGGACTTCTGAAAACAATTTAAGTTCTCTTCCTATCTTCTCTCTAAACTCCCCCACCTCCCCCCAGGACCAAGGGCACATAACGCCCAGCAATATTCCTATTAACTGCGAAAGGCCTCAAATAGCGCCGTCACCTTTTCTATCCATAGAGTGGTCTCTAGCCAGAGAAAGCAAGAACTGTGCGAGTTTAGAGAAACCAGCGGACATTGGTGAATGACTCAAGGCCCTTGGCGACTGAAGAGGCCCTTTCTGTTAAGCTAATGCTCTTTTCCTAACTAATTCCCATATAAAGTCCCCTAGTAAAGGCAACAAAGTGTTTTAAGCCTGGTGCTTACATATCTTTACTTTTATTTCACCAAATGCTTCCTCCAATCCAAATCCACAATGAAAAGTTAAGATAGGTTAATGAGAGAAATCCAAAAAAGTCTTGTATTTCATGAAGACACTTGAATTTTTTTCCTATATTATTATTTGACCATTATAAGAAGTTAACAGGTGTAACACAGTAAGTTAAGCATCACAAAAAAAAATATACTCTG
>NW_006295816.1:572897-589052 GCF_000327345.1 Myotis davidii
GCCCAGACGACGGAGCCAGCAGCCCAGGACGGAGCCCAGGACGTCGGAGCCGGCAGCCCAGGACGACGGAGCCAGCAGCCCAGGACGGAGCCCAGGACGACGGAGCTGGCAGCCCAGGACAGAGCCCAGGACAACGGAGCCGTTGCACAGGACTCTGTCGTGCTTGCTCAATGAGTGGGAAGCACACAAACATACCCACACTGTGTACTTCCGGGGTGCTACAGTGAAAAGAGGTTGAGCTCTGGCGTCAGAGTGCTTTAAGTGCACGATGTAGCCCAGATTTTTATAAGCCTATGTAACCTGCCAACACCTTAGACTCCTTGCTTTTAACAACACAAACAATGCCAGTCCTTCCAAATGGTTCTCCTGAAAAGAAAGTGAAATTACCAACCAGAAAAGCCCCATGTATGATGACAAATATGAGCGCTCAGGAAGAAACGCTGGTGCCCGGGACTTCTGAAAACAATTTAAGTTCTCTTCCTATCTTCTCTCTAAACTCCCCCACCTCCCCCCAGGACCAAGGGCACATAACGCCCAGCAATATTCCTATTAACTGCGAAAGGCCTCAAATAGCGCCGTCACCTTTTCTATCCATAGAGTGGTCTCTAGCCAGAGAAAGCAAGAACTGTGCGAGTTTAGAGAAACCAGCGGACATTGGTGAATGACTCAAGGCCCTTGGCGACTGAAGAGGCCCTTTCTGTTAAGCTAATGCTCTTTTCCTAACTAATTCCCATATAAAGTCCCCTAGTAAAGGCAACAAAGTGTTTTAAGCCTGGTGCTTACATATCTTTACTTTTATTTCACCAAATGCTTCCTCCAATCCAAATCCACAATGAAAAGTTAAGATAGGTTAATGAGAGAAATCCAAAAAAGTCTTGTATTTCATGAAGACACTTGAATTTTTTTCCTATATTATTATTTGACCATTATAAGAAGTTAACAGGTGTAACACAGTAAGTTAAGCATCACAATAAAAAGTATACTCTGGTCGTAACCGGTTTGGCTCAGTGGATAGAGCGTCGGCCTGTGGACTGAAGGGTCCCGGGTTTGATTCCGGTCAAGGGCATGTACCTTGGTTGTGGGCACATCCCCAGTAGGGGGTGTGCAGGAGGCAGCTGATCGATGTTTCTCTCTCATCAATGTTTCTAACTCTCTATCCCTCTCCCTTCCTCTCTGTAAAAAATCAATAAAATATATATTTTTTAAAAAAGTATACTCTGCAGCATGCAATATTCAAAGTACAACATTCTCTCGATAAGGAAGATTCTACATCATTCTGTCAGATCAGTGTGCTACAATGATAAGGAGCTATATTTTGTAAGTCAACATGTAAACGTAGCCCTTCCTGGCTTTGAACTGCCCGCGGAGTGTGCTTCTGAGAGAAAGGAGGTGCTGACTGCCCGCAACAACCTGAGCCTGTCACAGGGAGGGGTCCGCTGCGTCCTCATCTATTCTATTAGTTACAGCCCAATGTAGTCATGGTAACGGCAACCGGCCAGCATTAGGTAGAGGATCTGTTTACAACTCATTCGGAAACGTTCCTATCATGCTCGTCATTCCCTCGGCCCACTCTGTTGCAGCAGCTCCTGAGCGCACACTGCGCTTCTGGGAGGCTCCCCGATGGGCCCCTGCAGATGCTGGAAGACTTTAGCTCCGCCCCCTTCAGTCTCCCTGCAGCCTGACCCGTCCTGCCCCCTGCAGAAACCACACCTTCCCCCAGCCTGCGGGGACCCAGCACCAAGGGACTGCTGGGTCCTCTTTGTTTTAAATCCCACTAAACCAGAAATGGCTCAATTCACAACCTGTTTCTTAACCACTAATGCTCCTGGCATCATCCACCAAAATTGTTAAGCAGATTCACATGGAAAAATACCTCCCTGATTCTGCAAAGCACAGACGCTTCTTTGAAATAAGCAGCAGCCCTGCCAATCCTTCCAATCCAGGCCCACAGGGAACCCAGAGGCCCGCAGCAAAGGAGCCAAAACACACGCAAGCCTGGGCGGAAGGCAGGCTTTTCCCAGGCTGTCAATGCCCGGGTCCCGCCTCCGCTGGGCCTGCCTGTGGTGCAGAATCAGCAAGCAGCAGCGGATGTGGCCGGGCTTGCTAACTGGTCTCCACTCAGAGACAGGAAAACCAGTGAGTTTCAAACTAAGAAACACGGCGAAAACGCTAAGTTGGTTTTTAATCGAAAGGGCTGGTATCCAGATTCGTAACCAAAGTCAGGAACACGTAGGCCACTAATGTTCCTGAGGGATCGAGAGCAGGGAGGTCACTCGGAAAAGCTGTGTCCTGCCTCCACAACGTGGCTGCTCGACGGACACTTCATGAGGGAGCACCAGGCAGGCCCCATGCAAGCTCCTGGGAACCGTGAGGCTCCCGGCTCACACCCCCCGGAGCAGAGCGCCGGGAGTGTGGACTGTGCCGTGTAGAGCGCTGGCCGGCAACTTTACTTTTCATTTCATGTTATGTTTATTTTAAAAAATGAAAAAGACAAAAAAAGTTATTGCAGCTGAAGTACACAATTAGGGCAAAGATGGAACTAATTAGGCAAGATGCCAGCAAATCTTTAGCTTGAGTTACTTATCAGAAATTGTTTCATAATGAACGAAAAAAAACCCACAATTTAAGAAACACTGGGAATGCACTACTGCTAATTGCATATAAAACAGTATTTTTAGTCCTGGCTGGTTTGGCTCGGTGGATAGAGCGTCAGCCTGCGGACTGAAGGGTCCTGGGTTCGATTCCGGTCAAAGGCACATGCCCGGGTTGTGGGTTCAGTCCCCAGTAGGGGGTGTGCAGGGGGTAACTGATCAATGAGTCTCTCATCATTATTGTTTCTATCTCTCTCCCCCTCTCCCTTCCTCTCTGAAATCAACAAATATATATATGTATATAGAAAGTACTATTTATACATGGTTTGTAAACAACCCTCTTACATAGGAACGCTTCCCATTTGAAAAGCCAGGTATTGCTTATGAAGCTACTCTATTAAAATTTCACTTTTCTTCAAGATTGATTAAACAAAATTAGATCATTAAAAGTCCTTGCGTAAAGAAACTAAAGACAACCTAAATCGTGGGAAGACATCCTATGTTCATTGACGAAAAGAGTATCGCTGAGATGACAATACTCCCCAAACTGAATGCAAATAAAAGTCACAATGAGATGCCACTCACACCCACTAGGTTGTTATTACAAAGAAGGGAGGAGAACGGTGTTGGCGAGGATGTGGAGAAACCAGAACCTTTCTAAATTGCTGGTGGGCCCTAGCTGGTGTGGCTCAGTGGATAGAGCATCGGCCTGCAGACTGAAAGGTCCCAGGTTTGATTCCAGTCAAGGGCATATGCCCAGGTTGCAGGCTCGATCCCCGTTAGGGGGTGTGCAGGAGGCAGCTGATCAATGATTCTCTCTCATCATTGATGTTTCTATCTCTCTCTCTCCCACTCCCTCTCTGAAATCAATAAAAAAAAAACATATTAAAACAAACAAACAAACGAATAAATTGCTGGTGGGAACAACATGTTACCACCACCACGGGAAACAGCAGAGTTCTTCCCAAAGTGACACACATGATCCAGCAATTCCAGTCCGAGGGGCCGAGAAGCGAAAAACCTATGCTCACACGTGACAGGCACACGAACGTTCGTGGCAGCATCAGTCACAAGGAGACGGTGAGCTGTGGCGCCCCCCAGGGATCGGTGCTCAGCATGGAGACAGACGCAGGGCCCATTTCCACAGCAGGAAGGCGCTCTGACAACATCCCGCGAAGGGAAGGAGCCAGACGCAAGGCCACGTGCAGTGTGACTTCGTCGAGAGGACAGGCCCCGAAGAGGCAAGTCCAGGACAGAAGGCAGGCTGGCGGCCACAGGCTGAGAGGACGGAGGGGAGTGGCTGCTCGACTTAACGTGGGACTTTATTTTGGGACGATGAGAAGGCTCTGAAATTCAGTGATCATGGCGGCTGGTAATGCTGTGAACACACCAGAAGCCACTGGATCATATCCTCTAAGTGGTTAAAGTAGAGAATTTTACGTTGTACGCATTTTGCCTCAATTTAAAAAAAACCACAACAATGAACTGAAACTTACACAGCAACATCTGAATTCAAATAACGACTTCAGTCCTTTCAGTATTCTTGTGTCTATATTCTTTTTAAAAAATATATATATTTTATTGATTTTTTACAGAGAGGAAAGGAGAGGGACAGAGAGTTAGAAACATCGATGAGAGAGAAACATGGATCAGCTGCCTCCTGCACATCTCCCACTGGGGATGTGCCTGCAACCCAGGTACATGCCCTTGACCGGAATGAACCTGGGACCCTTGAGTCTGCAGGCCGACGCTCTATCCACTGAGCCAAACCGGTCAGGGCTTGTGTCTACTCTTAAAATCTACATCTAGAAACCGAAAATCAGAGTTTGCAACTGTGCCATTATTAACAGTTACGAGAGAATATTTCAGCTCTGTCTACCACGAAAGGAAGCAAAATAAGAGAGAAAAGTTCACATACTAATCTTGAGAGACAGGCCTGTACTGACCACAGCACTCTCCTGCAAGCAAGCCCACTGGTCTCAGCAAGCTCTCTCCCAGGAGGCACACAGCGACCAGCGGGGTGGGGGCGGGGAGCCGGGAAGGGGGGCAGCGACTCACCAGGCTTTTCCGGCTCCTCGGGGCCCGTGCCCGCAATGCAGCTGCTCTCCAGGCCGTAGGTGGGGTCCACTTTCCCAGAGGCTCGGGCTGCTTCTTGCACTTTCTTGACATGAGCTTCCACCAGTTCCAGGGGCACCTCCTCCCGGACCCGAGAAAACTCCTCTGTTCAGGAACACAAGGGGACGGGGACCTGGTTTCACACAAGCACGTGCTTCACGTACGTCACCAGGACACCCCCCCACACGAGGGTCTTGTGTGCAGTGACCCTTCTGGGGACTCGGTCCATCCTCCCAGGACCACAGGACAAATGAAACACCGCGCACGGTCATAAAAATCTGGTGTGTGTCCTAGTATCTCGCTATATAATAAGACAGATCCTTGAATTTATATCATTAGCAATCAAAACTGCTGTCCAAATTTTATCCACCTGCTTGGCTAGATTGATAATAAGGAAGACAGCAGGCACAGCCACCAGGACGCCAAGGAGAGTTCTGCGGCCCGATGACGGTCTCGTTCCAATTAGTATGGGATCCACGAATGTCACATGACTCCTTTTGCCAGTCACATCAAATTTCAAGTGAATCACAAAATATACTGTAAAAAATACTGACCCCCCATTCTTAATGCTTTTAACTTTAAAACTACTACATTTTAAGTGCTTCAGTCTAAATTGTGATCCTTTAAGTACAACAGCATCGAATGGGTTCTTGTTATGTAAGTAACTGCAACGAATGCAGCCCAGGAGGACATTTAAGGGGCACTGGGTGAGGGAAGCAGGAAGCCACTGTCCGCACGTGCATGCGGTGAGAGGGCTCCGTGGAGTCCGTACCCAGAGCCGCTTTAGCTGCAGCAGATGCCACTCGAGGGTCCACCACCGATGCCAGGAAGGCTACTGTGCTCATGACGGGGTTTCCTGACTGGCTGAAGGGGACCGGCTGGTAAGCCAGGGGCCCCAGGGAGGCGTCCGAGTTCTCCAGGTATGGGTCCTCGATGGGCAGCCGCAGGAAGTGCAGGATGCACTCGTCCTGCGTGCGGCTGCCCACGTGCTCCGACACCTTGTTCCAGTCGTCCTTGTACATTTCCAGGGCCTACGGGGAACAGACAGCCTTCATGTTGTAACAAGGACGTGCTCTGTGACGACACCACAAGCCACAAGCCTGTGACTACTTTCAGATGTTTTTAAAACAACAATGAAGATGGTTTTACTCTACAGTAAAAGGGATGCACGTCGTACAGAAAACCTGTGTGTGATGAATACACACGAGTGTTTACATAGAAAGTCCTGAGGAGCCTATCAGGGAACCAACGCTGAAGGTACTGGAAGGTCACAGGGTAAGAGGGAACAGAAAAGCTCACTTGTGCAATAAAAACAAGTTTAACTGGGGGAAATTAAAGTATTTAAAATAGCACAAAAATGCAATACTAAGGAATAAATACATGAAAGAATGTGTAAAGTCCACAAATTGAGAAAATAAAACTTACTGAGAGAAATCAAAGACCTAAACAGATACTGTGCTCACTGACAAGCAGTCTCAGGACGGTTCGATGTCAATTCTCTCCAAACTGAACTAGATCAACGCAACCCCATTCAAGCTCCAAGCTTTTTTTCGCTAAAAATTTGGAAGCAGTACTAACATGTATGAAGGACACAAACCTCTAGTTTTAAAATTTGTATTTTTCATAGAAAATGCTGAAAAACTTCAATTGAACAACAAAACTAAAAGCCATCTCCCCCAAGAGGGAGGGGGATAGAATGGAAAAAAACCAGAAATACATGGAGAGTCGAGGAATCAATTGGGTAAAAAGAATCTACTCAGTAGCTTCCCAAAGTTCTCTCGAGAGCCGTGACTCCGGGCCTGCAGCAGTGTCTGGAGACATTGCGGTTGACATCACTGGGGCGTTCTACCGGCATCTCCTGGGAAGAGGCCCTGGGGCGGTGGACAACGCACCTGAGAGCCCAGAACGCAAAAGCGATCGGCCACGTGCCAGTGGCGGCCGACTGAAGCCCCTGCTCTAGAACCACAGCACTGTCACCTGACTGCATGCCCCTCAGCTGTTAATTACTGACAAACACACCACACAAAGAGGGTGCTGGTGGAAAACAAAGCTGCCGGAAGCCTTTTATTTCTCTCTATGAGCGCGGACAACACCTGCCGATTCAAGTGTATGTTTAAAAGAAAACCAACCACGGCACAGCGCCACCTGCAGGAGGAAAGGCACTGTGTGTGAAGGACGGGGCTTTGACAAGGCAGGTGAACAGGGGCCGGCCTCTCACCCCTCTCTGTACTCATCCGGCTGGTCCTACACGGAGAGGAGAGGAGGAGCCGTCCTGGGATCAGCTTGCAGAGGGAGAACTGATGTGAGACTGCTGGTGTGGCACAACGAGGTTTCTCTGCAGACCCCAGACTCTAGAAGAACCCCCACAGTCCTGAGCCCTGTTAAATGAACCTCCATGGCAGACAGGACTAGACAAAACAGTCCTGAAATTTAAAAAGAGGCTCAGAAAAGAAGCTCTCTGTATATCACTGATACTGAACGGGCAGATGAGAATAAATTAAAATAGCAGTAAACACCCCAAAAGAAGCAATCTTTTTGGATTTTGATCCAGAGAGCGAGCAGTGGAAAGACTCTTGGAATTGCCCGCCTGCAGAAATCCAGTTGAACAACCACCACCTTGCGCTTGAGTCTGCTGCAGCCGCTGTCCTGTTCCTTGCAGGCAGGGCACTGCTAGCGCCTCTGGCGGTAAACACCCTCACCCGGTCCCACGTCAGCTCCACAGGCCCATCTACACTAACACCGCGCCGTGTCACGTCTGTTCTGTAGCTACGGACAAACGGTCCCTCTTCCGAAATGGCTACTAAACAGGAAACCAAGTCTCCATGTCCTGCCCGTCCGAACAGACCTGACCGCCAAGACCGACGTGTGCAGCACGGTGAGACTCTCCCAAGCCACGAAGAAACCCACAGGGGACTCAGTACACACTAACAGGACGCTGGTTACTCTCACTGTTCACCTGCCCGTGGCTTTCACAAACCAGCAGTGCTGTCCGTCCAGGGCTGGCATCTTCAGCTACTTTGGAGTCTCGGGAAGGAGGCGGGCACACAACCCAAATGCATACAAGCACTGGGGACTCATCCACATGACGAAGTGGGCTGAGTTCAGAAAAACTGGACCTAAATCAAGGCTCAACCTCAAAGGCACGTCTGCTGTCCCCGGCCAGCAATCACTGCTCCGTGAAACCAGGTCCCAGAATGGCCAGGCTTTTCCATTTTGGAGGAAAAGTTAGAAAACTTTAGCAAAGCTCCAATATTTACTTAATGTTGGCACCAGATTTTAAGCAAAAGAAACCCAACCTGGGCCAAAATAACACATACCCAGGCTTGATCTCCTCTACTGAGAGCCAGTGTGCAACCTCCAGGTTTGCTACTTAAACAGTAATTACCCACTAAGCCAGGGGTCCTCAAACTACAGCCCGCGGGCCACGTGCAAATACAAATATTGTATTTGTTCCCGTTTTGTTGTTTTACTTCAAAATAAGATATGTGCAGTGTGCAGAGGAATTTGTTCATAGTTTTTTTTTAAACTATAGTCCGGTCCTCCAACGGTCTGAGGGACAGTGAACTGGCCCGTTTAGAAAGTGTGAGGACCCCTGCACTAAGCTCATTACACAGATGTAAACATTTCAGTCAGTGCCAAGGCCGATGCCAGCGCCAGTCCTGAAACAGCGCTCCCCCGCGCCCCCTCCCCGCACCCTCCTCCCCACGCGCCCCCAGCCGCCAGGCTCCGTGCTCACCTCCAGCAGCAGCAGCGTCTCTTGCTCCGTCCACTCCCGTCCAGCGCTGGCACCTTTACTCTACGAACAAACCAGAGTTACTTCCCG
This sequence comes from Myotis davidii, assembly GCF_000327345.1. NCBI lineage: Eukaryota > Metazoa > Chordata > Mammalia > Chiroptera > Vespertilionidae > Myotis > Myotis davidii. The sequence goes on from NW_006295816.1 coordinate 581,427, forward strand.
CCTGCGCCTGGCCTGGAGCATGGCTCCCAGCAAGCAGAGCAGCGGGGAGCAGGCCAGGAGCCCGAGCTGCTCGCAGGAAACGCTGACCATTTAGCCGTGTTATTTCTATTCTGATATTTGAAAATCCCCTTTGAAGCTACAAAGGCAGTGGTTGATGTGTCTCACAAGTCAGCTCTACTATTGTAACCACAGCAGATACTGGGTGAAACTCAAGAAGTACTTTTAATCGCTTAATGAAAAGTTTCCAATGAGCCCCTGAACCCCAGGTTGCCTTTCCCATGAGAATCCCTGGCGCCTTACAGTCCATGTGAGCGCTGAAGGCGTAAGAATTAACATTTATCTACTGATTCCTTTTAAAAAAATGTTTCTTATTGATTTGAGAGAGGAAGGGAGAAAGTGAGGGAGAGAAACATCAATGATGAGAGAGAATCATTGATCGGCTGCCTCCCGCACGCCCCCACACCGGGGATCGAGTCCACAACCCGGGCATGTGCTCTGACTGGGAATCGAGCCATGACCTCCTGGTTCCTAGGTCGACACTCAACCACTGAGCCACTCCAGCTGGATGATTCCTATTTTTATTTGCTTCATTCATATTTGTAGGAATGGATATGTGGTATAATTGACATTCTTTTTGCTTAATACTTACTCGAGTGATTAAAAACACTGAAATGCTACTTTAACGAGTTTCAGCTTCTTGGTTAAACACTGTAAGCCTTGTTGAAGCAAGGCCACCAAAAATCTTCATTGCCTCCCAAAAAAGTTGGGCGAGAAATGACATTATTCTTTACCTATAGATGTGACTAATTCAAAATATACATTCTAACATTATCTCTTCTCTGAAAATTCTATTTTGGAGATTACAATTTGACACATGAAAAATATCTGGACAGTCCGTGATGTCCTTGCTGTTGTCTATAAAGTTTCTTGATTTATTTCACGCAGCCTGCAAACACTCTCCATGGTATTCAGTACATACCATTCTGAATTATTTGCAAGCAATGTACTGAAAATACCAGCCCTTTGACGAGAATAAAGAGGACTCTAAGCCCCGCAGAAACCAGGTTCTTGAGGTCCTGCTTTGAGAGAGTTGACGCATGGAGCTGTACCTCACAACACATCGCTCAGGTGCCTGGAGGGTGCCTTTCAGAAAACCAAAGGTTCATCTTTGGATCACCAACATTCGAAGTGACCATGAATCAGATCTGGAGTCCCCAGAGGAACGAAACTCATGAACATTCCATCTTAATTCTGAGGAAGCCACACCCACACAGGGCAGAGCTGCGCCACCTCGGCACGGACGGCATCCGCCGAGGGTCCTCAGCTCATGTCCCCACTCCTCAGCCGCGGACACAGGAGGGTTCTGCCCACCCCCTGGCCCAGTGTTTCTCCTCCTAGAAACTGGCTCACAGCCCTGCTGGTTGGCTCCATGGTCAGAGGTCGGCCCAGACTGAAGGGTCCTCGGTTCGGTTCCAGTCAGGGGCGTGGACCTTGGGTGCAGGCTCGATCCCTAGCGCCAGTCGGGGTTTGTGCAGGAGGCAACCAATCAGTGTGTCTCTCTCACATGGATGTTTCTGTCTCCCCGCTCCCTTCCACTCTCTAAAACAAAACCAAAACAAACTGGCTCACAGAAGAGTACAGAACCTGATCGGGGCCGCGAGGTGTTTGCTGGGGCTTTTGCATATTTTAGAAAATTTCCTTTTGTACTTATTGAGGTAAGATATGCACAATAAAACACACGTATCTTAAGTGCAGAATTTGATGCAATTTTATGCACACATCCATGTACCAACAACTGAAATCAACACCCATTCTTTTACTTTCATCACTGAAGCGTCTTCATAGTTAAAGTGAGTTTCTTATCAACAGCATATGCTTGTTCTTGATTTTTTATCCAATTCGATAATCTACGCTGCTTCACTGGAGCATGAAAACCATTTACAGGCGAAACCGGTTTGGCTCAGTGGATGGAGCGTCGACCTGCGGACTGACGGATCCCGGGTTCGATTCCAGTCAAGGGCATGTACCTTGGTTGCGGGCACATCCCCAGTGGGAGATGTGCAGGAGGCAGCTGATCGATGTTTCTGACTCTCTATCTCTCTCTCCCTTCCTCTCTGTAAAGAATCAATAAAATATATTTAAAACAAAACAAAACCCATTTACAATTGTTATTACTATCTCTGTGGTCAGATGTAAATCTACCATTTTGTTGTTCCTACGCTCTCCGTGTGTTCCTTCTGTTCTCATCTCCTGCCTCCTTGTGAAGTAGCTTTGTTGTGGAGTAGTATTCTATTTTTGTCTGCTTTGATTAGTGATGATGATATTGCTAAATATGTCAATTCTTGCTGTGAAGATGGCGATTTTGTGGAAGATATTGAATATGTAACTTCATTTACTTGCGATTCATAATTTTTTTCCTAAACTGCTGTAAAATCAGCAAAAGTGCCTTGGCAATTTTACCATAGTTCCTAGGATATTAGTTGGCACTCAAAGGGTTAAATAGTTGCTCTGCCCAGCTGATGTAGCTCAGTGGTGAGCACTGACCTATAACCAGAAGGTGGCAGTTCGATTCCTGGTCAGGGCACATGCCCAGGTTGTGGGCTCCATCCCCAGTGTGGGGCGTGCAGGAGGCAGCCGACTGAGTCTCTCTCTCTCTCATTTATATTTCTCTCTCCCTTCCTCTTTGAAATAAACAAATATATATATTTTTAAAATAAATGCTCTAAGATGTATAATAGTCACTCCTAATTTGTCACAATGTACCTTCAAATAATAGTTTAACATCACACATTTAAGAATTTCAACACAATATACTTCTATTTCGCCCTCCTATCCTATGTTAGGTCCTTAATGTCCATGTGCTGTAAACCTAAAGACGTGCTGTTAGCATCGTGAGTAGAAAGAGCCAACTATCAGCTTTAAAAACTAAAAATAAGGGGAGAACGACTTTCACGCTGGCCCACACGTGACCTTCTGGCTCTGTATTCTTCCAGCGACCCAGTCCCCTCCCAAAATGCCTTGTCAAATCACCGCAGTTCACCCTGAACCAGCATTCTCTCTCGAATCATAAATGAGTTTTCCTGCATCTCATGTGCCTCTTGCTCTCCGTTGCGTCTGTGCTGCTGCATCCAGTCTTTCTCTCGTGGTCCTTTAGTTCAATAATCTAACCTGCCCGAGGTTCATTGTCCCTGCTGTTTGCTCTATTCAGTCTATTAAACTCATGTGTTAATTTCAGGTATATATATATATATATTACATCCCCCACTGGGGAAGCGCGCGCAACCCAAGTACATGCCCTTGACCGGAATCGAACCCGGGACCCTTCAGTCCGCAGGCCGACGCTCTATCCACTGAGCCAAACCGGTTTCGGCGGTATATTTTTATATTATACAATATTCATTTGACTCCTTTTGTATATTCCAATTCTCAGTTGAAATTCTCATTTGGTCCTCTATTGTATTTAACATATTAATCACAGTTATTTTTAAATACTTGTAACTACGCAGAAAAACGGTAAAAGTGACTGTTCTTTACAAAATGCCATCAGATGAGTAGAAAGCTCACTCCTTACACTTTAGACAGTAAATTAAGCTTCTTCTGGGAATGACATTTCATAGAAGGCAGGAGGACAAAGAGGACGTGCTGGGTTGTGTCAGTGTCTGTCTAGGAAAAAAATCCTTACCTTTGCCAAGGTTTTTTTGGAGTAAATGTCAGTACGGAGACCAAAGTTCTGCAGATCAATCGGTTTTTCCTTGTTCTTCTCGGGAAAACTTAACATCTGCTGAGCAGCAGGAACCTATGAGTCACAGAGAAGACAAAGAGCCGCATCACCTCTACGAAGCCCAGGGCGCATCGGCTCAGCACAGGAGACCGGCTGCCCTCTGAGGTCCCACCCGAGACCCAGCCCTGGACCCTCCTCACAGACCTCCAGTCCAGTCTGCCCTCCCTTGGCTGGAGCCCAAGAGAGAGTGGAAGGGAGGGGGGAGGCAGAGAGAGAGAAATATCAGTGAGAGAGAGACAGCACCTGGCTGCCTCCCACAGGAGCCCTGGCCAGGCCCGGGCATTGCACTGAGCCTGCAACCAAGTGGTATTTCAGCTCCAGGCCCAGATACGTGGGGAAACCAGCCACGGGAGGCCTCAGGACCAGCTGCACTGGACGGTGACCCCCCTGCCCTGGTGCCGCCGGCCCACAGTGGAGACCACACCCTGAGAGGACACACCTGGGAAGCTGCTGCACATCCTACTGAGATCTTCCCCTGGGAGCTGCCCTACAACCTCTGACCTTAAAGCCCTTGGGATGGGGGGGGGGGCAGCCAGGGAGAGATCAATGGGGGGAAAGGAGACATATGTAATGCTTTCAACAATAAAGAATTTAAATTAAAAAAACAGCCACCACCCTTAGGATGGAGGACCCAGCTCGCGCTCCCTCCAGGGTGCAGCCCCCACCACCACCGCACATCACCATTAGCTTCTTCCTCCCAAGCCCACAGGCCCTTCCTCCCTTTACCTCTAGACCAGTGGTTCTCAACCTTCCTAATGCCGCGATCCTTTATTACAGTTCCTCATGTTGTGGTGACCCCCGATTTCATTGTTACAAACGAAATATAATTAAAGCATGGTGATTAATCACAAAAACAATATGTAATTATATGTGTGTTTTCTGATGGTCTTAGGCGACTGCTGTGAAAGGGTCGTTCGACCCCCAAAGGGGTCGCGACCCACAGGTTGAGAACCACTGGCCTAGACCTTGTTTGCTAAGCCCGTTGCTTCTAGGAACTACTTTTCCTGCCTCTGTGATCTGCCCAATAAACATACTCTGTTAAGGGGACAGAAGTTTTTGAAGAATGGTTCAGCCCTGACCGATCTGGCTCAGTGGACAGAGCGTCGGCCTGCAGACTGAAGGGTCCCAGGTTCAATACCGGTCAAGGGCACATGCCTCGGTTGCAGGCTTGATCCCCAGTAGGGGGCGTGCAGGAAGCAGCCGATCCATGATTCTCTCTCATCATTGATGTTTCTATCTCTCTCTCCCTCTCCCTTCCTCTCAGTATGTTTTTTAAAAAAGAATGTTTTAATAGTGGAACCTAATAAAACAACCACTACTGGTAGAGACTCTACAAAAAAATAAATACTAACACTTTCACACCCTTTTCTAGCAAAATGTTAATACCTAAGAAACACTTTCCTGTCTCTATTAAGTCACAGAAAAAATGAGAACACGTTTTCCTAAACACGCTGCCTGTGCTCAGACTGACAACACTTTCAAGAACGTGTGCGAACGTCCCCTTTCCAAACGTTCCGAAGGGGAAGGAGTTTTAAGCCGCGTCAACAGCTTTACACAACCTGCTGTTTAATGTGTGTCTTCGAGGGCGGAGGGTGAGGGACTCGTGAGTCGGAGAGAATGTGCCCCGCGTGGCGGAGAGGACAGAGCCCTGGGATTCGGGGGAGCGTTTCCTTCCCACTGAGCGATGCTGGACTCACACTCACAACAGAGAAAAGCAAACAGCAGCGAGCAGCTGAAAAGAGCGCCATCACGCACTGGAGGCGGGTGATGGTGATGGTGATGCCTGAAGATGAAATTCCAGGAGGAGGCTGCTCCCTGAAGAGGGCAGAACGCACGTACCTGAGGGGATCGAAGGTGTAGAGGCACCAGCCCAGAGGGGGTGTCAGCCAGCACGTTGAAGTGGGGCGTAGGCGGGGGTCCCATCGCCATGGGCCGGCTTTCCGGGTCCACTTGGTAGTTAACAAGGCCCCACTGCTCTAGGAAGGCGTGGACCCTGGAGAAGCAAGCTCCGCGTTACAGCTGGAGAACATGCTTTCCATTTAAAAACAAACAAACAAGCGAGCATCTTCCCCAGGTGGTGCACCATGAGACGTCGTTGGCCATTCTGGTTTATGGCGGGAGGAGGGTCTCCAGGCACCGCAGGCCGGGCACAGAGCCTCATCTCCCATCAGCCATGAGGGCGAAGCGAACACTCGGCGAGACCTGGGCGGGACTCACACACCAGTCGGGCAGACCGAGGCACAGAGCTTACCCGCTCCCCCACAGCCCACTCGCCACCCGGGGCATCTTACAATTTGACTCTAAAATAAAAGATCATAAAATTCCAAAGCATCACCAATATTCAGCCCGAGTGAAAGACAGGACACTGGGCTGTTCTTATCCGGCAAGGAAACACCGGTCCCTTGATCGGACCTCAGGCAGCAGGTCTAGTCAGGGAGCCTGCAGGGAAGAGGCGAGGCGGCAGGCGTGTACCTCATCACAGCACACACGTCGCCAGTCAAGTTCCTCCGACAAGCGGTGCTGGTCAGATATTCTTGGGGGTTCAGGCGATATGTGTCAATCATAAAATTTCGATAAGCCAAGTATCTAAAAAGCAATGGCAAAATTCTTAGAGCGGACACACATCCTTTCAGAAACAATAACACAGAACGAAAAATCTGCATATTCCTCACAACTAAATAAAACAAAAAGTTTAAAGGACACTCCAGCCAGTAAGTGACACTGAGTATTTAGTCAACCAGTGTAACAGGGTAGGGCCCCTAATACGCAGAACAGCTCCTCACGAACATGAGGAAGTAACACGGATACAAGCTGGGTCAGCGGTGAATGGAGAGCCGCCTGCAGCCTCCCTAGCGGACGGCCCCGGGCCCACAGGTTCCCACCCGAAGGTGGAAAGGACCGTTTCCGATTCACAGTTCTGGCCGACTCTACAGACCAAACTCTCGGACACAAGGGGCTGACGGCAGGGGTCCAGCACGTCCGTGATTTCGCCTCCGCGGGAGCCTGGGGGCCACCGTGCTGTCTCCAGCGCCGACTGCGAGGCCGGGCCTGGTGCTGAGCACCCCCTGCCCTCCTCACTCAGCCCGGGGAGGGGCACGCGCCAGCGCCCACGTTCAGGAGACAGAGGCACCAGGCGGCACAGGTCTGTCTCGGGCCTCAGCCCGGGGAGGGGCAGGCTGGCTCCAGCGCGGACGTGTGCTGCGTCTCATCTCTACGCTTTCCTCGAGCCCCGCGTGGCCTTTGCTCTGACCTGGCTGTACACCTGCCTGACAGTTTCTCCGGCAACGAGGAGAAGCCATGAGGCCAAACTCAGAGGTAACACAGAACATTTCTCTTTAAAGAGAGAAAAACAGATTGGGGGTCAGAGGAGAGTCCACAACGTGCCCAAGCATTTCCGCCACAAAATAAAGTGAGAGTGCGAAGAAGCTGGAGACCTAGCAACAGTTCTTGCAGCAGAAGTCAGACCAAAGCCGGCAGCCGGGGTCAGCTGCAGGCGAGCAGGAAGGCGCTGCTCCAGCAGGGCCTGTGGCAGCACCGGGGCCAGCGCAGCCTGGAGGCGAGTCCACAGTTAAACGGACTGACGTGCTAAAGGTGCGTCTCAGCAGGAGACTCCCAAGGCCCCTAAGAACTTACAAATGCCGGCAACTCGCCAGTCAGGTGGCAGCACGGACCACGACTGGACAGAGGAAGGAAGTATTAGGACACTCAGGGTCGATCGTGGCAAATCCGACTCTGGCTCCAAATGACCCAACAGTGTTTACAGCTGGAAGACTGTGTTTCTCTCTGCCTCAAACCGCCCTGCACAGGCTCCCCCAGCCCACACTCATGATCCCATCCTCCCCCTA
>NW_006295816.1:589234-590111 GCF_000327345.1 Myotis davidii
GACATCTATTTTGCAGTCACATGTATGTACCGGCAACAGATTAACACTATCCTATCTAATAAAAAGGGAATATGCTACTTGACCCTCACGCCATCGCAAAGATGGCGGCACCCACAGCCAATAAGGAGGGAACGTGCCAACTGCCTGCCCCGCCCTCAAAGATGGTGGTGCCCTGTCCCCCCCAGTCCCCCAGCTGCCCAGGGCCGCCCGAGGCTCAGGTATCTAGGGCCGGCTGAGGCTTGTGCTACTGGCAGTGGCAGCAGCAGAGGTGTGATGGGGGTGTCACCTGCCCGATCTGAGGGCTCCCGGACTGTGAGAGGGGGCAGGCCGGGCTGAGGGACCCCCCTCCAGTGCGTGAATTTTCATGCACCGGACCTCTTGTGAAGACGATAAATGGGAAGATATTGATAGTATGATTGGTGCTGACTTATTTCGGGGTGAGGGTTTCTAGAAGTGTGTATTTAACGGTCCCCAGGCAAAGGCAAAACATATGTCCTGACAAACGTCTTCTTCCCAGCAAGTCTTACTATTTCCAAGGCAAAAGCACAACCATACGTCACGCAGTGAAGAGCGATTCCTGTGCAGCTGTATCGTCCTCTCTGGCATCATTTTAAGGACTAGTCATTCATCAGAAAAATAAGGTGAAAACTCCATTTTCTCCTCAATTATTCTATACAATAAAAGCCTCATATGCTAAGTGTCCAGTTGTCCGGCTGGAAGTTCAACCAATCAAAGCCTCATATGCTAATGATATGCTAAGGCTGCTCCACCACTCACTATGACATGCACTGATCACCAGAAGGGAGATGCTCTGACTGGTAGGTGAGCTTGCTGCTGGGGTCCCGCTGATCTGGACTGAGCTAGATGGGCCGGACAC
>NW_006295816.1:590250-591518 GCF_000327345.1 Myotis davidii
TCAGCCCAATCCCGCAGGCCAGGTTGAGGGACTCCACTGGTACACGAATTCATGCACCAGGCCTCTAGTTACATATAAGTATCTATAGCTCATAACACCTATGTACATATAAGGTGGGAACTGTTACAAAGTAACCTGAACAATTTTAGTGAAAAATCATTACTGAACTCAAACTTTAGCTGCAAGAGCTGACATGTATGTAGTTCAAGGTTGAGAAAGAAAAAAATCTGAAGCAATTTCCCTGAGGTCAGGAATTCTGTGCAGCAGAGATATGAACACTGTTCTGAACGGAATAAAATATTTGCAAACATTAACTCAGTGCATGCTTCAGGAACCCGCCAAACAATTTCTCTGAAGTCCAGCCCCACCAAGTATGTGGCGGTATCAGCATCCCATCAGCACATGTCACTCACATCTCTGGAGTCTTGGATTTGTTTTTCCCATTGAAAAACTCAGGAAGAGCACGCCGTTCAATCACGTGAATACTGGACAGAAAAGGAAAGAAGAGGACCGGGAGTAAGTACTCTCTGGAAAATAAAAATCTCAAAATGTGAGCTAAGCTTAAATTTCAAAGCAAAACTGTACGTCTAAAAGGTGAGCTGGCTTTGCACAGCTCCTGCGGATTCACAGTGTGTCAGAGTTAAGGAAAGCGCTCCCTCCTCACCCGAGTCCTTTCTGCAGTTTTTCCACTCCTATAAGCAAACTCAAAAAAGTGCTGTCAACCACTGAAAGCCACAGGCTTCACTCAGCGGTTGTCACACACACAGTGACTCAATGAGCGACGCGACAGAAAGAGCCCTTTGGAAGCTGGGTGACACAAATCACAGTAGCTGGCATGGCAACAAGCTGGTCAAATGAAGGCCAGGCCAGAGGACAACGGACTTCACGACAACCAGGCTCTCAGGCTCTTCACACACCTGCACCGTCCTGTCCAGCCCTCAGAAACATTGTGGTGAATTCAATTTTAAAAATTATTTGGGAGTTTACTGCTTTTAAAAAGATCATACAACCTTCATCTTTTTTATTTACTTATTTCATTGATCTATTGGGGTGACACTGGTTAACAGGAGTAGTTTTCAGGGGTACAATGCTCTATCTATACACTGTATTGTGTGTTCACCACCCCAAGTCAAGTCTCTTTCCATCACCATTCACCACCTCCTAACGTCTCCCATCTCCCACCACCCTCTGGAAGTCACATACTGCTGTCGTCTATGAGGTGTGTCTTTTGCTTAATCCCTGCCCCTTTTTCACCGCCCCCCGCCCCC
>NW_006295816.1:595075-596357 GCF_000327345.1 Myotis davidii
AGGTGTGATGGGGGCGTCACCTGCCCGATCTGAGGGCTCCCGGACTGTGAGAGGGGGCAGGCCGGGCTGAGGGACCCCCCTCCAGTGCGTGAATTTTCATGCACCGGACCTCTTGTGAAGACGATAAATGGGAAGATATTGATAGTATGATTGGTGCTGACTTATTTCGGGGTGAGGGTTTCTAGAAGTGTGTATTTAACGGTCCCCAGGCAAAGGCAAAACATATGTCCTGACAAACGTCTTCTTCCCAGCAAGTCTTACTATTTCCAAGGCAAAAGCACAACCATACGTCACGCAGTGAAGAGCGATTCCTGTGCAGCTGTATCGTCCTCTCTGGCATCATTTTAAGGACTAGTCATTCATCAGAAAAATAAGGTGAAAACTCCATTTTCTCCTCAATTATTCTATACAATAAAAGCCTCATATGCTAAGTGTCCAGTTGTCCGGCTGGAAGTTCAACCAATCAAAGCCTCATATGCTAATGATATGCTAAGGCTGCTCCACCACTCACTATGACATGCACTGATCACCAGAAGGGAGATGCTCTGACTGGTAGGTGAGCTTGCTGCTGGGGTCCCGCTGATCTGGACTGAGCTAGATGGGCCGGACACGCCCTGGAGCCCTCCCTCGGTCCCTCTCTGGCTGGCCAACCTCCTGCGTCTCTCCCTGGCCCCGAACGTGCACCGGTGGGGTCCCTTGGCCGGGCCTGCGCCCTCTCACAACCCAGGACCCTCACGGGATGTCAGATAGCCGGTTTCAGCACAATCCCGCAGGCCAGGTTGAGGGACCCCACTGGTACACGAATTCATGCACCAGGCCTCTAGTTACATATAAGTATCTATAGCTCATAACACCTATGTACATATAAGGTGGGAACTGTTACAAAGTAACCTGAACAATTTTAGTGAAAAATCATTACTGAACTCAAACTTTAGCTGCAAGAGCTGACATGTATGTAGTTCAAGGTTGAGAAAGAAAAAAATCTGAAGCAATTTCCCTGAGGTCAGGAATTCTGTGCAGCAGAGATATGAACACTGTTCTGAACGGAATAAAATATTTGCAAACATTAACTCAGTGCATGCTTCAGGAACCCGCCAAACAATTTCTCTGAAGTCCAGCCCCACCAAGTATGTGGCGGTATCAGCATCCCATCAGCACATGTCACTCACATCTCTGGAGTCTTGGATTTGTTTTTCCCATTGAAAAACTCAGGAAGAGCACGCCGTTCAATCACGTGAATACTGGACAGAAAAGGAAAGAAGAGGACCGGGAGGAAGTACTT
>NW_006295816.1:596777-601432 GCF_000327345.1 Myotis davidii
CTACTCTGTTCACCGATTCCACATGTGAGGTCATCTGGTGCTTGTCTTTCTCTGACTGGCACATCTCACTTAGCATAATGCTCTCCAGGCCCACCCATACTATTGCCAAAAGGACTCCACTGTGTAAATATGCCACAGCTTTTTGTCGTTGTTGTTAATCCTCACCCGAGGATACTTTCCTCATAGATTTCAAGGAACGTTTTCCCACTCCTCAGTCCCATGTCCACAGAGGTAGGGCCTCCTCACCAGTTATAATCAAACCAGGATGCGTAGCTCGGAATGATGATGTGATTGGTCTGCTCGGTTACGTTATCTTCACCAGGGTCCACTGACCGACTCTGATCACCTTTGCTGGGGTCATCATCTTCCTGCAGAAAAGAAGCCAAAGTGAAGAGAAAGAGAGAACTACAGACATGCAACAGCTTTCAAACCTCTGATATCACGTCTCAGAAAATGAAGCTATTTGTTCCCATTTCAAGGACCGGGAAAATAAACTTCAAGTGAAACAGTCTTTCACAATCTTTAAGGCACCTTCACAGGCTGTCCAGGGGACACAGCAGATCTCACTCCTGCCTTTTACACGTGAGGGAATCAACACATTCAAGGTAAGTGCCTCACAGCAAGGTTAGCTCTCACGCCGACTAAAGAACGGTTGTTTCTACAGTGAGGCAGGCAGCTCACTGCCCACAGCGCCTCTCACATGGCCTGTTCCTTACTTGTCCCGGTTATGCTTTACCTGGATCGGATCCCAAACCTATTATTAGTTCTCAAGTTATTGTAAGGAGCTGACTCCAGGACATGAGCAAGGCATGACAGGGCCTCCCGTCCCAAAGACTGAGCACCGACCACCTGCTAACAACTCTGTGTGCACGATCTCACTGACACCCGACAAGAGCAGCAGGTGCTACCCATCACCTGCTTTGTGGTGAGACAATGATACAGAGCCAACCGACTGTCATCAAGATATAATTACGGGGGGCCCAGCTAGAGGCCTACACTCTCAATCACTCCCACTACTGAAAACTACCTGATTTATATCGGAATATAAATTATGGAGGCTTTGCAAGTGATTCCACCTAAAAACCTGGTTTTCTAACAGTAATTTCAAAATCACTGCTTCCCCAGGCACTGCTGGGAAGATGGAAATTGCCTTTTGATAAAACTTTGGGGTCAAGAAGCACAAATTCTTCGGAGGTATGTTAAAAAAGATATTTAAAATCGCAAGGGCCTCAAAACAGAGTCCTTAAGTGAATCGTTACCTTTCCTCCTGTTGTGACCGTCTCTTCATCCTGCTCATCTGTAAAACCAAAACACATCCTTTATTTAAAAAGCAGGGAAAGCTGTTTGGACTTCTTAGAAAGTGGAGATTTCAGTAACTGACACTGGACAAAAAAAAGAGAATGGAGAACTAAAGCAAATCCGCCTCAAGTCATTCAGTAAATGAGAACTGTACACAGAAGCACAGAGGGGAGGAGATTCAAAGCATAAATGATTAAAAATGTCCAACGCGAGGGAATTATAATTAATCTCTGCTGGTCGTGACCGTACCTGCTCGGAGAGGGGCTTCCCTAGGCTCTGGCCTCCTGAGGCTGTGAAGCAGGAAATGGCATTTCCGATCCCAGAGGAAGTGTGTAAGGAACGAGGAGTGAAGAAAGCGGTTATGCTCCCTCCCCCAGACCACATCCTGTAAGAGGCTGGTACCTTGAGGCAAGGGGACGCAGGCCCTCAGCGTGGCCTCACAGAGGACAGGAGCAAACCCACGAGCAATTAAACCAGGCGGCTGACTTCCCCGGGAAGGGAAAGGACCAGTGTGATACAGTGAGAGATTCTGGCACAAATGGTTACATTAAGTTTCAGTGACCTTTTGTTTTCTTTTTAATTACTATGATCGTTAGCAGTGACTAAGGCACTGCGAGTAACCTAACTACCAACAATTTCTTTAAAACTCAGAAATTCTGATTTATGTATAATATCAGAACATAGTCTCATGATTAAAGACGGAAAAGAACGGATCACAGAAAATCAGCGTTCCTAGTATGGGAGCAAACCAAACCACAACGCTGCTGAAGGGAACTGCAATCGACATCTGTTGGGAAGTACAGCAACTGAAAGCAGTATTTCTCAATAAAGACAAACATTCGAGGAGCTGCTCTAAGACAGAAAACAACACAGACATGGGTAGATTTTTTTGTTTTTACCTAGATCGGCTACAGTTCCTCCTTTAACAGGTGTATTCTCACTATCTTTCTTTGGATTTACTAGAAGAAAAAAAAGCATTGTTTTAGGGGGAAAGTTCTACTTGTTTTTAGGAGAAAAACAGAATAAACTAGATTTAAAAACACGCACACCTCACTGCAACTGCCCCACCCCTCAGTCCTCACCATCAAACCACCACGAGCAGCCCACGAGATGTGACCCTACATTTGTAACTAATTACAAAGTACCCACACGCGTAAAAGCAGACACACAAAGCAAAACAGAAAAAGAAGCTGCCAATCCCTTTCTTAAAAAGCGGGTTATTAGTTTCTTGTGTATGTGCTGATTCACATTTTTGTGCCATTCGGGAGAAATGATACCTTTTACACACCTACGTGACTTTGAAACCTATTCTGAGGATGTAAAAATCTTACATGAACGTTATTCATACTGTCCTTCGCGCTCTACTTTCCTCATGTGACTGTGTGCTTGTGTGACACTTCCATGTAATTCCTAGTTACAGTACGTCCCTTTCATTTTCAACAGATCCAGTGTGTCCGTGTGGAGGTTACAAAGTAACCAGCCCTATATTTATTGATTGAAACCAGATCTTAACTTTTCCACTACCCTATAATCAACATTCCCTTCTCCGTATCATCATGCATGTATAATGAGCATATATACATGGGTCTACATTTGAGCTGGCCATTCTATTCTGCTGATGCAGCCAGCCATTTCTCTGTCCCACCACACTACACTGATCATTGTAGCTTTACTGGAGGCTCGACGCATGGAATGCGTGCAAGGGCTCGGCCCTCACAGCCCCGGCTTCATCCCGAAGGACATCTGGAAGGTCGTTCAGCTGTCCGGTCTAATTAGCATATTACGCTTTTATTATTATAAAAGATAGTTCAGGGTCTGTAAGGACTACCAGCACCTTCACAGCACTTTTATCTCAACTAAATCTGTTGATTACTTTTATAAACATTATCTTCCACATGGCCTGTAAAGTACCTCCGTGTGGTCTGCAGTGCCCCATTCCACACAATGCGAGGATTTCAGAAATGCATGTGACATGTTATAGGTGATTGCATATTCCGTTACAAAAGACAGGAAAGGGCATAGCTTACATTATGGTAAATTTCACACCTTCTCAACTAGACAATAGTAATTCTAAATTTAGTTGATAAATTAAGGATAATTTAATACTTACAACAAACTACAAAAAATTTAGATAAAAAGCAAATAGAGAATAGAAAATCCGGAGACCAAGTATAGCAGTGGTTGCAGGGTGGGGGAGGGGTAATTTGGACCCGAGTAGGTCCCAGGGTTCTTTTCAGGGGAATGTAAAGGTGCTGGAATGAAGAGTCAAGCCATCGGGAGGACAGGCAACCGTAAACGTATATGCCCTGAATAGCAGAGCTTCAAAGCCATGAAAACAACTGCCCCGGAGCGCAGGACGATTTACAGGTCCACAGGCACAGTTAGGGCACAGCCCCTTCCCAGGGACTGAGCTGAAACCCTAACTGGCACACAGAAAAGCACCCGCTTTTCCTCATCTATATTGATTCTGTTGGGATTTTTAAAACATGAATTTTAAGATATTACTAAATTTAGACAACATTTTGGTCACAGTGTATCTTCTCAATAAACAAAAAGTACCAAAAGGTGGAGAAAGAAGAACTGCATCAACGCTAACATTAAAAGGGGGGATCTATTCGCACTTGAACGCTGAGAGGGGGGCACAGAGCAGGAAGTCGGCCCCCAGGGCATTGCTGAGATCTCTCAGCTTGCTGAACACCCCCGACCAGACAGGAGAGCACAAACCGTTTTTGGGGAGCACCACTTCCTCGATGTTGGGCACAGGTGTGGGGTCCTCCATGTCCTTGGTGAGGTCTTCCTGTTCCTCTTCCTCCTTCTGACTCCTGCGCTTCCCATAGAGACCAGCTTGGCTGAAACAGCAAGAGCACGTGAGAGAGAAGCAGGAGGACGACCGCGACTTACAGCGAGCCGTTCCAGAGGCTTCCCCTTCACTGCATTTGGAATCTGTGCCCAGAATCACTTTAAAAGACAAGTGGAATCAAGTCAGACGCGTCCCCCAAGCACGGCCACAGGGAAATGAAGTTACCAGGCACAGAACCAGACACAGAACCCTGCGGCACAAACTGCAGGCCGGATCCTCGCCGAGGCTGGCGGTGGTGTAAGGAAGAGCACCTGCTCTGGAAACGCCGGAGGTATTTGCCCGGGTCATAAGGCGTCACTACGGAAGCTGTTCTGTCAGGACACAGGGCGCTGCGTTTCCCGGCTGTTCGGGTCATTCCAATGCCAGGAGCACAAAGCAGTCAGTTCGGACGAGGCCGACCTGGGCCCAACGCTTCTTGTAAAACTGCCACTGCTCCGTCACCGAGTCAGTCACATCAACAGTTACTGCCGGACTAACCCGTGCCAGGATGCCCGGC
>NW_006295816.1:601463-627774 GCF_000327345.1 Myotis davidii
GACACAGACAGAAACCACCACCCAATTCATACACGCGACGCAGGCCAATGCAGAGGAAGGAACAAAGGCACCGAGAAAATGAAGCTCAGAGGGACAGACCGGAGGGACAGCCGGAGGGACAGCCCGGAGCAACAGCCCCGACTGCAGGCGACAGCCACGCTGAGCCTTGGGAAAGGGACAGTCACCAAGAAGCAGGCCGTTTCAGGATGAGGAGTAAAGGCGTAAAGATGAACAGGAGGGACTGACCAGGGCGTGGGGATGGAGACACAGGACAGACCAGCCCGAGGCCTCCACTCCGAGAGAACACTCGCCCTTCCCTTCTAAGAGGGGCAGCATGTCGGTACTGGTCAGGCCGGCAATCGCCAACCTTCGGACCTCACGGACCACCAGTGATCCGCGGGCCACCGGTGGGCGACCGCTGGGTTAGACTGAGGGATACAGGTTGAAGTTTTCAAACAAAAATTACATGACAATTTTTAAAAGGCCTATGAACCTAAAGGTGGTGGGCAGATAAAATATGTAAAAAGGGAAGAAAAGATGCAGGGAAGATGAATACAACAAACATTCAGAAAACAGATTTTGGTTAAATAAAGGGGAACTTAAGTGAGCAAAGGCCCGCTCATTAGAAAACAGATAGAGTCAACTGAAGGACTCCCAGCGTTCATTTTAGGAAACTCAATGTGGTGGGTTTTACACTCAAAGGAGAGGCCTACTGCCACCACTGCGAGCCCAGGAGGTGGCGTTTCGGTTCCGTGACCACGAGCGCCCTGGACCCTGCTGGGCCCCGACTGGAGGGGGAGCACACTGATTCCCAGCTTCGTCGCAGGATCGCAGGTGGGTCCGAAATATAGGAACATCAGGATTCAGATTTGATATTTAAGAAATAAGGTTACCCTCAATAATCCCTGAAGAAAAATCTGTTATGTATTAACTTGGGTCTACATTGGGTCTTCCATGTCCTTGGTAAGGTCCTCACAATATACACATACATGCAGCTTGAGAAAATAGTAAAATCATTTTTATGACTGTGGCTGGTTCATGAGTGTTATTTATAAATGTTATTAAAATATTCTGAGCTGCCCTGACCAGTTTGGCTCAGTGGATAGAGCATCAGCCTGCGGACTGAAAGGTCCGGGTTTGGTTCTGGTCAGGGGCATGTGCCTTGGTTGTGGGCACATCCCCAGTGGGGGGTGTGCGGGAGCAGCTGACCAATGTTTCTCTCTCGTCGATGTTTCTGGCTCTCTGTCACTCTCCCTTCCTCTCTGTAAAAAATCAATAAAGTATATTTAAAAAAAATATTTTGAGCTAACTATGAAAATTACTAAGTATTCTCTACCATTTATTAGGTGGATCTACTTCAGGCCATGCACTATACAGGGCCTTAAGTCATACGTTCATGCCCTGCATGAGTTATTTTGATCACAAACGGGACAGGTAGCAAAATCAGAGAGACACAGACATTAACGATGATGAATATAATGTCCTAAACCCTTTAGCAACCATCCTCCCTATATACTCAGACGCAGAGGAAAGACTGCACTCAGGGACTGAGCTGTGCAGGGCGCCCCTAGGACGCCCCTGGGGTCTGCCGGCTGGTGCTTACCCTTTCTTCCCGCTCTTCTTCCGGGACTCTGTGGGCGCGGGGGGTGGCGGGGAGGGCGAGTGCTTCCTCTTCCGAGCACTCGCTGATGCCTTCCTGTCTCTTCTCTCGGGGCTTCTGACTGGCTGGAAGGTAAACGGAGACGAGCAGCAGCCAGCTTTGCTGACGCCTCAGTTTCTACGAGCCCTTGCCCCAAAGTGCACTGTCACAAAGACGGTAACAAACACACGAGCTCAGCGCCAATGCAGGGCACATCCCCAGCACCCTGGCCACCAGCAGCCCAGGGACTTCCCGCCTTCAGGCGCCGCGTCACCGATGGGAACGCCAGCACTAGCCCCAGGACTCCACTTCTCTCCAGAGCAGACCCGCCGAGCCCACCTCGAAAACGACCCTGCTCACAACCGGGGCTTCCCGGTGGGAAAAACATGTCCAGCAATTAGTAGAAAAATATGAAACTTGTTATTAAATTAATAAGACACAAAGACAGGCTGAATAAGCTTGGGAAAATGTTCCAGAAACTACTCCTACTTTGTCAGTGAAATAAAGATAAAAGATAACTTTGATACAAAAGATGTGAAATAAGACTATCCCGACGTGCAGGTGGCATTAATCCTCAGAAATCCACGGAACAACTATCCCAGGTAACAGGTGAGTTCGTCAGTGCAGGGTACAGATCAATATACAGAAGTCAACCTGTAGACGCCAACTGCCAATCTATACAACAGACACAATAAAGAAAACCCCGAAATGATCCAAAGAATGGAATGAGGTGTCCCTCGCTCCCAAATATCAGAGCTGAAGTATCAATTAAATTTCCATCTTCTCGGGCCAGTCAGTGGGGGACCTGAGCATCGTAAGAGCCGGGGAGAGAAGTCTGGAAGAAAATCTAAGCTACACACGCCTTTGATTAGTATGTAAACTGAAGTTAAATTTTTTAAAGGCATATTAGATCAATTTTATAGAATCCTCCCTAAAGATAAGTGAATAAACAACCCATCTAAATCTATAAGGGGTGGACAGGAACAAGCCAGTTCAATAATGTGTTATGGAAATTAGAATATTCCTGATGACACAAAGATTTGGTTTGAAATGCATTAAGGGAAAACAAATATGTAAACATATTAGAGAAGGCCAAAATAAAAGAATTTAAAGTGATATTCCAAAGCAATAGGAACTAAAAAATGAAAAAAAACCTAGTTTTAAAATAGCCTTAACAATAAAGAGCACACAGTGTGACAGAGAAACACACAGGGCTGAACACAGCATGAAAGACCCGCACTTTCTAAGTGAGAGGTTAAAGGTGTATTTGTCTCAAAGATGTAAGAAAAACTAAAATAAAAAACAAAACCCCTGGATGTGACTGTCCCCATTGGAAAGGACTCTAGAATTGCAGGTCTCTACCGGAGGCCGCCACAAGCCCAGCCGCCCACCCCACCAGCTGTGACCCCACAAGGAACCACAGGCAAGTGTTCAGTGGGTGGGCTTCTTAAAGGACTAGAGCATTAAATAGCACGTCTTCCCACCTCAAAACGGACTCAACTGTCACTGAGACCTTTAAGGCCTCTGCTTTGTACTGACCACTGCGTGTGAGTAACGCCATTCAAAATATTAAAACTAAACAAGTCTCCTCTTGGGAAACAAACAACTCAGTTAAGTTACCCTGTGACGCATTTGGAAATCAGAATGAAAACTCAGCTCTCAAGGACATAAGCAGCTGGACCACTGTCACGGCCACTTCTAATCTTAGTGACCCCGACTTGCCCGGTCTTCGAGGAGGTGCCAGCGCCTGCGACGGTGCCACTCTCACATGCACTCGAGGGCGGATGCACCTGGGTTTGTATGTGACCGTTTATCAATGAACATTTGAGAACATTCAGGCCAAAGAAGAAACACCCAGTGGAGAAAAATGGTGCCGAACCAAATACCTCTTCATTCTTTGTTGAAATTCGCTGTCGAAAACTCACGGGCTTCCTGTTCTCATCCACCTCATAGTCCTCCTCATTCATCCATTCATTGAACACATCAGTGTCCAAAATCCACTTTGCATGAACCTAAAACCACATTAAAGCAGGAATACCTACATAAATAATAAAATCACTTGCATCTAAAAGTATTAAAAAGAGGCTATAAAAGTATTTAACAGAAAATAAGCTGATTTATTATTCTAAAATCCTGAACTGCATATTATAAGCTTTAAACAATGACAGCCTGGCTGGTGTGGCTCAGTGGTTGAACATGGATCTATGAACCAGGAGGTCACCGTTTGATTCCTGGTCAGGGTACATGCCCAGGCTGCAGGCTCAATCCTCAGTCGGGGGCGTGTAGGAGGCAGCCAATCAATGATTCTCTTCATCTCTCTCTCTCCCTCTCTGAAATCAATAAAAATATTTTTTATAAAAGATGAACAATTATATGTGAATGGCCACTTAACCATTTTATTCCATGTCTTTTCCCAAATAAACAAGAGTAAGAAAGCACCACTGGCTTTGCGTACACTGAGGTTTTGATAACTAAGAGCTAATCATGTCATCTTTTTTAAAAAATACAAACGAGGGAAAGGAAGGGCGCTGAAAGCCGCTGGCAAGTGGAGAGGGCGGGCTGGAGTGGAAGAGCACCGCTGTGCAATCGTCAGAGACAGGCCAGCAGGAGCCGAGTGGATGCTAACTGGGCGGCTGAGGGCTTCCCATGAGGAGCAGGGTGTCTGCCTGGTCTAAAGCACCTCACGACTGCGTCCAGGCTGCCCGTGGGGGATAAGCCGGCAGGGGGAGTGGGAGCCGTCGGACAACACCCCGACTGGGTGACGCCATCACAGGCAGGAGCGGACGGCACACGATGCGGAGGACATGACCTCACCCCGCAGCTCTGTCTGCGGCACAAGCTGAATTAGCCAGGAGAAAAGAGCAGACACTCCCATGAGAAATACTCCTCCGGAACGAGAACACATCACAAAGGCTGTGGTGCTCGCGGGCGGGCAGCAGGAAGGCGCTGTGCTGCGGGGAAAGCACTGCCTGCAGGACTGACAAGGCCTCAGCGGCCAGAGCTTCGCTTGCTGGCGCCATCTCTGTGCCCTGGGCTGGCAGCGCCCTGGCGGCGGGGTGTGGGGACCCACCAAGAAGGCACGTGCAGATTCCCACAGAAGTTATAACCCATGAAGGACTCTGCGTAGATGAGGAAGGCTGGGGTCAGAGTGCAAAGTGCTCTTGGAATGCCAGGAATGTCTCTGGGCTGAATTCCACGGAACTTGGTCACTGACCTGAGTTCCTGAACTATGAGACATGAATACTTGGGCTAGGGAATAGCTTCTCTTGATAAATAAACAATAAAGAAATACTGTGAACAGTAAACAAATAAAATAAATTTTTTAAAAAGTTAAAGAAAATTAAAGACATGGCATATGAATCCAATACCTGATATCAGACAGCATTCTGTATTAAAGAGAAAAAACTGCTATAAAAACATTGAGTCAAATGGCAAAACTGGAATGTAGATAGTAGCTTAAAGCATGTGTTAATGTTAAATTTAATAAAGTTAAATGTACTAAAAACCTGTACTACGCTTCTGTATAAGAATTCCTTTATTTTAGGAAACACACACTTATATTTTGGAGTAAAAGTCCATGACGTACGCATTTTTATCTTGAACAGTTCAAGGAAAAAACACACACACACAGAGATTATACATGAGAATTCAAAAAGGGAATAAAATGTTAGCTGTAGGCAAATCTGATATAGGTATGCCATGTACTATTCTTATTCTTGCAACTTCTCTGTGTGGCATTATCCCGAACACACACTTTTTAAGAAGCAGACTCACTTTTGCCAATCCCACTTTCCTATGAAATCTGAAGCTCAGGGGCTAGGTCTCTCTGAAAACCACGCCGTTAAAACTGGTTGGACCAGACTAATACCAAATATTTTGATTCAATTTAGGTGCTCATCGTCTGTGAGACTGAAAGCATAATATGCAAATCGACTGGATGGCTGAACAGTGGAACGGCAGTCCAGACGATCTTCAGGACGAAGCCGGGCTGTGAGGGCGGCGCCCCTTGCAAGAATCTGTGCACAGGCCCCTAGCACCTATTAAAGGATCAATAAAACCATGGCTCCCGGCCACTGCTCCTGGGAGCGGCCGGAGCTCTCTGCTGAAATGCCGGCTCCAGGGCCAGGACATAGAAGTGACAGGCAAGCACACACCAAATCATGCCCAAAGGCCACACGAGGCAGCTCAACGTTCCCATCGGCCAAGGTCAGACAACTCATCAAAGGGAAGCACGGCAGGGCGGCCACCGCTCCACGAGCGCAGTGACACCACGAGCCCACGTGGGAGGAAGAGGGACGCCAACTCCAAGCGCAGGAAGGACAGCGGGAGAGGCGCCAGTCAGAACGGACTGCGTGAGGCAGGAATTGCTGACGGACCAGGGAAAAACTCAGTATAAACTTCCTCTATCACTGGGACAATTGGTGGAAATGGAAAATGGGCCCGGTATAAGGTAATAATATCGTTTTAAGAATTTCCTGAAATAATTAACAACAGGGAAATCTGGAAGAAAACTATAAAGTAATACCTTTTTATTACTCATACAGCTTTCCAAATTATTTCCACACTGAAAGCTGAGAAATACACGAGTTGATGCATGGACCCCTGCCACTAGCAGAAATGAGTAGAAAAACAGGTCTATTGCAATAAAGCCACGTGGGCACTGCTTCCAGCCGTCCTAACTGACAGCAGCCGTGCCGCTCAACGCCCGCCCCAATCCTCCCTCAGCTTCTCAAACCCTGGGCGCTGGGTCTCCTCATCACACATCACGGCAGATGCTGTGGCTGAGACCTAGATGCTAAGGCCTCCAGGCCACGGACAGCTCTAAGAGAGTAAGATCACCATTCCGTGTCTCCTTAAAAACCTTGGGGAGAATAGCTGAAAAGAGCTACGAGGTCACATCAGAATAATTTTTTAAAAAGCAGCTTTCACCTTCCACGGCTTTTCTGGAATGGGTGGCTCTTCAATTTCCGCATCAACATCGTTGCTGTGGACCCACGTGTCATAGCTACAAAGGAAAGGACAAAGGGAATCAATTAGACCCAATTCACTCACTGAAAAGACCTGGATGAAAATGTGAAAACGTATTTCAAAGAGACTATTAGGATCTAGTAACAGAATTTTATCATACATTTTTTAAAATATATACATTTCTATTATTGATTTCAGAGAAGGGAGAGAGATAGAAACATCAATGATGAGAGAGAATCGATCGGCTGCCCCCTGCACACCCCTCACTGGGGATCGAGCCCACAACCCAGGCATGTGCCCTTGGCCGGAATCAAACAGTGACCTCCTGGTTCATAGGTTGACGCTCAACCTCTGAGCTACGCCGTCTGGGCTGTCGTACACTTTTGTCTCCAGCGCTCTGACAGGAAAACTGTGTAGGGTCTGCAGTCGTCTTCACGTTGTTCAACCTCAAGTTCAAGCCTCGTCCACGGAATTTCAACAAGCTGATCACGCTCCTCCAAGCGTTTCCCTTGCTTGGCCTCCGCGGCAGTGCTATCGACGGGAGTTCCTCTGGCACCAGCTCTCCTGTCTCTACTGCCAGTTTCTCCTCTTCTCCCCAACTCATCAATACTGGGAGCCCCCACCCCCTGGTTTAGTTTTTGAACCATCCTCTTCTCTCCTTCACTTGGTCTCCTGCAGCCCATGGCTTCGGACAGACATGACCCCTTAAACCAGTGGTTCTCAGCCTTCTGGCCCTTTAAATACAGCTCCTCATGTTGTGACCCAGCCATAACATGATTTTCGTGGCTACTTCATAGCTGTCATGTTGCTGCTGTTATGAATCGTCATGTAAA
Organism: Myotis davidii; assembly: GCF_000327345.1. Taxonomy (NCBI): domain Eukaryota; kingdom Metazoa; phylum Chordata; class Mammalia; order Chiroptera; family Vespertilionidae; genus Myotis; species Myotis davidii. Next base: position 608,904 of record NW_006295816.1, read on the forward strand.
TATCTGATGTGCAGGATGGTCTTAGGCGACCCCTGTGAAAGGGTCGTTTGACTGCCAAAGGGGTCGCGACCCACAGGTTGAGAACCGCTGCCTTAAACCCTTTCCATCGTCCCTCTCCTCTCATGAATCCCACGGTCCACTCACATCTCCTCCTACAGGCCTAGCAAGGCTTTCAAACCTCACACACTCCGAACTCAACGTAATGCCTCCCGACCCCAACGATGAGCTCAGCCGACGCTGGCTGACATCCTGCCTTCACTCCCTCCTGTCCCAGAGCAGCCGTCGGAAACGCCTGCCGCTCCAGCTGCAAAGCAGGTCCAGAACCCAGCGCTTCTCGCCCTTCCTGCTGCCCAAAGCCCGGGCGTCCATTTCTCACGCGGCAGTGGTTCTGAAAACTCAGCCAGTGCACAGCGCTGTCTCCAGCGCTCTCTGCTCCCTCGGGGTGTCTGAGCCGCTTCCTGGGGCTTTAGGGCCCTCTGCACATGCCAGGCCCTCTTCACGCCCTCCCACAGGCGCCTCACCACCGGCTATGCCTCCGCTCACTTCCCTGATCGTCACACCGCTTAGCTCAATAGCTCAAGGCCTCACCAGCGAGGTCCAATTCACGATGAGTCATTCATTCCCCCTGTGCCTCCACCACTCCGAAAAAAGCAAAACAGAACCTTCCAGATTAAAGCGCTGTCAGTGCTGCCACCCTGGCCAACAGTGGTTTCTAAAGGGAACCCGAGTGCGGTCACAAGCGCTGCTTCCTGCAGCCGCTGCTCGGAAGTCAGTCCCAAAGCTTCTGGAACGAGCAGGCGCTGCACCCGTTCCCAGCGTCGAGCGCCTAGGACGTTCCACACCAGGCGAGGGAAGCAGCTCCTCGCGAGTGAATAAACCGCACCAGCCACAGGCGGCACCGGGAAGAGGTCCTGGTGACCCATATCCGTTAAAAGTCCCGAGGAGAGGATGTTACACAGGCAGGAGCGAGGGCACAAGCTCTAGCCAGTAAGTGAAAGACAGGCCCCTGGAAAGACAAGATGCGAGCAGCCAGGACAGCTTCTTTGACACGTAGAAAAGGCCGGCAAAGAGCGACCGTGCCTCCTGTGACGTCTGAACGCGGACTTCAGCCCTTGCTCACAATGCCTGTCGTAGACCTGAGTTTCCATCTAGTGTTTACAGGACAGGCTGCGTCCCCACCACAGTCCCTGCAACGCTGAGGGCGCTCACAGTGCCAAGGGCCACTCGAGGCTCAAGGCTCCAATGTGCACAGAAAGTCTTATTTCTAAAGAACCTGCTCGTTCAAAGTAGTCAATTGTGGTTCGAAAGAGGCTGGTTAGCAAGCTTACTGGATTTGGCTCTAATTAACCCAAACGTATAGAGACTGTGCACATCCTGTTAAAATTCTGAACGTAAGTGAAGGTATATTTCCTTCTCTAAGAAATGTATCTGCATGTGAAAGAAGGTCACTCGGACAGGTCACCCTAACACAGTCCTAAACCCCAGAAGGAAATCTAAGCCGGCCTCTCCCAGCCGACGGAGGAGCTGGCCGGCAAGCGCAGCGAACAGGTCAGTTTGTTAAGAAAAGTAAAGCCACGCGGCTCCACGCACTCCACAGCGCCAGTGAGGAAACAGCCAATAAGACCGACGAGTGAGATCAGTGCCACGATCATGAAGGGAAACTGGGTGACGGGCTGGCACGGACCGCCCCCGCCCGGCCCGCCCCCGCCTTACCTGTCCGGGTACGACCCCCAGTGCACCAGCAGCTGCTTGTCCTTCCTCATCACGGGCCGCAGCCACTCCTCTGAAAGGACAAGGAAAGCTCAGTCACGCCGACAAAGTGGGTGAACAGACTACTGTTTAGACTTCATTTTACTCCGTTTTGGGTTTGCTACGGAGCTCCCCCACAGTCTTCTAATCGGATGCTCTCCACCATCATCTTCTGAGGGCAGTTTTTCAGCTGTGCCCTCAGACTTACTGGATTCCAGGCCTAATTCTCCCTCCACCCTGACAGAACCGACTGTCCACGCCGGGTGCACCCCTCCCGCCACCTGCCTGACCTGCCTGCGCTTCCGGCGAATCAGGACCACACCCGACGCCTCCCTCCCAGGCCAGGACCCCCACCGCCTGCGAGCTGTGCATCCGCTACGTGCACGCGTCTCTCCAGTGCAAGTCAGGCTGCAGCTCCTGATGGAAGTTTCACCGGAACCTTCTTCCTCAGATTCACTCTCTCCGGCTTCGACGGCGCGACTGCCAAGCTTCACCAACCGCACTGTTTCTGTTCTTCGTTAACGGCCACCGTTAGCCCAGCCCTCCCAACGAGACTGTCGGCAGTGGTCCCGTCGGACCGCTGTTGATTCACGCAGCCTTGCCAAGGAAAAGGCGGTGACCACCTGCATCTCAGCACCCGTTACGCTGTGGCCGCTGGTCGTCTGAACTTAGCTTAGAACACTCGTTTCTAATACGTTTCTAACGAAGCCTCTTGAAACCCAAGAAAAAGCAGGACTTAACTAAGTGACATCAGCTAAATAAAACGACTTCCACGCCCGTTTCCACATAACAAGCCCCCGCCCTGAGGCAGCCGGGAAGCCCACGTGCCTGTGCTCTGTGTGAAGCACCCAACGTCGACCTTCTCGGACTGACAGTGGAGGAGGAGCCGGGGGCCTTCCAGAACCCAGTCCGCTTCAACAAAATACCCTGCCTGCCGCACGAGTCAGAGCTGCCGCTCAGGGCACGAGCTCGGCCCCCGCTGCACACTCCTCTCCACCCAAATGATCAGCCCTGCCCACCCACACGCACCCTGCCCAGCACCTTCTCCTTCACCCACCACATCCAACAAAGCTCTTCACCGGACTCGCAGCCTCCCCTCCCCTCACCGCCTACTCTGAGACATAAAGCCCAACTTGGCCACTTGTTTTTCCTCAAACTCCGTATATATCACCTCTGCTGCTCCTCATTTTGTACCGCTTCTAGCATCTCACACTCCAATTCTTTCTAATACCTTCAGACCTATGAAACAGCATCAGCTTTTCTTTTAAACTGTAACTAACCCTCACAGAAAGGCACACTGCATTCGACAGCCTTTACCGTGCTGTGGCTGCAGCGACCATCTGCACACTCCCCCGACAGGCTCAGGTCAGGAGCTCAGCCAGGGCTTTGCTCAGAGCCAGCACTTACTGACAGCCCCTGGTCCTAAGGAGAGCCCCACAATGTGCAGGATCATGTGTCACACTTCAAAGAGTACCTTCAATATATTACAAATTAAATTTAAATGCTGTCTTCTAACGGTTACTCCAACTACTAATAGCAATACCTAGCAGACACCAGTAAACTAGTTTGTATTAAAATAAACAAAGAAAGAACGCTCACATGAGTAAGAAATTACTAAATAGCTAAGATGCAACACCTGCAGTTCAAACCGTTTGTAAAAGGCACTGTTTTCAGTACATTCACGATCTAAGCATTTATGCCAACTACTGGAGAAGCCTTAGGAGAGGTGGCCAGCCAGAATCAACCCCGGACCATACACAGCTGCCCAGCAGCCCCACCCAGTGGCAGCCAGTTGCTACGACCTCAGAGGACAAAAGCTGAGCAACACGAGAGGCAGGTGAGGTTGCTCAGCGCACAACCATCGGAGCTGAGACTGCGACTGCTACAAATCAAATCCAACTCTCAGCTCCGAAGCTACCGGTGAAAAGGCCGAAACTACGAAACGCTTAGAACAAGTTCGGCGTAAACTCCATCACTCTGCTGAGGCAACGGTTTTTAGATCTGACACCAAACACGCAGGCAGTCAACCAAGCCAACCAACCGACCCTCCTGTCACTGCTTTGAGCATCTGCACAACTCAGAAAGGTCCCCCTTCCTCTCCTGGCAGAGCCTCCTCCAAGCCGGGCAGACGCAGCACCACGGAGAGCGGTCTTCCTAAGAGCCCTTTGGCTCTGCTGAGCACCTTGCTACTGTACAGACCAGTGACGGCGAACCTGACACGCGTGTCAGAGGTGACACGCGAACTCCTTTTTTTGGTTGATTTTTCTTTGTTAAATGGCATTTAAATATGTAAAATAAATATCAAAAATATAAGTCTTTGTTTTACTATGGTTGCAAAGATCAAAAAATTTCTGTATGTGACACAGCACCAGAGTGAAGTTAGGGTTTTTCAAAATGCTGACACGCCGAGCTCAGAAGGTTCGCCATCACTGGTATAGACTGTATTCATTAACTGTCCTCTTAATTACTTATTTTTTTTATTCTCTAGCTTTAGTTCAATGTTATTTTTCTAATTTCTTGAGAAAGATGTGTGGACCACTGACTTTTCAGTCTTTCTTCTTCCCCAATATACACATTTAAGACCCAAATTTCCCTCTAGATATAGCATCAGCTGCAACCTGAAACGTTAATTTTCTTATCCTTTCTTAATTTCGTAATTATTCGGATCCAAAGACTTTCCATTTCCACTGCAATTTCTTCTTTCATCCATGGATTACATGGCAAAGATATTTCTTAATGTTCACGCATATGGAAACTGTCTGTAATCTTGTTATTGACTTACAGCATCTCTGCACTAGTAAGAACAGTGCGGGGAATTAGCAACCCAAGTCTCATATAATTTGCCTCCTTATATAGATATTCTATGGGGATATGTTATGCTTAAGAATAGATCTCCACATAGGAGAACTATTTCTCAATCTAAATTAACGTGGTTAATAATTCACGTTTTGATTCCCAACTTTCCAACAGAAGTCAGTTGCCACAGCTCTGAGGAACTCTGGCTACTGACCAAATCCACTCTCAGGTCGCAGGGCTGACTGCCAGAGTCGAACCCATTAGACAACCCCGACTGATATTTCCGAGGGGCCTGTTTACCAATGTCTCGCAATGTCTCTTAATTTTCAGAACACAAGGGACACAGGAACATTAGCTAAGTTAATGCAGGCATGGCTAGACTTAACACCCAGATGATAACTGCCAACAAATAAATAAAAGTCTAATGATTAGAAAGTTGGACATTACAGAATTAGTTTACTTTTCCCAATTCAAAATAAATAAAAAATTATAAATTTAAATAATCTGTGGAATTTAATACTTGTGACTCTTTCTAAAATAGCTGGTTATACTATTTAACCCTCTGATGATATAACTTAGAATCCAGTGAAGTCTGAGCTCATCAGATCACAACCAAAAACTCACTCACCATCCTCTTGTGAGGAAGGATGTGGGTAAATGTGGTGGGAAGCTTTCGACTTCTCGTCAGTGAATGTGCCCTGAAAAGGCAATGAACAAATAACGTAAAAATAAAGCACGTGCCAGCAAACCATGAGACGTCAGACACAAACAGCCTAGGAACTGCAAAGGCATTATTTCACTTATATTTTAAAAGTATTATTTTAAGACTACAATATTTTTATTAGTCAAGGTAAGAGATAGGAATTAAAAAGAACAAAAATTATCAATAGACAGTTTACAGTGTTCTCTAAAAAAAATAACACAAGTACCCTCAGCTAATTCTCTATGTCTCTCTCTCAGGGTAACCTTATTCTCAGTAATACTAGAGGCCTGGTGCACGGAATTCGTGCAATGGCTGGGGCGGGGGATCCCTTCATCCTGGCCTACGCCCTCTCACTCTTTACCGCCTGCCTGCTCGCTGCTCTTTAGCGCTGCCGTGGAGGTGGGAAAGGCTCCCGCCACCGTCACTGTGCTCGCCAGCTGTGAGCCCGGCTTCTAGCTGAGCGGCGCTCCCCATGGGAGAGCACTGACCACCACAAGGTAGCTCCTGTGTTGAGCATCTGCCCCCTGGTGGTCAGTGTGCATCATAGCGACCAGTCATTCTGGTCATTATGCTGCAAGTCGCTTAGGCTTTTATTATATAGAAGACTACAGGCCTGATGCACAAAATTCGTGCAAGGGTAAGCCTTCGTGGCCCCAGCTGCCTGGCGGCCACACCCCCTACCCACACCCGCCTTGGCCTTGCACTGCCCATGTCTGCCGCCACACACCACCAGTTCCCCGGTGCCCACCGATCTATCATCCCGCAGAGGGTGACTGGGCTCCTTCTGCGGGGCGATCGTGGGGCGATGGCGGGCTCCCTGACCAATCGTTTCACAACCGCCTTGGCTGGCCTGGCGCCAGTGCGTGTCACAGTGTGGTCGTCCAGAAGGTCATCCAGACAGTCATTCTGCTGTTCGGTCGATTTGCATATTACGCTTTTATTATTATAGACGAGTTCCCCTAATTCTTTTTTTGTTAATGCTCACCCAAAGACATTTTTATTAATTTCATTTTTTAAAAAAATATTTTTATTGATTTCAGAGAAGGGAGAGGGAGAGAGAGATAGAAACATCAATGATGAGAGAGAATCATGGATCGGCTGCCTCCTGAACACCCCACAATGGGGATCGAGCCTGCAACCTGAGCATGTGCCCTGACTGGGAATTGAACCATGACCTTCTGGTTCACAGGTCGATGCTCAACCACTGAGGCACGCTGCCTGGGCTATTTTTATTAATTTTAGAGAGAGAGGGAGGGAGAAACGGGAGAGGAGGGGAGGGACAGAGAGGAGGAAGGAAGGGGGAGGGAGAGGAAGAGGAGGAAGGGAAGGGGAAGAAGAGGGGGAAAGAGAGGGGAAGGGACAGGGGGACACACACATCAGGTGCCTCCCGAATGTGTCCTAACTGGGAATCAAACCCACAACCTTTCAGTATGTGGGGAACAGTTAACAGATGAAAGGAGCTAAGAATGGTGACAGACACACTGTGACCAATCAATGGAGTTGCTAATGCACTTTAAATGCTTGAGCAAAGGTCTGATCAAGAGTATTCAGCCCCCGCTGGTGTGGCTCAGTGGATAGAGCGTTGGCCTATGGACTGAAGGGTCTCAGGTTCGGAATGGGCACATGCCCAGGTTGTGGGCTTGATCACCAGTAAGGGGCATGCAGGAGGCAGCTGATCAATAACTCTCTCTCATCACTGACATTTCTATCTCTCCCTCTCCCTTCCTCTCTGAAATCAGTAAAAATATATTTTTAAAAGGGGTATTTAATAATGGTGCTAGTATTAGCTTTTAAGTTCTCCTCTCTAGGAGTCTATGAAACCAGAAGATCTGCTACATCACTCTGGAGGTCGTCCCTAAAACAATCACTAAGAAAACAATCACGAAAGTCAGATTTCTTAAGAACTGTGGCAACTAAGTGTTCAGTATAAACTGTAGGCAAGCCCTAACCATTTTAGCTCAGTGGATACAGCATCGGCCTGTGGACTGAAGGGTCCCAGGTTCGATTCCAGTCAAGGGCATGTACCAGGATTGCGGGCTCATTCCCCAGTGGGGGGTGTGCAGGAAGCAGCCAATCAATGATTCTCATCAATGATGTTTCTATCTTTCTCTCTTCCTCTCTAAAATCAACAAACATATATTTAACAAAAAATAAATAAACTGTAGACAAATATATAAACTTTTTCCAGAATGCTTTGGTAGCAATTAAATGCTACTGTAGGACATATACATGTATTAAATCATCGCATAATACCCCTTAAACTTACACGGTATTACATGTCAAATACATCTCAATAATGCTAAGGGGAAATGCTAGGCTCAGCTAAGCACTGAAGGTGAGTGAAGAGAAAAGCACTTGGTACTGTAGGAACCCAGAGGAGGAAAACCTTCCCTCGCTGCCGACAGAAACACAAACAAGAAGCTGCTCAGGTGGAGACTTACAAGACCTTCCCGACTGCAAGGGCTTCTGAAGGGTCGAGTCTATTACCTGATGTCGTTTGATAATATCTTTCAATTTGTTAGCCAACTTCAGGTCAATGTCTGGAATGAGGTAGATGTTGGGTCTGGTCAGGCAATTGCTCTGAGAAAGAAAGAACAGATTTTTAAATTCTCTTGGTTTTAAAATAATGTCATATTATTTATGCATCATCCTAATGGCAAACGTTGGCACTCAAAGCCAGGCTGCTTAGAATGGGAGATGTACTTTGTATGGAAAAGAATGGAAAAGTTTTATGTCAATGTAAAACCTAGGTGTGCAGCAGCCTCCTTAATGATACCTCAGGTCCCTTCTCTGCAGCCAGGTACACCTGGACAAAAAGATGCTGAGATTATGACCCAAAGAAATGCATCATCTTTTCCATTAAGGCACCAAGTGACACATGAGCCCTCCCAGCCCACTTCACCTGAGCACACCTCACATCTAATGTAGTTTCCACCTACACCTTCTGTTGGCCGGGGGAGGTAGGTATTCATTTCGGCTCATCAGGTAAATCACTTAATATGATGTAAAGACTGTGGATTAGCCCTGACCGGTTTGGCTCAGTGAAAAGAGAGGCGGTGTGGCTCAGTGGAAAGAGAGCGTGCCTGCGGACTGAAGAGTTCCAGGTTCAATTCTGGTCAGGGGCATGTGGCTTGGTTGCAGGCACATCCCCAGTGGGGGGTGTGCAGGAGGCAGCTTATGGATATTTCTCTCTCATGGATGTTTCTAACTCTCTATCCCTCTCCCTTCCTCTCTGTAAAAAATCAATGAAATATATTTTAAAAAAGACTGTGGATTATAGCTCTTTTCCCCCCATTTCTAATCTTACATACAGAAGTGACTGAAACATTCCTATTAACTCCCCAAACCATCACCAAAAATCAACCAACAAACAAAAAACCCTGTTATTCCTCTAGCTAATGGTCCATGAGACAACTCCCAGGCATGAAGCCACTGAGAAGACCCAGCTGCATTTCTGCCACATGCCCCACCCCAGGAAGGTTAAGTCAATGACCACCACAAATTACCACTCAATAAAATACTAGGGAAGAAAAGAAGAAAATTAAGTGTTCTCTCCAGGTTATAATCTAGTAGGGGAAATAAAATCTATATTCATGGCACAACCATGAAACAAATCCAAAGAAAATCACTGAATAAACAAATGAGAGAGTATTTATATTAAATGTGAAAGAGATTCAAATAATGGGTTTGGTAAAATTAATAAAGAAAAATATCATAGATAATTTCACCACAAGTTTCAGGTCAATATTCTATAAATGACAAGTTTTAGTCATACTTTATATCTCTAATTCCCCTAAATCCAAAAGAATAACACAACAATAGATTTCAGAAAATTATTCTTTCTTTGATTTTTTTGGCAACCTGATGAAGCTAATCTTAGAACTGACAGTATATCCAAGGGAAGAAATTGTAAGGATTTAGCTTTCCCGTTTACCTGCACCAATGTTTTTTCAATATTCATAAACATCTCAACATTACGATCCATTCGGGATGGATTCTGTAGATCAAACCTCCGCCTAAAAGACAAGATAATAATTAGTTAAATTGTCTCCCGTCTTAAACAAAAGTAAAGACTTGGCTTGCAGCATTCAATGCAAATGAGCTGGATAGATCTGGAAACTATGATAGAACTACGCAAATGTACAAGCGTTTCAGTCACATAAAGGAGCGTGTGAACACTAGAAGATCACATTTTAAGACATTAAGATCCACGCCAGCAAAAGGAAGTCTCTGTTCCATGAAGGAAATCTAAGGTATTTTACGTCAGGCAGAAGCAGTCCAGAGCCAGGGGCAGTCATCTGAACCGTATTTGTTCACATTCGACGAGGTCTGTGTTCTCTGAGATGACCGTTGTCCTGGCTGTGGTAAAACTGATCTTTTCACCTTGAAGTCCCCCCGTACGTCTGTAGACCGTGTGGAGGCACCAGCACAGCATCTGTGCCGTCCTCCCCGATCTCCGTCCTTTTCACGTGGTTAAACCGTTACCAAGGCGAACGCTGTGTCCCGTTTCACTCCCAGGGAGGCGTCCAGCCTAGTGACCGAGCGTGTGGGCTGTGGGCTGTGGAGCCCAACTTCTACGTCACATCAAGACATGCAAATCAACACAAGGACTTACCAGCCCTGGTCATTCTTGTACTTGTACGCAGCCCCGAGAATGTGACACAAGGCGCCTCCAGCCTTGAAATCCATGAAACATTTCGCCTAAAATGATACAAGTCACACGTGAAAACAATAAAAGTTCTGAAAAAATTACTTATGTCTGAATTCTATAAGTAAGCTCAAAGATATAAACAAGTTCTTAAGTACCTCTGCAAAGAATTGCAATATAAAGAAAAATGTCCAAAAATGCATAAAAATATTTTTCAAATTTCAACTAAAATATTACTCTTTAAGTAAACTCTGTAAAAAAACAAGATTTAGCCCTAACCGGTTTGGCTGGGTGGATAGAGCGTCGGCCTGGGGACTGAAGGGTCCCGGGTTCGATTCCGGTCAAGGGCATGTACCTGGGTTTCGGGCACATCCCCAGTGCGGGGTGTGCAGGAGGCAGCTGATCGATGTTTCTCATCGATGTTTCTAACTCTCTAACCCTCTCCCTTCCTCTCTGTAAAAAATCAATAAAATATATTTTTTAAAAAACAAACAAACAAAAAACAAGATTTACAAAAGATACATCAAGTCCAGCCAGTGTGGGCCAGTGGTTGAGCACTGACCTATGAACCAGGAGGTCACGGTGGTTTGCTTCCCAGTCGGGGCACATGTGAAAAACACCAGTATTTCTCTCTCTCCCCCCCCCACCTTCCTCTCTAAAACCAATAAAAATATATATTTTAAACAGATCCCTACAGATGTGGCAGAATTAGAAACAGGCACTGAGGATCCCACAGCATAAAAATGGCCGCGGGTTCTGACCCTCAGCATTGGAATCGCCCACAGAAAAAACTAACAGGCCAGAGTCAGGGACGAAGAGCTGGAGGCAGAAGAGGCTTCCCAGGGACATCACGGGGCCTAGACCCACTTCCCAATGCCCCCTCAGCCCGTCGCCCAGAAGACGCCTCGCTCTCAGTGACACAGATGAGCTCTAAGTACAAAGGCTCATGTCCTTAACACATTCTCTGAGCAGAAGCACCGCTGATGGGCCAATTGCTCTTGATGATTAAAAAAATTAAAGAATAAAAGGACAACAGGGGTCCTAGCTGGTGTTGCTCAGTGGACAGAGCGTCAGCCTGTGGACTGAAGGGTCCCGGGTTCGATTCCGGTCAAGGGCACATGTCCAGGTTGCTAGATCCTCAGTAGGGGGAATGCAGGATGCAGCCTATCAATGATTCGTATCATTGATGTTTCTCTCTCTCTCCCTTCCTGTCTGAAATCAAAAAAATATTTGAAAAGAAAAGACAACAGGCACCAAAACCTGAGCTTCCCAGAGCCAGTGGGACCTGCCTCATGTGAGGTCTCAGCAGCTGCCCATCTAGAGACCCTGGGCCAGGGCAGTTCTACCAGCTGCTTCGAGTCCCTGCTGCGGGGGGCACACTGCTTCTGATCCGCTGGTCTCTCGGGCAGCTGCACTGGAAGTCAGTCTCGTCTTGTTCTGGGTGGACAGAGGGGGTCATCCTACTTACAGCCCGCCTACAGCTCTGCCGAGCAGGACGAAGCCCAGAAAAGCTACGTCTAACTGCAGTACCTAAAAGAGCTTTAAATCTGTGCCGGTGGCATTATTTCTTTGACTTATTAACTAAGGACTAGGCAGCGCTCACAAGTGGCAAAAAGGAGGGGATGCCCTGTCCCGGCAGCTGGTGAGAACGTTGCCCCGATTTGCCAAGGTTGTGGGTTCGATTCCCAATCAGGGCACATGCAAGAATCAACCAATGATGCATAAATAAGTGGAACAATAAATCAATTTCTAAAAAGTATTTTTTTTATTGATGTCAGAGAGGAAGGGAGAGGGATAGATAGAAACATCAATGATGAGAATCATTGATCAGCTGCCTCCTGCACGCCCTACACTGGGGATCCAGGCCACAACCCGGGCATGTGCCCTGATCAGGAATCGAACCGTGACATCCTGGTTCATAAGTCGACGCGCAACCACTGAGCCACACCAGCTCAATTTTTAAAAATTAAAAAAAAAAAACGGGGGGTGGGTGGATAATTGTTTGTAATGTGTTTGTGTGGGCTGAGTACACGCATTAACAATGCCACCTTTTGGCCTGTTCATCAAGAAATGACTATGTCAGAAAATGAATGTGAGAAGTGAACCAAGGAGCAGAACCCGAGTATGTTCAACAAACCAAGAAAATTCAAGGGGATTCAGGCATCTTCACACCCTGAAAACAATTCTGGGGGGAGAAACACATCGCTTCAACTCCAGAATCTTTGTACCTCGCAAATATGAAACAATCAAATAACTTCGAAGTTTCTTTGTGTATTTTAGCTGCTTTCGATTTTAAAATAGTGCTTTCTAGACATAGTTCCCAATTGTATTAGTGAGAGAAACCGTAATACAGTCGGCCCTTGAACGTGTGGGTCACAGCGCTGACCCCTGCCCCACCCCACAGCTGAAAATCTGCGTGTGATTTTAGACCCCCCAAACGCCACAGCCTCCTGTGGACCAGAAGCCTTACCAACAACATAAACGGCCCGTTAACACGTGTTTTGTGTCTTGTATGTATTATACACGGTATTCTTACAATAAAGTAAGCTAGAGGAAAGACCATGTTATTGAGAAAATCATAAAAAAGAGAAAATCCATTTAGTTTTTTTTAAAACATATGTCTATTGATTTTTAAAGAGGAAGGGGGGAGAGAGTGATAGAAACATCAATGATGAGAATCATTGATCGGCTGCCTCCTGCACATCCCCTACTGGGGATGTGCCCGCAATCCTGGAGTATGCCCTTGACTGGAATCGTACCCGGGACCCTCCTCTCTGAAACCAATAAAGAAATATATTAAAAATATATATATATATATATATATATTTATTTATTTATATTTATATGTATGTATATCCATGCAGTTCAAACCCAGGTAGCTCCAGGGCCAACTGGAGCCCCTGGTGAGCACCTGTAATCACAGGTCACCCTGCTGCAGCCTCTTCTTGGGGAGAACAGTCCTCTCCCTGCTGCCGTCTGAGGCGTTACCAGGAGGCGCTTACACGCGCGGCCTCCTTACTCCGCAAGCATCCGATGCAGCCGATGCTTCCAGCCCATTTTACAGATGACACGGGGCTGCTGGCTCCAGCCATGAGGTGGACTGAATAGCCAGAAACCCTACCACTCACTGCAACACATGCTGGATAAAACAGACGCCAGGATGTTACATGTGGGGCTGAATCTCCAGAAAGGCACATACCCAGGTGCAAAAATCAAAGAAAACGTCAAAAGCCGGCTGCTCCGGGCCGACATCACTGCCCCCTCCATGTCTCTGTCCCCAGCCCCACAGCAGCCGAGAGCTGGGCACGGGCCTCACAGAGACTCTGGGGCGTGACCTGTGCAGGCCGTGCAGGTTCTCGGGCTCTGTCTTTAAACAGATGCTCGTGGCCTTTTTTAAAAGGCAGAACGGACGCCTTCCACCAGAGGCGATGTCTGTGCTGGGCCCGCACAGTCCTGAGCCGGGAAGGCTGTGGGAACGAGTTTTCACCACTCACGCCCATGGTGCCCGTGTGATACATTCGCGCCTTAAGAAACACGCTTTCCTAAGTCCCCATGGCTCTCAGCTAGCATCACGCAACGCGCACCTTGCTGAGCCAGCTGCTGGATCCCGGCGTGATTCCGAAAGTCCCCCTTGAACTCGCCCCAGCACTGCTTACCCACGAGGAAGGAAAGCGGGCGGCGAACAGCTCCCAGGTTTCACTCAAACGTCCTTCCCTTTGCCGTCTCGCCCCCCTTCTCTTTACACCCCGCAGGCCAATCCTTCCACTGGGACAGACTACACACTCCTCGGGAGGGAGCACAGCTGGCCCCTGGGCTGAGCCAGGGACTATTTTTAATGTGGTTGATGCCTAAAAACACCCTCCTGGTCTCCGAGGCTGGACAGCTGGGCTGCACGAGCACCTTCCTCGGAGCCTCGTCCTCGGCTTTCCCCTCAGGGCCAAGGTCGACGGCGCAGCAGCCACCCGTCAATTCGTCCTTCAACGTCCCCAACTGCTCCCCGTCCCCTCGGACGCCCCGCCACCTCCCTCCGCCCTCCGCGCTGTGTCCCGTTCGCGCGCATCAGACCGCAGCCTCGTCCTGGAAATCGCACTGGCTGCCCAAACCTCCAGTCTCAACAGCCCCCATCAGCCTGTGGGAGACCTAAACCCAAAGCTGACTGAGCCCCTCCTGCTCTCCCGGCCCTTCCCGTGACCTCCAGTGGACGCCCCCTCTGGCGTGGCACTCGTGAACTTGGCCTTTGAGCCTGGTGTTAGCCCTCGGCTCTAACCTTGGGGCGCCAGCTGCCTCTGGCCCCTATGCTGCTCCGTGCGGACCTCACCGCTGAAGGCATCCCCGCACTTCCCTCAAGAACCCACCCCAGCTCCCAGGACTCAGCTCCCAGGCCCTTCCCTGCAAAGCCTGCCCTGAGATGGGGAGTCAAGGTTCCATCTACACAGCTCACGAGTGTGAGCCCTGAGGACAGCCACAGCCTCACACTCGGGACACAATCAAATGCTGCCTGTTCGCTGAGCTCACATCAGTGAGGAAAGCCGCACTTTCTAACAAGTGTTGCTGAGGTAACCTGATACTCACATGGAAAAAGATAAACTAGATCCACGGCGCACACTGAATACCAAGGTAGACTCTAAACGGAGAGAATTACATGTAAAAAATGAAACCAAACAAATACTCCAAGAACACATGGCCGAATTCCTGTATCACCTGCAACTGGGAAAAGCCTAACATGATTCAAAAAACCACCGTTACACTTGACTAATAAAGACACATGTCTGGACGGCAAAACCCGCATAAGCAGCCGTGGCTGGTGGCTCAGCTGTCCCCACCCCAGAAAGGTTTTGGGTTCAATTCCAGGTCAGGGCACACATACCGAGGTGGTGGGTTCGATTCCCGGTCACGGTACATATAGAAAGCAAACAATTGATATCTCTCTCTCTCTCTTTCTCTCTCTCTCATCAATAAACATATCCTCACGTGAGGATTTTAAAAAACCCAGCATGAACAAAGTAGACACACTTACTGCAAGGTCAATAAAACAATACTATTTCTTATTCTCAATTCTATCTGTAAGATCAGTGAGTTGTTAAAAGTTTCAGTGATAAAATAAGAACATGCAATTCAGAACCTTACGAGTTAAAAAAAGGTCCATGATAATAAATTCAATGGAGGGCAAGCAAGCAGCAGAATGGAAGCTGCAAAAACTCAAATCGGAGAATTGAAGACAAAAATCCTAAGAAGAGATATGCCAGGCAGTCCTAAGTGATCTGTACAATCAGAGTTCAAATATAAAGGCCCACGGGGCAGCAGACAGACTAGAAGGCTGAAGGTCCCTGAGCTAAAGCAGCACAGGGCATCTCCAGATCATGACTTACCACAACTGGACATATTTCTACATTTCAAGGCGAAAAAGAAAAGGTTCATAGATCAGCATAAAAAAGGGGGAGCCCTAGCTGGTTTGGCTCAATGGAAGGAACGTCGGCCTGCAGACTGAGGGGTCCCGGGTTCAATTCCGGTCAAGGACACATGCCCGGGTTGTGGGCTGAGTCCCCAGTAGGGGACGTGCAGGAGGCAGCCGATCAATGGTTCTCTCTCATCATTGATGTTTCTATCTCTCTCCCTCTCCCTTCTCTGAAATGAAAAAAAAAAAGTACATTAAAAAAGGGAAGGAGATGCAAAATCAACGGATTTTTTCCTCTACAAAATAAAATGTTAAAGAGAGAATAAAACCTACAGATTTCAAATGAAAATAAAATAACCCAGTATTTCTATACGAAGCCAAATTATCAGTCAAAATATCAATTGCACGAGCAGAATTATATCCTCACACAAATGCAGAATTACATCTACGAAGTAAAAAAACTCCACCGAAGGCGTCCTAGCCACAAGAGCTGAACCGGAGGAAGGAATGAGGACCCGGCACAGCAGGAACTACGCGGACACGACAGCACCGCGAGACACTCACGGCCCAACCCACACGGCGACCGCTGGGATGTTACCCGACAGTAAAGGACCCGCAGACGCCCGCCGGCTGAGCATCAGCGCCACAGCCACGGGCCGCCGTGTACTCACCGGGAGCTTGGTGAAGGCCGGGTTGGCGACGTGCTTCCCGAAGGCATCTTCCTGGAACTGCAGGAGCTGCACCACCAGCCCAGCCAGCGTCTTGTTGGTGGGCGCATCCGCGTGGACGTACTGCAAGGCAGAGACAGGGCTCAACACCGGGAGAATGCCCGCCGACCTCCTGGGCCCCCCGAGCCCTGGCGTGGACAGGGTTACCCACGGCCGACAAGCTCTCTGCCGTAAAGGGGGACCCTGGCCGGTGGTGCTCAGTGGTTACGGCGTCGGCCCGTGCACCGAAGGGTTGTGGGTGTAATTTCCAGTGGAGGACACATAGCTGGATTTCAGGTTCACTCCCCGCCTGGGTCAGGGCACATGCGGGAGGCGACCCAGCCAATGTCTGTCTGTCTGTCTGTATCTCTCTCCCTCCCTCCCTTCCACTCTCTGAAAAGCAATGGGAAAAACATCCCCAGGTGAGGATGAACAACAACAAACGGGCATCGCCCTCTTCTATAGAATCAGGGCCCTCCTGTGACTCACGTGTGGCCAACTGAATGCGAGCGATGCTGTACGGCTCCCACAGTCCCGGGAAGAGTGCCATCGCCTGACAGCCCACACCTCGGAGGCCAGGCTACCTGGCGATGCCACAGCACCAGCCCCGCTGTCCCGGGAGACGGACAGCACCACCCTGCTCTGAGCAGAGACGGCTGCAGATGGCTCTGCCCACAGCTGCCCCGTCGCCCACCATCCAGTCCCCAGCGGAGGTCCCGTCATCACTGAGCAGACACCACTGTCCCAGGACGCCCTCCAATTCCTGACACACAGGGACTCTAAGCATAACACGGCTGTCTCATGCCAGTCAGTGTTGAGCGGAATAAAATGGTTGGTTGTTTTTTATGCATCAAAAATATATGTATGTGCATTTAAAATTATGGTTTTTGCCACAATTAAAATATTGTTTTAAAACCAGACAGAACTTAGATGAAGATCCTAGAGACAGAACTTAGAAGACAGAACCTACACAGAACCTAGAGATAGAAGAACTTCGCTGGAGAGAACATGGCAAAAGATCCTGGACAGAACTTGGCTACAGAACTTGGTTGGAGAACCTAGACAGAACCTGGCTGAAGAACCCGGCTACAGAACCTGGCGACCGAACCTGGCTGGAGAACCTGGATAGAACCTGGCTGGAGAACCTAGCGCGAGACCATGGCTACAGAACCTGGCTGGAGAACCTAGCGAGAGAACATGGCTACAGAACCTCGCTGGAGAACCTAGCGAGAGAACATGGCTACAGAACCTGGCTGGAGAACCTGGAGAAGCTGGCTGGAGATCCTAACTAGAACTTCGCTGGAGATCCAGACCAGAACTTGGCTGGAGATCCTGGCAAGAGATCTTGGCTAGGCTGCTGATCAACTGAAAAAAATAAAAAATAAAAAAATAAAACAAGTTTATGTGAGAAGTTATACATGCTGAGGTGAATAATGTCAAAAGGCCAAACCAGTGGTAGACAGCAAGCAGCTTCCCAGCAAAGGAATCAATGGTACCATGACGGGAACGCACAGATGAGTGAAATCAAATGTAAAAGCTTAACCTGGTATTAAATGTTCAATATCACTTTGAGAAACCAATGTTCAATAATTTTTTTAAATCTCCAATTTTGAACAGGAAAAATATCTATACTTTCTTCAATTTCACAAAAGACAACAAAAAAACTAAATTTTTCTTCCTGGAGCAAACCTCTTTCCCAGTATCATCCAACATTTCAAGATGAATGAAGTGTCTATAATGACAAGTAATATTGCAGTCATTTCTGGATGGCCAATATTAGCGGCACTGTCCACCCGCACCATCCAGTCCGCTGGGGGCTCTCAAGTCAATGTGTGCCAATGCCAGTCGGAGACAGAGCACAGCAGAGGGCAATCCGAGCTCAGCTGCCCAACAGGTGCATCTGCTTCCCACTCTGCATGAAACAGCCAGCGTGCAGTTAACTTTGCTGATGGCTAGTTTTTTTGTTGAAATGTCTTGTTTATGTGAAACCTTCTTCATATATGAGATTTGACAAAGCATTACTGTAAACTATATCTTGCACCCACTCAAAAGGCAGCCAGTGTATGACTTTCCAATGGTTTTTAAATCAACCTATAAAAATGTAAAAATTACAACATCCTATTTAGCCAAGAATGAAACAGGCTGACCATGGGATATATGGCATAAGTATCACACTCACCTCAAATTTCTATAATCCAGTTTTAAGGACCCTCATTTCATTCAAACAACAGTCCTATGGGAGCTGCAGTCTTACTTCCAACTTAAAAATGAAAAATTTAAACATCGAAATAAAACAATCGGTTCAAAGACACCACCAATTAGCAGCCAAGAGTACTGAACTCACATTTTCCAACCAAATATAATACTCATTCCTCTTCCACACTGATAGAACTGAACTCGTTTCAACTGCTTTAAAGAGCTACGTATATAAAAGGCTAATAGCCATGTCCCCTCGGGAGTTCAACTGGAGTTCAGTTGCTCACTATGATGTGCGCTGACCACTAGGGGGGCAGCACGGAATGAAGGAAGGCCCTGATCAGCCCTGATCACCGGCCAGGCCTAGGGATCCTACCCGTGCACAAATTTCATGCACCGGGACTCTAGTATAATAGAAAAAGTTCTTAACAGCTTTCAAAATAGTAACTCCTGAGTATGAAAAAAAAAATAATGATATAGACTATTTTAGTCAAGCATTTTATCCTTTGATCAAAAAATTTTAAACAGCCGAAACCGGTTTGGCTCAGTGGATAGAGCGTCGGCCTGCGGACTGAAAGGTCCCAGGTTCGATTCCGGTCAAGGGCATGTTCCTGGGTTGCGGGCACATCCCCAGTAGGAGATGTGCAGGAGGCAGCTAATAGATGTTTCTCATCAGT
>NW_006295816.1:627898-630847 GCF_000327345.1 Myotis davidii
TCCAGGAAGCAGCCAATCAATGATTCTCTCTCATCACTGATGTTTCTATCTCTCTCCTTCTCCCTTCCACTCTGAAACCAATAAAAATATATTTTAAAAAAATAAGTAAATAAAGTGATTTCTTTAGGGGAAAAAAGAACGTTAGGAAGATATGTTTAGAAAGCTTTATCAATAAACCTCTTTTTCTTTCTTTCTTTTTTTGGTCTTTTTAATAAACCTTTATATTACCTATGGCATTAATAGAGTATGAAGTTTAACTTGTCCCTAAACAATCCTGCAGCAAATATCCCTTAAAAATAAATAACTGTCTTTATCTGTGAAATGACTTATGCAAAGAGCATTTAAATGACTTCCTTAGGCAATCTACTCTAGTTTAGTGATCATCCTTAAATCTGAAATCTTATTTCAGGAATTAGCCAAACTCTGGAGAAACCTACCAGGAAACCTAATGGCTTACAGGTTTACCTCACCTCCACCGTAGCTGAGATGAATCAATGTGAGGTCCTAAAATTTTATAATCTGAAAACCACCCAGAAACTATGGACAGAAATACAGCTCTCATCTTAGAGTTAGGATGACAGACGTGCCAACAACACAAAGGCAGCAGCTCAGGGAGCTGGGCCAGCTTCCCTCCCTCCTCCCTCCCCCGACCTCAGGCAGTTAACCTCTGCCTGCAGCTTCCTGGGCTGGAACTGGTCACCTCCTGGGACTCCTGTGGCCCAGCTGGAGCTCTTTCCAGGTTAAAAAGGATTCGCTCTCCGCAACTGGAGATTGAATTAGAATCCTGGGCGCATGACCTGATCACTGAATCGAACCTTCCCGTGCACAGGACAACCCCCAACCAACTGAGCCACACCAGCCAGGGCTGCAAACCACTCAGGACCCTCGTTAGCACTTACTGGGGAGAGAGTGCCAACCACTCAGGCCAACCTGGTTTTTATTGCTGCCACTACTTGAAAAGTTCTTAAAATGGGTCTGAAGTCTATACAAAGAGCCCTTGCAAAATATAATAAACTTGTTGTACCTTAAAAAAGGGGGGGGGACTCACTCTCTCGTGCTGCTAAGCCAAATTTATCTGCAAAGCCTGTACGCATAGGTTCCTGAACTAGTGTAATCTGCTCACTCACTGCA
This sequence comes from Myotis davidii, assembly GCF_000327345.1. Lineage (NCBI taxonomy): Eukaryota > Metazoa > Chordata > Mammalia > Chiroptera > Vespertilionidae > Myotis > Myotis davidii. Next base: position 629,030 of record NW_006295816.1, read on the forward strand.
CAAGTATTTACTGGCCTCCTGGGGGCATTGAGAAAACGAGAACAATGCCAACAAGTTCTCTTTTCATTTGCAAACACCTGGGTTTTACAGGCAGGTGTCTATGTTTATCTTTTCCACAAACTGTGATTTCCTTAGAAAGAGGGATGTGCAGTCAAAAAAAAAAGACTAAAAAATAAGCGGGCGGGACTCACTGAATCCCGATCTGCCACTCCTAACTGCAATCCTAGAGAAATTACCGGGCTCTGGAGCGTGGGCTCCTCTCACGTGTGGAATGAGGTAAATACGTAACGTCCAGCACCCAGGACTGCGGGAGGGTTAGGGGGGTGTGTTTTAGGTGCCTGGATACCCTAGATGCTCAGTCTTTCACTGGCTGCATGGATAACCCACCCATAAAAAGGGGACTAACGGTGTCGTGTTTATTCCATACAGGCGCTGAGACTAGAAAAGTCTGTTAAAACCCATCAGTGTGTACGAAGACACGGTGTGTAAAACAGGCAAAGAACCTTCTGTCAATGCTTTCCCCTCTCCATCACTCCCAGAAACGCCGGATCGGGGCGGTCAGATCCAGTTTTGAACCTGCGGAGGCTCTGGCTCTAGGAAACCCGGAGAAATCAGACCTGATTCTGACTGCGTCTTTGACCTCGGGGAAACCGAGCCGGCCTTAACCTCCGGGCCTGGACACTGGTCCAACCCCGTCGGCCTCGCCAACCAATCTCTGAGGAATGACCCAAACCTCAGCTACCCTCTTCAAATGGGAATCAAACAGATGCACAGAGCTTGAAGAGGTAGAAATGAGTACTTATTTCCCTTTCTTTTCCCCTTCCCTGATATTTTATTTGAACAACAATCCTATGGGAATCACAAAGAAATACCCTAAAGAAATATTACTCGAGTCTTTTCATTTGTTAAAGCTACATTGGCAAAGTAAGGCATTATATGTCAATTACATCTCAGTAAAGTGGGGGTGGGGGGAATCAGACTGGGGAGAGAGAAAAAATTAAGGAGCATTGTACCTAAGACCCAAAGCGCTGGCTGCTGGGCACATGATAAAAAACAACTGATTTTTTAATAGTATATACTCAATTCCCTCAGCCACCTCCACAAGCTCTAGTGCCACCACAAGAAAGTGGCCGATGTATCATTACACGAGGGAGAGCAATATTCCTGTCTACTTACATGTGGATAAAAAAAAAAATCTTCAATCCCAAATGTGACTCCAAAATTCCAGGAAAGAAAGAAAAATTTGAAGCATCTAAAAATATCCTGTAATAAAGTCTCTGGTCTATCCCTTCCTAAACCTTTACCTAAGAGACTGTCATTTCTGGAAGCACCAATGTCATTGCCAACGCACACCCAGGTCCCTGCCGTGCCTGACAACTTCAAACACTGAGGAGCTTCGCACGCTGTCAGGCCCCCAATAAATACAGGGTGTCCCCCCCAAAATGCACACACACTTTGAATGATTATAAAGCCAGTGTTTTTACCATACAGCTCATTTCCAAAACTAAGTGAGTTATCAGCTTGAAAGTGTGCGTACATTTGGGGGGGGGGGCACCGCATCGATTCATTCATTCAGCAACTATTTACATAGTAACCACTGAGGGAGAGGCAGTGGTAGCGGCCGGCCAAGGGCACACTGCCCCGAGCAGGCGGGAGGTGCAGACCCGAAAGGGGCGCTCGGGAAACGACTTTCAACACCACTGACTCCCATCCCAGAGGTAAGAGAAAGCGATGGACGAAGAAGGCAATTTCAAAAACGGGTGCGAAGAAAACGAAGATAGGGAGTGGGGTGACCTCACAGCAGCGGGGTCCCCGGGA
>NW_006295816.1:631949-638112 GCF_000327345.1 Myotis davidii
GCAGCCATCTGGGCGACCGGCCGGGCCGCGCTTCCTCGGCTGCACGCCTTCCTCTCGCGGCTGCAGCTGCACCAGCTTATTGGTGCCTCAGGGCCTTTGCACCAGCTGTCCCCAGACCTGCGATCCTCCGATGCTTTCAAACTCATAGCCTGCAGCGGTTCTCAACCTGTGGGTCGCGACCCCTTTGGGGGTGGAGCGACCCTTTCACAGGGATCGCCTAAGACCATGGGAAAACACATATATAATTACATATTGTTTTTGTGATTAATCACGATGCTTTAATTATGTTCAATTTGTAGCAATGAAAATACATCCTACATATCAGATATTTACATGACGATTCCTAACAGTAGCAAAATTACAGTTATGAAGTAGCAACGAAAATAATTTTGTGTTTGGGGGTCACCACAACATGAGGAACTGTATTAAAGGGTCGCAGCATTAGGAAGGTTGAGAACCACTGGCTTAGAGGAACTTCAGAAAAGTGATCCCTGCCCTACAACCTTTTTTTTTTTTTTTTTTTTTTTTTAGGAGAAAATGTATTTAGAAAGTTACATGGCAGCTGACGTGGCTCAGTGGCTGAGCATCATCTAGGAACCAGGCGGTCAGCTTTGATTCTGGTCAAGGGCACATACATACCCGGGTTGCAGGTTTGATCCGCAGTGTGGGGCGTGCAGGAGGCAGCCCATGATTCTCATTGATGTTTCCCTCTCTCCCTTCCTCTCCGAAATCAATTAAAAGATGTTTTTAAAAACAGTTACCCAGGTAGCAAGAGTGAGCCAGCCATAGGCTCAGGAAACAAGTTACAGAAGCAAAAGGGTGCTTGCGGCCTAGGAGAGGGAAAGGCAAAGGTAAGCCCTGGGGGGACAGAGGGAAGGGAGAGGCAGACCGCACCACCTGCCGCAGGTAGCGCCCGCCCCGTCCTGGTCTTTTCCTTCTCATCTTCCGCGTAAATTACAGGAGAACCTCGTCCTGACTAGTTGGCAGGGGTGTCCTCCTAAAGGCGAAAATGGCGAGCCGGCGGAAAGGCTCCGCGCTGAAGGGAGCTCCGGTTCCTGAGTCACTGCTTTCTCTGCTTCTCCGAGCAGGGTTAAGACCAAGTCCAATAAGCTTTTGGAAAAAATAAAAAGGTGGGGGGTCCCAGAAAGAGTCCTATCTGGTAGCACAGCTCCAAGAGACTGTGAACAGGCTGCGTGGTTCCCCAAGGTTAACTGTTAGAAAGATGCAAAACAGTCTTTCAACAACGGACGTTAACTGGACAGTACACAGGTGTCCCATGAAGGCTGACTTCTATTAGTGTAAGTATATATTCTAATTGATTTCAGGGAGGCAGGGAGAGGGAGCGAGAGATACAAACCTCAATGATGAGAGAGAATCATGGATTGGCTGCCTCCTGCACGCCCCCTATTGGGGACTGAGCCCACAACCCGGGCCTGTGCCCTGATTGGAATCAAACCTGGGACCCTTCAGTCCGGAGGCTGATGCTCTATTCACTGAATCACACCGGCCAGGGCTCTCTACTTCTGCTGTCCTGCCTGAACCCTCATTCTGTAGCTACAGCACCCATGTTCATAGAACAGCTAACCAATTCCCATCAGTAAAGTGTAACCCGTAAAAAATCCTACCCCTCCTAGGCAGTGTTGTACATCCTTGGCAACTGTCTGAAGTAGCTGAAATGCTAAGTGCCATCAAACTGTTTTCTAAAAATTGGGAATTCCCAGTATTTCTTTTAATTATTATTTCTAGAAAGACTCCATCTCCTGATGAGTCATTGGAAAACTGTCCTAAGTTGGGACATGAATATGCAGCAGGATTGATACCTGACGTCTCAGAGGACTTCTGTGCCTTTGTAATAAAGGGTGAAGTAAAGTTTGTCAGAGACCGAGATGACTACATCCAGCAAGGCTGTTATTCACAATAGACGGTCCAATAGAGCTTCCCAGACAAAAAGGGGCTAAAGGAGTTCATCACCACCAACAGCATTACAGGGAATGCTAAAGGGACTGCTGGAAGGGGCTGTTGAGAAGAAGAAACAGAGAGAAACCTAGCCATGAGGAATTAAAATGGCTGTAAATAAGTATCTCTCAATAATAACTCTAAATGTACAGGATTAAATGCTCCAATCAAAAGGGGTAGGGTAGCTGAACGAATACAAAAACAACTATATGCTGTCTACAAGAGACAAAAAAAAATGATAGCGTACTGTTAGAACAGTTTTGGTAATATTTTATACTTAAAATTCTTGAAATATTAAAGTTTATTGCATGTAATATATGTAAGATAATGTCTTGAATAATTGTTTATTGAATGCAACATTATATTTAAAATCTTTTTTTGAAATAAAAATACTGAAAAAAAGTTTGTCAGAGTAGGGGTTGTATTGTGAATAGTGATGCTATGCGGGTTTTATGTATTTTCATTGCAGTGGAGTGTTCTTCGCAGTTTTAATTTTTAAATGGGGGTTGGGATCCTTGGAATGTTTGAATAAAATTATTAATAAAGAAATAAAAATTGGGAATGAGCCTTAGATGAAATATCATGCACATGGTGAGCTCCAAAAATAACACGCTCCTGAATGGTCAGCACCTGACCGGGTCCAATATCGGAGAGGAATGCAGTGAACGGCGCTGCTGACCTCTCGCGCTGGATCAGAGAATGACGGCACCCCAAAATCACCCAGCTCCTTGGTGTGAGGGGAGAGGGGGCAAGTGGGAGCCTTTTGTATTCCTGTTGGTCACCGGTGTGTTGTTTTTTGATCACCGATGTCTTGATGTATTGCTATCGTCTTACATGTGTATTCTCTGCTTACCATGGTTTTTCTTTGCTTCTCTTCTCTCTTAATTTCTGTTCTGTTCAATTAATACTTGAATTTCCCTGGACAGGCTCAAAAGCCCCGGATTATATTTCTATTTGTTTAGTAATTATACTTACATTGTTTTTACGCATTCTAAATGAAATTTCTAACAAAATCCTAAGTTATTACTGTGGATTTTTTCTTTTTTTTTTCATCAAATTTTAAGTTTATTTAGAAAGTTACATAAAAAAAAAAAAAAAAGCTAGAGGTGGTATAAATGGGCCCCCGGGCTGGCAGGCTCATGAGCTCATGAGACAAGTTACAGAAGCAAAAGAAGGACCTTGGAGCTTAGGAGAGAGGGCAAAGGTCAGGGCCTGGGGGTGGGGGTGGGGGGGCAGGCTCCGGCTCAGAGGGAGAGCAGGCCCCTCACTGTTCCATCTTCCTCCTGAGTAAGACCTTCGCCTGAACCAGGGGGTAGGTGGGGGGTGGGGGGGACATGATCCCCCTGAGGGTGAACTCTTCTCCCATTGGTCCCATTGGGGGGGGGCAGGGGGTAAGGTCCCAAAATGGGGTCCAGTGTAGTCAGTGAAACATGAAAAGTTGGGTCATACAAACGTCCAGGGGAACACGAGGTAAATGATGATTGTCTAACCACTAAGCGGCAACACCCAAAACCAATCCATAATTTATTTACTTTTTTAAATCCTCACCTGAGGATATTTCTCCATTGATTTTTTTAAAGAGAGTGGAAGAGAAAGGGAAAGACAGGAAAATATCGATGTGAGAGAAACACATCGATTGGTTGCCTCCTCCGCGTACCCCGACCTGGGCCAGGGAGGAGGCATGCCCTATGACCGGAATCGAACCCTGGACCCTTCAGTCTGCAGGCCGAAGCTCTATCCACTGAGCCGAACCGGCCAGGGCTCATCCCCATTTCTTAAAAAGCCTGTATGTTGGTCCTTGGGCAGTACCATGGTTAACAGCGTTGGCAGAAAAACGGCCTGGAAGCTACACATTCTCTTTCCAGTTTTGCTAATAAACATTTCATAGGTTGGGAATAGCTGGCTTGTACAATTTGGCCGGCGACAGAAACGAGAGCCTCTGTCAAAAACGGCTGATTTTAGAACCACGTTCATTGCATCCCAGGAAAGGCGATACTCTGTCACTCCCGTCTCCTACTTCTGCAGAAGGGGCAGGTCGCAAAGAGCGAAGCCTGGAGACTGGACACAGGGAGGAAAACGAGGCAGCGCTAAGGAAATTACCAGGAAAGGAGAGGCGAGCCAGTGGGAGGGAGGGGACGATACACGGACTGACGAGCACCCACCTTAACAAGGTGCCTCTGAGCAGACACAACTGTTCGTTAAAGATAGTTTCAGGCTCAGGAATAAGGAAAGGATCTTCTGAAAGAAAACTACAAACAACACGTGCAAAAAGCTAATAAACAGAAGAAAACGAAGAGAGCTAGAATATTGAGACTGCTCCGCGGGTGCCTGTTCTGCAGGACTTCCCGTGGGTTTTCAGACTTCCGCCATGCTCTTCGCAGCCTCTCTCCCGGGTTAGTTAGAATTCCCTTTGGGGTGAGGGTCGGATCTCTATCACTTAATTCACAGCATTTCAAACACGATGTGTTTGGAGCTGAATCCATCGTCTCCAACTCTGTCTCTTAACCCCTTCCCCAATAATTTTTTTGTTAAAAACGTTTCTTTTTCAGACTAATTTTTTTATTTTGGTTCTATATAGTATTTTTTATGCTGGTTATGAAAACAGTTTGTAATTATTTTTTCTTCCCATTTTTGTGGTTAAGAATAGTATTTCCTCAGAAAGTTTCTAGATGAAATTATTTAGAATGGTACGTATGTAGCTGGTTTTTGAAGGTAAAGTTTTTAGACGAGTATACTCGTCGACGACTGAAAAAAGAACATTTTGTGAAAACGTGTATACACGTTTCTGCCGGGGAAGGGGTTAATTACATTCATGGCGTATAACCCTTCTGGTCACCTGGTGCAGAGCACCCTAGAAAACATCGGCCAGCCGCCTCCTGCACGCCCCCCAGTGGGCATGTGCCCGCAACCAAGGTGCATGCCCTTGACCGGAATCCAACCTGGGACCCTTGAGTCCGCAGGCGGACGCTCTATCCACTGAGCCACACCGGTTCGGTGAGCTCTGCCATCTTGTTCTTTCGCCTTTTTCACTGGTGGGTGGCGTTCAATCCATTACCTCTCATCTAATCAGCATCCTAGCTTCTCCTTTCCGAGCTAATTCCACCCGCTCACACCGTGTTAGCCCTGGCGGGTGGGCTCCGCGAACGGCGCACCAGCCTGCAGCAGTGTCCCAGGTCAGAGGCCCATCAGGGGCGCACACGCCTCAGTTGCAGGCTCCATCCCGGTCCGGGCCCTGGTCGCCTCTGCAGGAGGCCATCAACCAACGTGCTTCTCTCACACTGATGTGTCTTTCCCTCTCCCTCCCACTCTCTCTAAAAATTGGTGGAAAAATATCTTCGGGTGAGGATTTCTTTTAAAAACTAGCTATTTCACTTTCTAAAAGCAGTTCTTTTACTCTCCTACTTAGAACTGTAAAGTTGTTTTGATTACAAATAGTCAAAATCTCCCAGCATAGCCGTCAACTCTGTTTTGTGTCTCCCCGGAAGCTGCACCCCCCTCGCCCCCAGCCGTCAGGTCACCCTGTGCTGCGTGCATTCCTCAGGGTTTGCCCCGTCGCCTCCGATGTCTTGCTCACACGGTACCTTCTCCCCGCTGTGCCAAGGGTACACTCCTTTTTCTGGAACCCTCTAACACTTCGTATTTCCTCTCCAGCATTTATCACTTTTTAAAAATACATATTTTTTATTGATTTCAGACAGGAAGGAGGAAACATCAATGAAGAGAGAGCATCATGGACCGGCCGCCTCCTGCACGCCCCCCACTGGGATGCAGCCCGCAGCCCGGGCACGTGCCCAGACCCGGATCCAACGGGACCTCCTGGTTCCTAAGTTGGCGAAGCTCAGCTGCCAGCCCCGCCAGCTGGGCAAGGACCGCTTCCGATTTGCTTCCCACCATGTGTTCATCTTCTCTAACCTCAGGCCCTGAGGTCAGGGTGTCGGTACCCTCTCCACCTGCTCGGCAACGGCCCCGTCACTCACCCCGGGGGACAATTGCTTGAATGAATGATGCCCACCTCCCACCCTCCTGCCGTGCGAACGAGGACCATCATAAACACTCATCGAGCTCGTCTGGACAAGGAGGACGGAGATGGCACCGATTCCTCCTCCACCCCGAAAAGCAGCGTCCAGGGCTTCCCGGCTGGGAGATCCCGGCGCGGCTCCGAGCCACCCACCCTGTTCCCTCCTTTCCGCGTTGGCTCCCACTGAGC
>NW_006295816.1:638866-643625 GCF_000327345.1 Myotis davidii
GGGTGGGCCTGGTAGCCAGGGGCTCTGCTGAGGCCGCGGGAGAGGCCGCTTCATTGGCGCATCGACGCCTCCGCCTCCGGGGATGCTCCGTTTCCCGAGGCCGGGCCTGGAGGGAGCCCCTGGAGTGCCCTGGGACCTTTGTTTGCCCCCCGCGCGGCCTGGGCCGTGCGCCCAAAGGGAGGCCTGGTGCAATCTGCCCCCCCCCGGTTTGCCCCCTTTTGCACCCACCCTGTCACGGGGGAAGCCAAGGGGTGAGGTGTTCTTTGTTTGCTGGTGGTCATGCATTTGGGTTCTTTGTTTGCAGTGAACTGGAGCCCAGGGGGCCTCAGAGCCCCCCAAGCCAGGAGGATGGCGCTAGCACGCTCCTCGCTAGTCTTCTTGTCGCAGCGTCCGTCCCCTTCGTTGTGATTTTGCAAGCAGGGTGCTCCCACTTTGCACCCCCAGGCCACGGGGGCTTGCCGTGCCCTGTAGCAGGTGGACGCAGATGGCCACTTGCAGACTCTTAGCCCGTTTTTGCTTGCAACTTACTGAGCAGAATAAATGAGACATTGATGTTTCCTTTGGCAGTTTCTTTGAAAGAAGTAACCCACTGTCATTGTGGGTGTTGACCACATGGTATAATTTACACTTACATCTTGGAGGTTTGGAGTTTCCAGGAGGCCGCTCCCCCCCCTTCCCCTCCTCCCTCCCCCCCTAGTTCTTAGGGTTTAGGATGGTGCTATTTCTGTAGCTGTTTAAGGTGCTGCAAATACATTCTTTGCTGCATTTTTTTTTTCAACCTGCGTGGGGTATGCCTATACCTCCAAAAGGTATTCACTCTCCATGTGTTTTAACTTCTGTAGCTGTGGTTCAGAGTTTATCCCTGGACACTTCTGGCGCCTTTCAGCTTTTGAAGATGCTATTATCCAATGTTATTTCAAACACCCAGGGGCCAACTGGGCACAGCATGGAGGGGAGTTAGTGTAGGATAAGCCAGGACCGCTTTCACTTTCGGAGCTCAGTCCCTAACTGCCTATTTGCATTCTGCCCCGAGGCAGCTGCGGGGTCCTGGGCCAGTTGTGTAACCTCTGGGAGAGAATTCCTGCCTTGGTAAACGAGGAAAATGGTGCTCTAGTTGTTATTTCCCCGAACGCCACGAGCTGCTTTCCCTGCCTTGGGTGAGCCGTAGTCCTGATGGCAGCAGAACTCCAAGCTGGCGCAGCTGTGCTCTGGGCTTGGGGGAAGCCTTTCGGAACTCCCGGCCCCTCTGCAGGAGGGCTCTCCCGTGGCCTCTCAGGGGTGATGACTTAGGGCAGCTCATGGTCTGGTGAGTCTAGAGTGGGTCGTGGCAGGTCCTGAAGCCAGGCCAGTGTCTCCATGTGTGTTTCATGCCACTAACAAAACTTGTCCTTGTTGCGGAGGTAGTAAGTGAATTTCAGTGATGGAGCCACTCTCCTTCCCGGAGGGAGGGGCGCACCTCTCAGTGACCCTGCCCTGTACTTCCCAGGAGGAGGCCAGCCTCGTGATGAGGAAGAGCACGGAGAGGATTCAGCTGCAGTTCAGACGCCCGCAGAAGCTGAGGTCTTCACTGCTCTCGTAAGGTGAGTCAGCCCCGGGCACAAGGCCGTGGTGGGTCTCGGGCTCAGACCCCGGAAAGCAGCCATTTGCGAATTACATTCACCTGTGACTGTTTGGGACGAAGGGTGTCATTTAAAAACGTTTTTTATTGATTTCAGAGAGGAAGGGAGAGAGAGAGAGAGAAACATCCACGATGAGAGAGAATCGTTGGTCGGCTGCCTCCTGCACGCCCCCCACTGGGGATGGAGCCTGCAACCCTGGTATGTGCCCTGACCAGGAATCGAACCTGGGACCCTTTGGTCCACAGGCCAACGCTCTATCCATTGAGCCAAAATGGCTAGGGCCAGGGTGTCATTTTTAATTAGTCATTATAGAAGCTCTCTGTCCTTGAAGCATCCCATAGTGACTTCCTGGAGTTAAGTAGTGTTTCATTGTGCAAAACCTGATATTCTATTATTTTACTTCTCTCTAAACTATTAAAGAGAAACTCTGAACCTTGAAAGTTTCCAACGAGGAAGGCAGCTTTCTTTTGATCTCTGTAAAATATCACCAATAAAAGATCTTTTTTTTTCTTTCTTTAAGATCCTATCTTGGGTCCTGGCAGTTGGTTAGAGTTGTCATCCCAATATGTGAAGGTTGCAGGTTCCATCCCTGGTCAGGGCACATACAAGAATCAACCAATGGCCCTGACCGGTTTGGCTCAGTGGATAGAGCGTCCGCCTGCGGACTGAAGGGTCCCAGGTTCGATACCGGCCAAGGGCATGTCCCTTGGTTGCAGGCACATCCCCAGTAAGGGAGTGTGCAGGAGGCAGCTGATCGATGTTTCTCTCTCATCGATGTTTCTAACTCTCTAGCCCTCTCCCTTCCTCTCTGTAAAAAGTCAATAAAAAAAAAAAAAGAATCAACCAATGAATACATAAATAAGTGGAACAACAAACTGATATTTCTCTCTCCCTTCCTCTTTATCCCTTTCCCTCTCTCTCTCTTTCTCTCTAAAATCAGTATTTTAAAAAGATCTTGATTATCATATTGTATTTTTTTAAATATATTTTATTGATTTTTCACAGAGAGGAAGGGAGAGAGATAGAAACATCGATGAGAGAGAAACATCGATCAGCTGCCTCCTGCACATCTCCCACTGGGGATGTGCCCACAATCCAGGTACATGCCCTTGACCGGAATCGAACTCAGGACCCTTTGGTCCGCAGGCCGACGCTCTATCCACTGAGCCAAACCGGTTTCGGCCATACTGTATTTTTTGATACAGGAAAAGATAGTGTTATATGACATGTTATATGAGTTAGTATTGGCATGGAGAGGATTGGGGACTTTTAAAAAGCAAAACCAGAAGTCTATTTACAAGCAAATTAACTTACAATTTTTTGGTGAGAAAGTATTGTTTCTTAAATAATCACTTAGATATTTTACATTTTATAATATTCAGGTTTTCTATGAAGTTAGAATCTCAAATTACACTTTTCTTTTGGACAGAAGGAGTCTATGGAATGTAATTTCTTAAAGTAAATTGAATCCTTGTTGATATTATATTGAAGTTTTCTCTCTGAGCTGCCATATCCTAGCAGCTGAAGTTCCCGGCATCTCTTGTGGGGAGGAGGGCATCAGGGCAGACCTGCACCCCCACCGCCTGTGACCCGCAGGGAGAGGGAACAGTGGTCAGAGGCAGGCGCCCAGGCCCAGCGGACGCCTGGGAAGGCCGACCCTCTGAGGCGTGTGTGATGTTTCAGGCGAAGGCCACGTGATGTCACTGCACCAACCCCAGAAAACACGTCATTGAAAACATCGATCGTCCTGAGTTTAACTGCGTTTTAAAACGAAATTGTTCAACCAGAGGCGTTACTTTCTTCTAAGTCCCTAGGTAGCTTCCTCAGTTCAGTGTACCAACCAGCAAAATGCGACACCGTTTTTTGCCAACAACTGAACTTTTTTGGGGGGAGGGGGGCCTAGTCAGCAGGATAACAATTGAACTTTTAACTCACCGTCTGTTATCAGGGGCCGGCTGTGTCCGCTCGTGGGCTGACCTGGCTTCTCCGAAAGCCCAGTCAACCGCTTGTCTGTGGGGCGGGCGGCAGCCCAGCTCCCGACGCCCAGGAGAGGGGTCCCGTGGAAGCTCCTCCTGGAGGTCCCGGGAAGGCAGGGCTCCTGGAGCGGGGCCTCTGGGTCCGCGAGGAAGCGATCGCCTCTGTGGCAGGGCCTCGGACTTCAGGATGGAGGAGAGAGCTCCCGGGGAGGAGGGAGCAAAGCCTGCGCCCTCGCGTGGAGCTGGCCCTCCCCTCGGACGGGAGCAGCCGGGCTCCGGGGCGCAGATTCACTCCCTCGGCCGGGTGGGGCAGCTTCTTCAGTCCCGGGGCCTCTCTGCTGCCGCGGTCTCCCCGGAGGGCCCTGGGCGGACACTGACCCTGCCTCTGGCCGCGCTTTGTTCTAGGTTCCAGCGTCCCTCCTGCCCGAGATGTTCAGCCTGGACTCATTCAGGAAAGGTAAGGGCGGCCGGTGCTGTGGCCGGTGCTGCCTCCCTGGCCCCCAGCGTGGTCACTGGGGTGGAGGCCCCTCCTGGGCCTTGGGGGCTTAGTGCAGTGGGAGGGGCCATGCTGGGTCTGAAGGTGACGGCCATAGCAGCTCCCTGTGGCGTGGGACCCCACCGCGCTGTGTCCCTCCCGCTGGAGCTCACGTGCCTGGAAAGGGGCCTGGTGCTGCCTTTGCCAGCATCTGGACTGGTTGCTTCTCTCGGCCGTGGTGCCGTCAGTCAGACCACACGGAGCGAGCTGGTCCTCTGTGGGCAGCACAGCCTGGAGACGCAGCTCTCCGTGGCAGGAGAGGGTGTGGTGAGCGGGCGGGGTGATAACAGCTTTGCCCCAATTACTGGAAATGCCTCCTGAGATCATCAGTGGTCCTCAGGTCATTTCTTCTTTTAAACCTGAGTCCCTGGCGTGAATACGGACCCTCTGGGAGCAGGAGCGGCGGGCGAGACGGTCCCTGAGCTGGGATCGGGCCGAGATACCGGGGTCCTGGCGCTTTGCTCCAGAAGCCTCTGTGGGCGTGTCCGCTGCGCCGCTCGCGGGTTTCTGCCCACCACACGCCTGGGTCCTAAGGGCCCGGGGACAATGGCATCGCGGCAGCACAGCCACAGCCATGCGCCTGGACCCGAGGCAGCAGCCCAGGATGAGCGTTGTCAGGAGGACAGCGC
>NW_006295816.1:643658-647204 GCF_000327345.1 Myotis davidii
TGGGGGGGGGGGGAGCCCCTGAGTGCAGATACGTGCTCTTTCCCCCCAGCATGTTGTTATGAAAATCTTCAAAAACACTGCACCTACCACCTCGATTCTCTAGGCAGTGGTCGGCAAACTCATTAGTCAACAGAGCCAAATGTCAACAGTACAACGATTGAAATTTCTTTTGGGAGCCAAGTTTTTTAAACTTAAACTATATAGGTAGGTACATTGTTATTAACTTAGGGTACTCCTAAGGCTCAGGAAGGGCCACACTCAAGGGGCCAAAGAGCCGCATGTGGCTCGCGAGCCGCAATTTGCCGACCACGGCTCTAGGGAAATTCCCTTCTAATTTTGGGAAAACATGGCTGAAAGGGCTTTGGCTTTTCCTGCTCTCCCAGCTCTCATGCCTCAGAAACTGCATGGGAGCAAGGGCTCTTTACGTTGTAGAAACGGGCATCACTGCCCAGGCCACAGGCTCAGTGGGTGAGCATCAGCCTAGGAACCAGGAGGTCACGGTTTGATTCTGGTCGGGGCACAGGCCTGGGTTGCGGGCTCCATCCCCAGTCGGGGGGCTGCAGGAGGCAGCCGGTCGATGACTTTCTCATCATTGATGTTTCTCTCTCTCTCTCCTCTCCCTTCCTCTGAAATCAGTAAAAATAAATATATTTTAAAAAAGAAGAAGAGACGGGCACCGTTGTGCAGAGCAGGCTGTTCCCGGGGGCGGGGCAGGGGGTGGTGTCCCTGCTCCTCCGGCCTCGTGTTCACCACAAGCAGCGGCTCCTGCTCCTCCCCAGGCCAGCGCGGGTCCCCCTCGTCCCCATCCAGCGGGTCTCAGAGACCCCAACTCTCCTCCCCATGGAAGGCTGTGGGTCCTGACTGTAGCTCTCGTGTGTCACACGTTTGGGACTTCTTAGAATGTCCTGGAAAGGCCGCTGGAGAAGCAGGGTTTAGTCTCCAAGTGCAGACATTTGGGATGGCGACCCGCTAGCTTACAGGGAGGGAGGGCTGCCAAGTGTGCGCCTGGCCTGGGCTCGCGGGGCGCCCAGCAGTCCGGGGCCCCTCTGCCCGTTCCCAGAGGAAAGAGCCGAGACCTGGTGCCCGCAGTGCCGTCCGGGAACCCACAGTGGTGCCGGGAGAACCGTCACGGGGAGACAGGCGGGGCCCGGTGGGGGACGTGGCCTTTTGGTTTTCAGCTGTTGTCCCGGCTCGTCCTCACAGCTCAGCACAGGATCCGTCCATGGCGGGCGTTGAACTCAGAGGGTGGCGAAGGCGCCGGGAGCAGGGAGGCGACGGCCCTTCCCTGTGCAGCACGGGTGACACTTTCTCAGAACCCGTGACCGGCTCCCAAGACCTCCCAGCAGCCCGGAGCCCCTCACGGATGCTCTGGGCGAGTGAGCTCGGGGTCGGTGCCGCCCTGACGCCCTCTCTCTCTCCCCAGATCGGGCCCAGCACAGGCAACGTCAGTGCAAACTCCCCCCGCCCCGCCTCCCACCCATGTGTGTCAACCCTGCCCCCGGAGGGACCATCTGTCGAGGTAAGGGAGGAGCCTGGCTCCAGCACCAGCTCCGGGGCTGTGGGGCGGGGCAGCCGGGCAGCCCGGGGCCAGGGCCAGGGGCCTCTGGGAAGCGAGTGAGGAGAGCGGGGTTAGCAGAGCAGCCGGCCTGCGGTGAGGTCACGGGGAAGGCTTGGGTTGTTGATGACCCTTGGCTGCCTGGCTTCGACCCTCCGGGCCCTGGGCTCCTGGGAGAGCCGGAGTGAAGCCCAGTCCAGACGCTGGGCAGCAGCGTGGAGAACCGGAGGCTTGCATCTCCTGGCAGCCCTGGCTCAGGTGGCCCCCAAGTGCAGGGCGCTCGGGCGGGGCCGGAGCAGAGCACCCTGAGTGGCCCAGTGCCCTCCCTCGAGGCGTGGGGGATCCCGGCGCATTGCTCCCGGCCCCTCAAAGCGCTTGACTGGCATGAACACCTGCCTCTCAGTCCCTTTTGGTGCGGAGACTATCAGAGCCCAGACAGGGGACAGCTCACCTCAGGCCCGTGGTGCCAGGGCAGGCCCTGTGGGGGGACCCTGGGAGCACCTTGGCCCGGAGCCTCAGGGCTCCCGGTGGCTGTCCCTGCCCTTAGCTGCCTGTCAGCCCTCCCAGGGGCCTCGGAAGAACCTCTCAGTCCTGGGTCTGCCTCCTGGAGACAGCACGTCCCCCAGGCTCTGTCCGTCCCCCAGGCTCTGTCTTGACCGCAGCGCGGTGAAGGCCAGGAGTGCAGGCAGGGCGCAGGGAGCACCAGCAGGCACCCGTGTCCCAGCGGCTTCAGGCACTGCCCTCCGCCCGGGGCCCTGTGCACAGCGTCTAGATGAGCACTTCCGGCCCCTCTGACCATTGACTTGGGTTTTAGAGAAATGCCGCCCCTCCCGTTGCCAAAGCAAGAGTTGATCGCCCTTTTTTTTTTCTTTCTTAAAATGCCCTGTAACTCGAAAAGGCTGAACGTTAACATTTCCAACATGGCAGGTGAGTGGCTCTGAGCGTCAGACGTGCTGTGGCCGCGCTCGCCGGCGGCGGGCTGGGGCCGAGCCCACCCAGAGGCCAAGGCCGCCCCCTGGGGGCCAGCAGGCCCCCCTTAGCCCCAGGGAGCACAGACCCCAGCTGGCGCCCACGGGTGGATGCGTCTCTGCCTCCCCGCCCCCGCCAGGAAGGGCTCTTGTCTGGGTTCTTCACCAGAAGCAGGACCTCCTGGTCCCCGTGCGGCCGTGCGGCCCCCGCCCTCGAAGGAAGGGGCGGCCGGAGCTGCCTCTGCTCAGACAGCAGAGCCACTCGGAACCGTGGTCACTTGATCGGTCACGGTGCCCGGGGCCGTCGAGTCAGATTTGGGATTGAAACTCTCACCTTCTCCCCAGCCCGCCTCTGGCGCAGCCGCGTCCCAGGTCCCGGGATAAACACACTCCCCTCTGAGCCGCCTCCGCCTCCACCCGCTCGCCTGGGACGTGGCCTAGAAAGCCGCGGGGCTGGGCCTGGCCTCCCGCCTCCCGTCTCTCAGGCGTCCTCTCCACCGTGTGCCTTCCACCGAGAGCGGGGAGGCCAGAGGACAGCGGGGTGTCAGGCGGCCGCCCGCCCTGCTGGTCCCCTCACCTTCCTTGTTGCCGACCACGTGGCCATTTCTCGCCATTTTGACCATAAGGGTGGAGCTCGGGGGGGGGGGGGGGGGGGCGAGGGGAGACGGGGGCGGGCCCAGAATAAGTTGGGTCTAAGTGGATCTTTCTGTGCCTGGCGGAGGCCACAGAGAGCGATCCAGACAGCAAGCTGAGCCTTTATTTTATAGCCACAGGTAAACAAGGTAGTGGTCACCATCGTTACAGTGTTCTTGTGAGTTTCACTGTTTTGGTAGCACTTGCTGCATCTCCCTCAGCCCATTAGCTACCCAGATAAGATCTAGGGAGTATCACAAGGTCAAGCCTAACTATGCTAAGAAGGGGTGAGCTGGCCGTGCTGGGAGCTGGTGTCTGACAGCGGCCGGCACAGCCCGGGGCCGGAGGGCAGCGAGTTTTAGGGAGATGTGTGCGCGGGTGAGAGAGGAG
>NW_006295816.1:648713-649561 GCF_000327345.1 Myotis davidii
AGAGGCCTCGGGGCTCTCCCTCCTGGGCCGGCCGCTCCGCCCTCGGGGACCCCAGTAAGAAAGGGAGGCCCCCCGAGTCTGATGCCCCAGTGAAGGGGGGTCCCCATAGCCCCGACTCGGGGGGCGGGCTGGCACCGCCTTGACCGCAGCGCGGGTTCTGCCGGGCGCTGTCCCTCAGCGGACGGGTCAGATGGGAACGGGGGTGGGAAGGTGCCGGCGGCTCCCCTCGGTGTGCGGGTCCCTGGCCCTTCTCCTCGGGGACAGGGCCGTGCCCGTGGCCGAGCCCCCCGCGCCCCCTTCCTGAGCTGCTCCCGGGGTGGGGTCAGCGCCGACATCCTCAGCCGCCAGCCGGGCCGCCCTGACCCCACCCCGCGGGGCCCCTAGAAGAGGAACAGCTGTAACGCCGCCTCCTCCTCCCGCAGCTTCCAGGGACCTGTTGAAAGAGTTCCCGCAGCCCAAAAACCTCCTCAACAGCGTGATCGGAAGGGCCCTGGGCATCTCACACGCGAAAGACAAGCTCGTCTACGTGCACACAAACGGACCCAAGAAAAAGGTGACTCGCGGGGGGCCAGCGGCCCTCCTCCCGCGGTTGCTCCGTCTCGGAGTCCGTTTCTGAATTGAAAACCGCCTGAGCGAAGCAGGCTGAGAAGGGCTGGCCAGGGGCGCAGGCCGTGCCCAAGGAGGCTCCTCTCGGTGACCCTGGTCCCCGGCGGCCGTCGGGGCTGCTGGGGGTTCCTGGGCCCGGAGCAGGCGGGGGACCCTGCTCAGGGTTCTCGGCGTAAAGATGGCCGCCTGCCCTCTGCCCGGAGCCGGTCCGCGCGGGGCTCCGGATCTCCCTGGGATCCGCG
>NW_006295816.1:649685-651661 GCF_000327345.1 Myotis davidii
GGGTGGCTGTTTTCCCACTGTGGTGACCGCCGCCCCTGGCCTCAGGACAGAGAGGGGCCCGGGCCAGCACTCCCCATGGGCAGCACTGGCTGCTTCCGGTGGGGTTCTGTCCTCCCACTAGTCCCTCCCTCCCGGGAGGCGTGGTGGCCGCTTCTCACTGCCCAGGGGTGGTTCCTGGTTCCGTGGTGCTGAGCTCAGGAGTTAATTCTTCCTTCTGGGAGTTTGCAGGCACTTGGACCCCCACCGTGCCCTGCAAGCCCTGCCCACCCTCCTCCCAGCGTTTCTCTGTCCCTGCCTGTGCCCACAGCCTGTCTGTCTGTGTGGTGGGTCTGGTGAGGTGCACAGTGTTAGTGTGCAGGTTAGTGCGTCAGCACAGGCACTCGCTGCGCAGCCACCCCCAGGACTCCTGCAAAACTGAAACTCTGCCCCCGGCAGCCGCCATCCTGCTTGTGTGTCTGGGCGTTTCCTGCCCTCACTCGCGTAGTGGACCGTCCAGTATTCGTCGTGTTGTGACTGGCCTCTCCCTGAACGTAGCGTCCTCGAGGCTCGTCGGTGCTGGTGCGGTCAGGGTTCCTTCCTCGGCCGCTGTGGTCAGACCACATTTGCGCCCCCACCCGTCAGCGGCCATTGGGGGGCTTCTGCCTTTGGCGGCGAGTTCTGCGTGAGCACCACGCACACGTGTCTCTGAGACCTGGTTCCCAGCCCAGAACTGGAGTCCCTGGATCACAGGGTAATTCTGTGCTTCAGTTCTTGAGGATCCACCGTGGGTGTCCACAGTGGCTGCGCCGTTTCCCTTCTCACCAGCAGAGCACACGCTCCGTCCCCCGCGTCCTTACCCGCCGCCCTGCTTCTCCTGCGCTTTAGTGTGAGCGGCCGTGCTGGCGGGCATCTCACTGCGGCTGCGATGGGCATTTCCCTGTGAGCTGAGCCTGAGCGTCTCAGGGGCTTCCTGGCCATTTGTTTTCTTCCTCAGAGAAATGCCTGGTCTGTCTTGTGCCCGTTGTGTCGGGCTGTTGGGAGTTGGTTGCTGTTACAGTTCTTCATGTCTCTGGACACCATGCCCTTTTATTCCCTAGTATCTGTACCCCCAGTTCTTCGGGTCCATCCCACCCACACTCACCCCGCAACCAGGTGTGTTTAGTAAGCGGTGCCCTCGTGAGGGGCTGTATTTGCTTTCTGTGGAACCCCACACTCCCTGGACTGTGGGTGCCCTGCTGCCTCCCTCCTGCTGTTCTGCATCTGTTTGTCTGCAAACTTCAGAAACAGTTGGTCAAGCCCAGAAGCTACCAGACCCTGTTTGGATTCTCGCCGCTTTCATGGATTTAGGTTCTGTGTTCTCGTATGTAAGAGCGGGCCATCCAGGAACACGTGTCTCCCTGTACGGAGGCCCATTTGCCACGTTTTGTACTTAAAGTCTGGACCTTTCTTAAGTTCATCTTCGGTAGGTTCTGGCTTTTATTGCTGTGAACAGAACTTTAAAAGTTTACAGTTGGTTATTCCAAAAGCCTGAGGAGTTTAAGAAGGGGGGGCGTGGCCCCTCAGCTTGTCCTGAGCCGCCCTGTGGCCGCCAGGGCCCCAGCATCAGACGCTGCTGGCACCTTGGCCACTCCCGACCTGATTTCCCGGAAGTAAGCCCGTCACACGCTGCTCCTTCTTCAGGCTTCTCCCTCGCTTCTGTCCCTTACGCCCAGTCGCCTGCATTTCTGTGCTGCCTCCTGCGTGCTGAGCTTCTCGGGCCGGGACCAGGTCTCGGCTCCACCGATGCCCAGCGGCCAGCAGGCTCGCAGGTGTGTGCGGTGTTTTCTCTAGAGGCAGCGGCGCTCGAATACATTACAAATAACGGTTTCGTGTCCGTGTCTCCGGTAGTTCCCAGCACAGGCGGCTTGGCTGCTGCCCTGAGCAGGGACGGGAAGCCTGTTCCCCCGTCGTGACGCCGCCCGCACGTCCATTGCTCCCGGGGCCTCCGGGCCTTCCCG
>NW_006295816.1:653826-654655 GCF_000327345.1 Myotis davidii
GCACGGCTCATCCTTCAGAGGCCCAGCAACCACCCTGCCTGCCCCCTGCCCTCTGACGTGGGGGGACTGAGGGAGCATCAGCCATGCCGAGCCGGGGTAGGGGGGCACGGGGGGGCGGGGCTGGCCCTGGGAAGAGAGACTCATTCACCTAAACTTTTGGTCCTCTCAGGGGCGGTACCCTTGAAATGACGGATGATGACAGTGCTATCAGGGCTCTGACCCAGTTTCCGCTTCCCAAGAACCTTCTGGCCAAGGTGATCCAGATCGCGACCTCATCCTCCACGGCTAAGGTGAGCTGGGTCTCCTGGGAGGGGGAGGGGAGCAGCGGGTTCGGAGTGGGAGTCGGGCTCGGAGTGGGCTGGGGACTGGGAGTGGGAGACCATATCTGCTGGAGCGTGGTGGGTGAGGGGCGCGTGGGGGGCGGGCGGCTGACTTGCCCAGGGGGGATCTTCTTGCTCCCGGGACGCACCTAGTGTAGCCACGACAGCTCAGCCCACAGGGCCGTCACCCCTGTTGCCGGGAAGGCGCTCACTCTGCCTGTGGCCACCGTCTGTCCCCGCAGAACCTCATGCAGTTCCACACCGTGGGCACCAAGACCAAACTGGCCACCCTGACGCTGCTCTGGCCCTGCCCCATGACCTTCGTGGCCAAAGGGCGCCGCAAGGCGGAGGCTGAGAACAAGGCGGCGGCCTTGGCCTGCAAGAAGCTGAAGGTGAGCCTGGCCTGGCGGGCACAGCAGCCCCGGCCTGGGCCCCGCGGTCAGTCCCTGGTCCAGCCCTTGCTTGTCAGGCTGAGGCTGCTGCAGGGCTCCCCACGGTCCCTGGGAGCT
>NW_006295816.1:654736-655426 GCF_000327345.1 Myotis davidii
GCAGACTTGGTGACCCTGGGCTTGTGGGCACAGGAACGACCAGACGGTCATCTGGGATGAGGACAGCAGGCACCCTTGGGGCACGGGCAGTTCCTCACGAGGCTTGGGCCGGCAGGGGGGCGAGGTCGTGGTGCCTGGGAAGTTAGTGCTCTGAGCCCAGGGTTTGCAGAGCAAGACAGGAAGCGGGCCTGCTTTACGCGAGGGCCTGCTAACCCTCGGAGCTGCATCCAGATAGAGCCGATGGGGTGCGGAGCGTGGAGACGGGAAGGGCACGGGGTGGTACAGGGAACACGAGGGGAGGGAGGCGTGACCGGGCTCAGGAGCAGGACGCTCACTGAGGGAACGTGCAGGAAGTCTGAGCTCTGGCTCGACAGGCACCCCTGGTGACCAGAGGCCTCCGGCTGCTGGAGTCCTGTCCGGAGAAGAGCAGCTCCAGCCACCGCTGTGCTCACGGGGCCGAGGGCCGGCCCTGGGCAGGGGCGGGGGTGACGTGCAGCCTCCTCCCGGATGCTGTGGTGGCACCTCCCGTGGTCCAGGGACCAGGTCCCTGCCCGTGAGGTCTGCCCGGCGCCAGGAGGGGTTGGCCCCGAGGGATGAGCTTGGAGGGACTGTTTGCCCTGGGCTTTGGAGGGAGAGCAGAGTCTAGACATCACGGGGGTGGGGACACGACCAGGGAGGGGACTGGCTTGC
>NW_006295816.1:655472-656286 GCF_000327345.1 Myotis davidii
GCTGGTGTGGGGCTTGTAGGGAGGGAGGGCCCAGTGTGTCCCCTCCAGTGGCTTGTTTTGTCAAGTTGCATAAATAGAAATCCCACGCTCACTTGTAGGAGGGGTCCCATGGAACTGGTGCCGTGCAGGCATGAGGTGGGTGGGCTTTGGCGAGGCCGCAGAGGGAGCCTGGGCGGGTAGGGGCCGGGCGCATCTGTCTTCTGGGTCGATGTTGGGTATTCGTGGAGGTGAGACTGGGCTCCAGCTGCTCAGGGGGTTATCAGGTCTTGATTTTCTTGAATTTTAACTAATTGGGGGGTAATTTGCTTTCCCTGGTTCCTAACTTCTCCCTCCGGGATCATGTCAGCCGAAAAGCCAGGTCTCTCGGTTAAGGGTGGCTCTGCACAGCCCCCTGGAGCTGCTGAGTCCACCTGGGCCAGTGCCAGGCGGGTGGAGCCTGACGAGGTGCCCCTGTCCCCTCTGCAGAGCCTGGGCCTGGTGGACCGGAACAACGAGCCCCTCACCCACGCCATGTACAACCTGGCCTCCTTGCGTGAGTTGGGCGAGACCCAGCGCCGGCCGTGTACCATCCAGGTGCCTGAGCCCATCCTCCGCAAGATCGAGGCCTTTCTGAACCAGGTGAGAGAACCTCGTCCCCCTGCCCCCGCCACCTCGCCTTCTCCAGACGGCGCTTCCACCTGCAGCAGGCGCCTTGTCTCCCACTGGGCGGGGCCTGGAGCACTTCGCCCCGAGGAGCTCAGCCTGGCCCACGAGCGCTGGGGGCTGGGCCGGCAGGTGGCCCAGGAAGCCCGTGGAGGGCAGGGTGCGGGCGAGG
>NW_006295816.1:656438-665625 GCF_000327345.1 Myotis davidii
CTGTCCGAGGGAGGAGGCGCGGCTGAGCCAGAACCTGCTGGAGCTGTGGCGGCGGCGAGGGCCCGTCTGGCAGGAGGCCCCGCCGCTGCCCGTGGACCCGCATCGGGACACCATCCTCGGCGCCATCGAGCAGCACCCGGTGGTCGTCATCTCGGGGGACACGGGCTGCGGGAAGACCACGCGCATCCCCCAGCTGCTGCTGGAGCGCATTCAAACTTTCAAGTTTTAAAAATTGATATCCATAGGAAGAAATATATTTTAGATCATGAATCATTAGGTACCCATATGTATGCATTTCTATTATATATACAATAAAAATTCCACAAAGTAACATTTACCCTTAGGGATCCTGCTCAAGGGCCTGCAGCGCCTCAACCCGGGGCTGCGGCTGGTGCTCATGAGCGCCACCGGCGACAACGAGCGCTTCTCCCGCTACTTCGGGGGCTGCCCCGTCGTCAAGGTGCCCGGCTTCATGTTCCCCGTCCAGGAGCACTACCTGGAGGACATCCTGGCCCGGCTGGGGAAGCAGCCGCCCCCGCACCGGCGGCACCACGAGGTGAGGCGCCACCCCCTGCCCGCTGGCCTGGTGGTCGGGCACCTTGCCTTCCAGGCCTTGGTCTCCTCTGTGGGGGGTGGTGAGGGCGGCAGGGGCAGCGTCAGCCACCTCAGCCCCCCTGAGCCCTGGCCCCGGGCTGACTGCGGCCTCTCCCCCGCTCAGTCTGAGGATGAATGTGCGCTCGACTTGGACCTCGTGACCGACCTGGTTCTGCACATCGATGCCCGTGGGGAGCCAGGTGGGTGCTCCCGCTCTGCCCTGTGCCCCCGTGTGCGTGTGTGAGGAGCAGCAGCTCATGCCTGCAGGGCCCTTTACAGGTGGGATCCTCTGCTTCCTGCCGGGCTGGCAGGAGATCAAAGGGGTGCAGCAGCGCCTGCAGGAGGCCCTGGGCCTGCACGAGAGCAAGTACCTCATCCTGCCAGGTGAGAGCCACGTGCGGCACGGCCCAAGCGCCCCTCGCCCGTCCTGGGGGTGCCTGACCCACCTGGGACTTTAGGGCTAGGGTCTCTGCAGACCGCACCCTTCCTGCTGGCTGTGCAGCCTCCCCTGAGCTCGCTGTGGGGAACTGGGGGTCCCGTGGAGCGGCGCCGTAAGCAGTGTGCTTGCTGCCCGCAGTGCACTCCAACATCCCCATGATGGACCAGAAGGCCATCTTCCAGCAGCCGCCCGCCGGGGTGCGCAAGATCGTCTTGGCCACCAACATCGCCGAGACCTCCATCACCATCAACGACATTGTGCACGTGGTGGACAGCGGTCTGCACAAGGAGGAGCGCTACGACCTGAAGACCAAGGTGCCCCCATCTCCGGGCCCGGCCAGCCCCCGGGGCTCCCTAGGCTGAGGTGGCCCTGCCCCGTGAGCCCCGGGCCTGCTGTGTCTGAACGAGGCCACACTTTCTGGGTCTCAGTGTTTCTGTGGGGGAAGAGGGGTTGTTGAGGGTTCGTGAGGTGACAGCCAGGCACCGGGGGCCTTGAGGTAGGCCTGTGGCATCTGTGTTGCTGCTCACCTGCCCCCTCCCCCAGGTGTCCTGCCTGGAGACGGTGTGGGTGTCACGAGCCAATGTGATCCAGCGCCGGGGCCGGGCCGGCCGCTGCCAGTCGGGCTTCGCTTACCACCTGTTCCCGCGGAGCCGGCTGGAGAAGATGGTCCCGTTCCAGGTGCCGGAGATCCTGCGCACGCCCCTCGAGAACCTGGTGCTGCAGGCCAAGATCCACATGCCCGAGAAGACGGTCAGCTGATTTCTGAACAGAGACTATGCAGGCCAGAAGGGAGTGGCAAGAAATATTCAAAGTGATGAATAGCAAGAACTTACAACCTAGATTACTTTACCCAGCGAAGCTATCATTCAGAATTGAAGGTCAGAGAAAGAGTTTCACAGATAAAGAGCTTCACAGATAAGAAAAAGCTAAAGGAGTTTATCACCACCAAACCAGTATAATATGAAATGCTGAAAGGTATCCTTTAAGAAGACGAAGAAGAAAAAGGAACTCTTACCATTTGCCACAACATGGATGGAACTGGAGAGCAGATAAATACCACAGGAACTCACTCATTTGTGGAATAAAAGGAACCACTTGTGCATGAATTCATGCATTGGGCCTCTAGTAAGTATATAAGTTCTTTGGTTTATCATTTCTTGTCCCCCCAAACCCCACATCGAGGTATGTCAGTCTGTTTCATGCCCCCCTGCTCAGGTCTTACTTTGTTGGTCAATTAATTTTGTTCATTAGATTCCACAAATAAGTGAGATCATGTGATATTTGTCATTCTCAAGTTTGGCTTATTTCACATAGCATAATATTTTCCAGGTCCATCCATGCTGTCCTGGGCTTCTGTCCGGCCCCGGAGGCTCGGGGCCCCGTTCACCCGGCGTTGCCTCCCCAGGACTCATCAAGCAGTTCTCCGAGAACATTTACGAGGCTTTCCTGGTGGGGAAGCCCTCGGACTGCACCCTGGCCTCCGCCCAGTGCAACGAGTACAGCGAGGAGGAGGAGCTGGTGAAGGGCGTGCTGATGGCGGGCCTCTACCCCAACCTCATCCAGGTGCTGCCCTGGGGAGGCGCTGCCCCCGCCCCACCTCTGTCCCCCGTCTCCCGCTCCTGGCTTAGCCCGCCCTTTTCTGTCACCTGCAGGTGCGGCAGGGCAAGGTGACCCGGCAGGGCAAGTTCAAGCCCAACAGTGTCACGTACAGGACCAAATCCGGCAACATCTTGCTGCACAAGTCGACCATTAACAGGTGGCGGGGCCGGGAAGGCTGGGGGGGCCGCTCGGAGGGGCCAGGGGCGGGACTCACCGGTTCCTCCCTCCCCAGGGAGGCCACGCGGCTGCGGAGCCGATGGCTGACGTACTTCATGGCCGTCAAGTCCAACGGCAGCGTCTTTGTCCGGGACTCCTCCCAGGTGCACCCCCTCGCTGTGCTGCTCCTGACCGATGGGGACGTCCACATCCGTGGTGGGTGCCCGTGGGCCTCGCGCCCCTCACTTGGGCTGGAGGGGCTGGGCTGTCCTCAGGCCTGGCCTCACGTGGCTCCTGGTCCCTTCCTCCCCAGATGACGGGCGCCGGGCCACCATCTCGCTCAGCGACAGCGACTTGCTGAGGCTGGAGGGCGACTCGCGCACGGTGCGGCTGCTGCGGGACCTGCGCCGGGCCCTGGGCCGCATGGTGGAGCGGAGCCTGCGCAGCGAGCTGGCCGCGCTGCCCCTCGAGGTGCAGCAGGAGCACGGGCAGCTGCTGGCCCTGCTGGTGGAGCTGCTGCGGGGGCCCTGCGGCAGCTTCGACGTGCGCAAGGCGGCCGACGACTGAGCCCTGCTCCGAGGGCTGTGTACAGAGTGCAGATGTTTATTTAAAATAAAGTTCTATTTATCCCTTGTGAGCATCGCTGTCCGCGGGGGCCCTCCTGTGGCCTCAGCCCCTGGGCGTGGGCACAGGCTGTGGCCCCAGGTCTTAGGAGGAAGGGGGCGAGAATCCACTCCAGAGCGTGGCTGCCCATGTTAACCAGTTGGACCTCTGGGCCAGCTCAGCCTTTCGTCACAGCTGTCCCTGTCCTTGCAGGTGGGGCCAGCAGTCCTAGTCTCCCTCCCTGAGGCGGTGGTCCAGCCTGGCTGCCACCTCCAGGCCAGGCAGACGGGAAGCTCCACGGGCAGCCGTGGCTCTGGGACCTGCATCCTCGGGGCCTCCGGTTGCGCGGCAGCCTGGCCACAGCTGGGTCTGCTCTGGGGCGTGGCCACACCTCACGGAGGAGGAGCTCAGCTGTGAGACCACACTGTGCATGGCAGCCCTCGACGCAAGAGGACGAGCCGGGTGTCGTGATGCTGGAGGGCAGACACCAGGGCACAGAAGACAGGGCTCAGATGGGACGTCATGAGCTTTGTTTACTCTTGAAATGGTTACAGCAGTCACAGACACGTCACGGCTGAGCCACGGCCTTCGGCGGCACAGGAACGCCCAGCCCCGGTGGCTGCAGCCAGTGCCCAGCGCAGCCCCCTCTGCCTCTGGCTCCTGGGACCCTTCAAGAGCCACAACTAACCGAGTGGGAGGAGCCAGTCTTGTCAACCTGGCATCGTCCTGGCGGATCAACGGGCACAGGGACCCTCAGGCCCCATCACCCCTCCCATGTCTCCTGCCACCCCCATGCCCTCCTCTGGCTGACAATACATGTGCCCTGACTGCCCTGCACAGCCGAGCATCCAGACACAGTCTGGCTCTTGCATTTTCTCTGAGACCTGCAGCTTGTAGGCGCGTGGAAGCAGGGCATGTGGGGACAAACGCCCCCACGGAAGACGCTGCCGCAGAAACGGGGAGATACCCTGCCCCCCTTTACATCAGAGCCCCCACCATCCCAGCGCTGGGACAGGGCTGAGGGCAGGAGGCCATGTCACTACAAACAAGCAGGTTTAATCCTTTATTAGAAACCATGCAAACTTTAATACAAAAAATACAAGTGCAGTCAGAATCTTCGTGTCAGTGATTCCCAGGATTCTCCTCGGCAGCCTTCGCGCCCGGCTGGGACCCTCGCAGGCTGGCCTCGCCTCGCTCCCTCGTCAGGCTACAGGGACGTGGGGTGGCCTCAGTCTCATGCCTTTATTTTTAAACTTCTGGACCTGATTCCCCAAATGCCCACACGGTTTTGGATCCCTCGGGCTCCCTGGGGGCCGAGGCTGGAGTGTCCTAGGCCGGCAGGGCCCTCCCAGTACTGACCTGTCTCCCACCAGATCCCAGGAATGAGACCGACGTGGCAATTCCAGCCTCGGTCAGAGAAGCAAAGCAGCGTCCGCCGAACGCCAGAGCCACCCGTCCACACTCGCGGCCCCTCGGCTCTCCCTGCTCAGCCCGCGCCCTGCCCTGCCCACACCGCTTCGGCCCAGCTGCCCGGCCCCCGCCCGACCTGGCTGTGGGGTCTCGGATCTCCCCTCCGTTCCTTTAAAAACACCTGCTGAAGACTTTCCTTTAACGTGACTTCAACCTGCACAACCACTCCACCAGTTTTTAGGTTTTTAAAAAAGGGATAAAACAAGGGGAAAAGAAGTATGACAGCAGCTAGAGAGGCCTGGGAGGCAGTGGGGACAGGCAGCCTGGCCCTCACAGGAGGGGCGGCAAGAGGGGTCTGGCACCCCCTGCAGTGGCATCAGTGGGGGCGAAGGGAGAGGCAGTGGCTTAGTGAGCTCCAGGGGACACTCAGGGCTGGGCATCCATCATGTGGACACCCCCTCTTCCCTCCAGGTGGACCCAGCAAGGAGGGAGGGTGTGTCTGTTTTTCTTGGGTTTGGTCCAAAAAACCCAAACGAAGAGGTTGGAATCTGGTTCCTTCCTCAGATCCCACGTGAGCCTCCCCTACCTGCTTCTCCCAGCTTCCCCCTTGGAGCAGTGATGCGAGGATGAGCCAGGAGCAGAGCAAGGAGCTGGGCCTGAGGCAGGGGCTGGGGTGGGTCAGGGGGCGCTACTGAGCCAAAGGCCCGGGTGCCTGAGTTGGGGCCACCCAGGAAGTGGGGGGGGCGAGAGACAATGCTGGCCCCGTGGTCGGTGCGGGCCCTGGCATTTGCCCGGAACGTCAGCCTGTAGGTCTCAATCTGCAGTGACACGGGAGGCGGGACGGGAGAGGGGAACGAGGGAGACAAGAGGGCAACACAGGGGACGGAGACGAGACCAGAATGTCAGCGTTAGATGCCTGGAAAATAAAAGGTCGCGTCGTTAAAATTCGGGTCCCCCCAGCCGGCACACAGAGAGCCACGCAGCCAGTGGCGGGCCCCCCGCCGGCCCGCAGGCGAGCCCGCCACTTAGTTGTCTCCGGGATCTGGCCGTCCAAGGTCTGGGCCTCCCTTTGGTCACCACCCCCCGCCAGGGCGGTGAGGCCACTGGGGACACTGACTGACGTGGGGGCGCCAGCTTCGGGCGCAGCCTCAGGGACAGCCAGCTCCTCCCCAGCGGGGGGGCCCGGGCTCGGAGGGGCCTCGCTGCCGCCGCCCTCAGTCTACAATGAAACAGTGGACAGTGCAGGGTCGGTCCGAGAGGGAGTGGGATGGAGGGATGGTGGGTTTCACACACAGCCCGCCCCCCCTGCCCCTGACCCCCTGATTAAGGTGCAGTCATCTGGAGACGCTAGGCCGGTCCCCCCGCCCTTCCCACCCCTGAGGGGCTCCTGGCGGGCGGCCTGGCCCAGGCAGGGAAACGGGCACAGGGGCCTCTGCAAGCACCGCCGGGAGCTCTGCTCCTCAGACCCGAGCCGGACAACGGCAGCCATGACAGCAGGTGGCAGCAGGGCCCCAGGCCGGGCAGTGTTAGGAACGACCTCACCAACAGAGAAAGGGAAATGTGTGATAAAGACCAGACCGCAGGGCGTGCGGTCAGAAAGGCCAGAGTGAGCCTCGAGGCCTCAGGCCTGAGACCGGCTGGAGAGCTGCGGGCGGAGGGAGGCTGGTGGGTCTAGAGGCCGAGGCGGGGGACACGGGGGGTGTGTGTGTTTGGGGTGTGTGTGGGGGAGGGGTACTGCCCCCACCCTCAAGCGCACAAGCTGGAGGCTACGCCCTCTACCCCGGTGACATGACAGGAAGGAGACAGCCCTGGCACAGGAGGGTCACAGGGCTGTGGAGGGAGGTGGGAGGGAGCGGGGAGGACAGAGGAGGGCAGGGAGGAGAGACCCAGCCAGTCCAATGGGGACGCTCTGCAGGGAGCGAGGGCTCACCACCGCGGTCCCTCCAGAGGCCGGGCCGCCAGCCTGCTGGGGGGCGGGAGCTGCGTGCAGCCTAGCGGGGCACACGGATCCACAGCCGAGAGGCAGCGCGGACTGTGCCCAGCCCGCGTCCCTCTGAACGTGACTGACAGGAGTCCAACAAGGCAGGCGGGCCATGGCCTAGCCCAGTGATGGCGGACCTTCTGAGCTCGGCGTGTCAGGTTCGCCACCACTGGCTTAGGACAAGGTCTGTCCCCGCTGGGGTCTCACCTCCCTGCCTCGCCCAGGACTGATGGTGGACGATGGGAACAGCACTGTGCGGGGGCGACATGACTCCTGAAGAGACTGAGGGGCGGCGACAGGCCCACCTGCTGGGACCCAGACTCCCCTGCACCCCACTCCTCCCGGCCTCGGCCTCCACGGACCCCCTCACTACCTTCACGGCCCCGCCCGCGGGCAGGTGGCCCACGTTCTCCAGGGACCCCACCTTGGCCTGGGCCTTCTCCTTGAAGTTCAGCTTCTGACTTTCAATCTTGACATCTCCGCCACCTGGAACCGAGAGGGCACCGGTCACCGAGGGCCCAGACGCCTGCAGGCCGGGTCAGAGCGCAGGCACAGCCTGAGGCGCCCCTAAGGGTGCCAGGTGGCACCTTCCTGACAGTGTGCAGGGTGCACTGGCCTCCTGTCTGCCCATGACACCCACCCACCAGGGACAGGGCCCTTGTTCCACAGCTGCTGGCACTGAGCTGGGAAGCGACTTGTCCAAAGTCACCACCAACCAGTGAGGGACAGAGCCAGCGTCTCACCCCATCACACTGTAGCGACAAGAAAGGGGCCACCGGCCTGGGGTGTGTGAGTTGAGAAAAGGCGGGGCCAGCACCAGGATCCTGAGCCCTTAAGCGGGGAGGTGCCCCAGGGGGTCGCAGGGTCAAGGGTCAGCCCAACCCACGGCCTGGAAGCCTAGGAAGGTGGCTTTCGTCTCAGCTCACGTCACACACTGACCCGGTGCTTCCCACATGGCCAGGGTCCTCCGCGCCCAGCCCCCACCTCCCACAAAGCTGACCTCCAGCCGAGGGGGCCGGGGGGGGGGGTCTCCCCAGAGGGTTCCAGATGGAGGAAGGGAAGGAGAGTTGGTTGGGGCGAGCCATCTCCATCGTTGTAAATGGAACTGTTCTACCACGGACGAGAGGGCAGGGAGCTCCTGGCCGTCACCTAAGCCAGCCACGTGACTGGCCCAAGGCCGCAGCCGCCAGCCGGTGTGCCCGCCGCTGCAGCGGGACCTCCCAGAGCGGGGCTGGCGCTGCACTGCCGGGGCCCCACCCTGGAGCCCAGGACACCCTCCCCGGACCCGGTCAGCGGCACCTCGCACACAGAGCGTCCTCCAGACGAGGCCCCTGCAAACGCAGCCTCTACTCGGCTGCTCCTCCCACTCCCTGAGGGCCAGGACCCCGGTGCATGGCCGACAGAGGGTGACCCCCGCTGGCCGCGCACACAGGGCGGAGGGACTCACCCGGCTTGTGCTTGATGTTGGCCTTGGACCCACACTTGGAGGAGACCTTGGAGATGTCCACCTTCTTGCTCTGAATCTGAACCTGAGAAAAAAATGACAAACACAGACACTGTCTCAGACGGAGAACATGCCCGGCCAAGGCCACTCCCTTTAAAATCCTTGCATCCAAGTTCAAGTGTCTTCTCTCCCTACTGAGCTCCTAGCTTAGTCTGTTCAAGGTCAGGGTCACCTTCCAAAAGTGCTCCCTGCGTGCGGCCAGACCGAACACGTTTCCACGCGCATCTCCGCCCTCTCCAGGCGACCGCCAGACAGCTTTCCTCCCCTTTTTCTGGATCCCACTCTCTTGAACCACACCCCCCCCACCCCGGCTCTACCTCGAACCCGGCCCATCTACTCGGTGCCCAGAGGTTCTGGCCTGTTTCCTTCCAGTTCTTTCCATGCATCTCCCCCTGCGGCTGACAGCACAGATTCTACCATCGACACACATACAGGGTGTGGCCAACAGACTCTCCTGGGACCGGCCACGCAGGAGCCGCGCAGAAGCACCAGGGCAAGAGCCTCCATGGACAGAGACCCCGCGGGACCCCAGCTGCCCCTGCTTCTGCGGAAGAGCCTGGCTCTCCACACACCCACGGCCTCCGCGCGGCCCTCAGAGCCGCCAGCCGCGGCCTCCCGCCTCCTGGCCTCGTCTGCCTGGTGTCAGGAACCAGGGTCGCCCAGGGGAAGGGTCCCCGCCCACAGCCGGGCCTGGCACGGAGCAACTCCCACACCAGCAGCCTGAGCCCCTCTCCCATTCACAGACCTTTCACACGCTTCCCTTTAGCGGAGAGGAGAGGCCTTTTTAAGCCCCGAGAACCTGTAGTGGTTGTCTTCCCACACAGACTGGATTTGGAAGCATCAAGGCTGCCTGCCCCCGAGCCCCGCCCTCAGAGGCTGCCTTCTCCACGTGGCCTCTGGG
>NW_006295816.1:665644-668802 GCF_000327345.1 Myotis davidii
CCCTCCCCAACCCCCCCCGCCATCCCCCCCCCCGCCCGCTCTGTCTCATCTCGGCCACAGGCTGCACGGCTCCCTGGACGGGGCCAGCGGGAAGTGGACTCTCAGCCGAAGGCGAGGCAGACGCTTCAGACAAGCCCATCGTGCGTCCCAGGCACTTGCCCGCCGGGCGCTCACCCAAGCGTGGAGCCCACAGGTTCCTCGACGGGTCTGCCCTCAAACCCTCCACTTCTTCACCTTGTGCCTTCACTTGACAGCTATATCCCAGCCAGTAACTATGCACTCAGGGGTTTAGTGTTGGGCATCAGTCGCTGACATCACGAGAGAAAAGACCAGAAAAACAAGACACAAGATGCTTCCTGAACCCACACAACCTGTGGAAGGGTTACCGCAGGCGGCAGAGCCCTGGCTGGTGGCTCCGTGGCTAGAGTGCCGGCCTGCGCACCAAAGGGTTTGACTCCCGGTCAAGGGCACAGACCTGGGTTCCGTTCAATCTCCAGCCCGTCAGGGCATGTGTGGGAGGCAACCAATCAATGTGTCTCTCTCTCTCTTCCCTCTCTCCTTTCCACCCACTCTCTCTAAAACTCAATGGAAACATATCCTTGGGTGAGGATGAACAGCAACAGTAACAAAACGTAAACCTGAATCGACATCAAGAAAATGGGAGCGTAAAGGAGCGTGTTAACGGGGCACCATCAGCGGGACCCGGACTCCAGGATGGCCACTGGCGCGCTCACGAGCAGCAGGAACGCGGAACCAAGCCTGCGAGCCACGGGGCCTCCGAGGGAGGGAGCGACACGGCGCATCCGGATCGTCACGCTCACGGCCCGGCCGGTCCGATGCAGACGCAGACCCGCTCACGGAGGGTCTACTACACGGGCACGTGGCTGACTTCTCTCTCAGTTACGTACGGGAGGTTCGCACACGGGCGCCTTACCTAAGCCGGCCCCAGAATAATGGAGACCGGCCACAAAGGAAGCCGGCACGGGCACAGCCAGCCCATTTCACTTCCTATTTGGTGACTTTTGTGTGTATTTGGAAACGTCTACGAGGAGAGGTCGTTAAAGCTTCACTGCCTCCCAGACGTGGAGGACCCGCCAGCCCCGCCCTCCTGGCTCCTCTCCTCCCTCCATGTGCAGCTTCCGCGGCCCAGAGGTCCCCCGGTGGAGCCCGACAGCCCAGAGATCCCCCTGGTGGAGCCCGACAGCCCACAGGTCCCTCAGTGGAGCCCGACAGCTCACAGGTCCCCGGTGGAGCCCGACAGCCCAGAGGTCCCCCTGGTGGAGCCCGACAGCCCACAGGTCCCCGCCGGTGGAGCCCGACAGCCGAGTTCTCCCCGGGACCTGGCTGTAGCTGTGCTGTCACCCTGGGGTGACGCCCGGGCCCCGCGCAGATGTCAGTGCTGCTACTGAAGTGACCCTGTGGCAGGTCTAGGAACAGACATCCCCTCCTCGGAGGGTGAAATGGCATTGAAACGGCTGCAAAGTTTAAAGCTGGGATCACCCACAAAAGTAGCTGCTAAGTTCCCGCCCCACGTCCCCCTGGCTCTGCCCCAGGGGTGTGTGTGTCTGTGGGGGGTGGTGGTGGAGCTAGCCCCGCCCCTAGCCCCGCCCCGCGGGAACTCCCACACCTCTACAGCGTCCTGCCCTTGGGGAGCCACATGCTGACCTGCTGGCTTCCCCGAGGGCGGAAGGAGGGGTGAGAGCACCTCAGCCCGATGCTCACCCTCAGGGTCCCCCTGGAAACAGCTCTCGGGCAGGATCTGGAGGCCCTTCTGCTGACAGACTCTCCCCACATGGAGGTGCTTCCCACAGGACACCCCAGAAAGGCTGCTGAGGCCAGTGTCGGAGCGTGAAGAGCACAGCAGGTGACGGGTAAACAGCGATGATTTCCAGAGCTCGTACACACACGCACAACATACACAGTGTCACACACACACACACACACACACACACACACACACCCCAGTTCCCTCTGAAACCCTGCTTGCCGTTTTCATCAGGCCCAAGGCTGAGAGGAAAAGTGAGGGCCAGACCTTTGAGTGTCGCCCACGGCCCTAGATGGTATGGCTCAGTGGACAGAGCCTCAGCCTGCGGACTGGAGGATCCCGGATTGATCCCAGGCAAGGGCACAGGCCCGGGTTACAGGCTCGATCCCCAGCTGGGGGCGTGGAGGCAGCTGATCCATGATTCTCATCATTGATGTTTCTACCTCTCCCTTCCCTTCTGAAATCAATAAAATATATTTAAAAAGGAAAAAAAAGTAGGCGTCGCCCACTTCAGCTGATTCCACACCAGGTTGGCTAAGGTCTGGCCAACTACCCCCACCCCGACCTGAAGCAAAGCCATGGCTCCTGCCCACATGGGGAGGCCCCACGGGGTGGGTGGTGGGGGGGGCTGGAAGGAGGTACCACAGGGGGCTGTGGGGCCAGAAGGGGCCCAGTCGGCTGTCATCCTTCCGACAGCGCTGCCCGCGAGGGTGCCTGCAGGTCCCGGGCAGGAGGGCAGGGCCCACGGGGCAGGGCACGGAGCCTGGAAAGCAACAGGGAGCAGGCAGACTCAGCCCGGTGGGACAGTGAGGAGCCCAGGGACGAGGCTGGACGGCTCTCTTGGGGGCGGGACTGAAGCCAGTGGAGGAGCAGGAAGGGAGGGCTGCCCATGACTTCCCCCCAGCTCAGAGTCCCGCTGCCTGCGCTGTCGCAGGCACACAGGGCAAACACACAGGCGCTCTTCACACATGACCGACAGAGACTGCTCCCCGACTCCCCAGCACAGGCCCCGGCTGGAGCAGCGCGACAGAACGGATGTCTGGGTGGAACAGGGAAAGGGACAGAAAGAGGAGGAAAAGGGACTAAAAAAGAAAGAACTAGGAAAGGAGAAAGTGGGGAAAGGAGTAGAAAGGAGAGAGAGGAAGTCAGGAGAAGAGGGAGCAGGAGAGGGAGGGTGGGGGAGCTGCGGGGACGGATGCCCTGCCCTACAACAAGGACGCCCTGGGCCTGGAGGACCGGCACCTCCTCTGGCTCCGGGCAGGGCAGGCAGGTGGGTCCCGGGAGCGGCCCCGGCCCGGCCAGGCCTCTGGTGCAGCTGGAGGAGCAGCAAGGCGCCCACCCGGGGCTGAGGAGAGGCTGAGGGAGAGGCACCGGGGGGTTGGCCCCCAGCCCC
>NW_006295816.1:668889-674334 GCF_000327345.1 Myotis davidii
GGGGCTCCTCGGTGTGCCCCACGGCGGCCGAGGCCGAGTGTCCAGGCTGATACTTACATTACCGCCTCCAGGGACATGCTTAATATTGTCCTTGGAACCACACTTGGACTGAACATGGCTGTAGTTCAATTTTTTGGAGACTATCTGGACCTGGAGTGTTAGAGAACAGAGAAACAACACAGGGGGAGGGCTGGTTACTGACACAGGGCGGCAGTGAGGCCACACGCAATCACATGACCAACAGAGCGTGGGTTAAAGCTCCGCCCCCACCTGCGGAGAACAGCTGTGGAAGCAGAGCCTGAGGAGCAGGAAAAGGGGTGAGGACGGACAGTCAGCACTAGGACAGAGCAGATGTTCGGTGAAGTGCGACTTGGCGCTACCACTGCTCGGTGGGGGCTGGGCTGTGGTTCCTCCCTGAGGTCTGGGGGGCATGTCCTGGGGCTCATCTGGGCCAGTCCCTCGCCAGGGGTGGGCCTTCCCTTCAGCCTGGGGCCTGGAGCGGCTGCAGCAGAGCCACTGGGAGGCTGGCCGCGGGAGAAGCACTGGGCAGTGGGCTCGGGGCACAGATCCGAGACACCAGCACCGGGCGTGCCGTGCACAGTCCTGGACACCAGGGGGCGCGTGGCCCGCAGCCCAGCAGCTTCCTCTCGAAGCCCAGGGCATGGAGGGTCCTGTAGGCCCAGCGAGCGAGGGAGCGGCTGCCCCTGGAATGCAGCCACCCGATCCTGCAGCCTTCGCAAGGAGCAGCTGCCAGCTCCCTCCCTCCTTCCTTTCCCTTCCCTTCCCTTCGGAGCCCTTTGCAAATGATGCAGCTGCCAATGGAGTAGAGAAATCATGCTGACAAACACTAACCCAAACACCTCGCCATTTCTTGCTTCTTTACAAACATTTCCCAATACACCCTGGTCTGCACCAGGGACCCCAGGAGTCACCCGGGAGCCGTGACGTACAGAGTCCTTGGGCTGAGGCCATCCTGGTTCTTAGAGGCTGCGGCTGCAGCTCAGGGCAGAGGCTCCACGGCAGGAGGGAAAGAACCTGCAGGGCCAGCTGGCCTCTGCCCTCCAGCTGGTGCGCCACCGTGCTGAGTGGGCTTCCACTGTAGTGAGCACCCTAACTTTCTAAGACGTGACTTGGGGAGCCGGGACAAACCAAGCCACCCCCACACCCAGCAGTGTTATGGGAGGGGCCTTCCAGTTCAGCGTAAAGCACAGGGTCTCCGGGACTCCAGGTGCCAGAAGACACCAGTGCCACGTCTCACCGCGGAAGAGCCCGGTGCCGAGTGTGAGTGCACGTGTGCGCGGGTAACAGCTGGCCGTCAGGTCAAGGTCAGTGTGAAGGAAGTGATTGAAAGGTGTAGATCCAGCTGAATAAATAGTCCCCAAAGCACTAATGAGTCCCGAGTGTTAACTCTCAGGGTCGATAAAAACTTTCTGATGTGAAACATGAAGGAGGCACAGGGAGAGGATGGAGCTGAGGGACAGGAGAGGCCGCAGGAGGGCGTGGCTGTGCCCGGGACACTCACTTTCCCCGCAGGCGCCCTCTGTGCGCTCGCACCCGGCCCAGCAGGCTGAGTGGCCGCGGGAGGGGCAGGTTTTCGAGCTGCAGCTGCTGCCTCTGTTCTTCCCTCTACTTTGGCCTAGACGGGGATAAAGGAAGGGCAATTTCAAAACAAGAGGACAAGAGCCCAAATGCGAAGAGGGAAAGAAGGCTGGGACTCGAGTCCAGGCCAGGCAGAAGCAGGTCCCCTTGCTCCTGGGAAAAAACACCCATTTCCCAGGTAGACCGGCCAGAGGGAGGAGCTGCAGATCAAAGCTGGGGCCACAGCAGAGCAGCCAGCATCACGGAGGCCGACAGGCGGGGCTCAGTGAGCGGCTCTGCTCTGAGCGTGGCCGTGGCTATGGCTTCCCAACCACAATGTCCGCCCACCCAAACATTCTCTGCCCCACGCACGCGCCTGTGGTCACAGCGAGCCACTACCGGAGACGTGCGCGTCACGCCCTGCAGGTGTGTGGGACAGAAAACGAACCACCTCAGCGCCCCCCACTACGGCGCAGAGAGCCTAAGGGTGTGCGGGACGGAGGCCTGGTGGGGCTGCCGGAGCCCGTCCGAGGCCCTCGCCCCAGGCCAATCCTCTGCGGGAGGCTCTTCCCGCGGCAGCAGGTTCTGCCTCACTTTGGACCCGATTCAGTTTTCTAACAGCTCGGGATTGAAGCTGGTCAGTGTCCTGCCCTCAGTGGTGGTGGCGGAGAAGGGCTGGCGGTGATGGACGTGACAAGGCCGCACTCAGGGACCGGGTAGTGGACTCCTGCCACCACCTTTTTCACACACCAAGTCGCCCTGGTTGCTAACAGTTAACAAGTAAGGCCAGGACGGACACACACAGGAAGGCCCACGGGCCTGCTCCATCACTCCACTCCACAGCCGTTCCTTCGTGGGGCAGCCACGGCCACCAGGACCCCCACCCTCCACAGACACTGCTGCTGCTCACAGGGCAGGTGAGACCCACGACAAACCAGTCGCGTCCCGTCTTTCCCCTGCAGTCCCAGAGTCTCCTCTGCTCATGTTGTAAAGTAGAACCTTTTGTCTCCAAACGAAACTGTAAGTCTAAACCCACACACAGAACAGGAGCCCCTGATTCCAATCAGGGCGCAGCACTCGGCCCACCCCTCCCAGCTCCCAGCCCAGGCCCTGCCGGCCGCTCCCTGGTGCCCGGGCTGCGGTGAGGACATGTGTGGGGAGCACCAGGCTGGTGCCTGATGTTCTCCGTGGAGCCGACCTTGGCGCGGACGTTCTTCAGATCAGGCGTGGAAGCGCTGGTCGCCGGGCGGCTCAGTCTGGGGGCCAAGGAGCTGGGCCTGGCCGAAGTGGGCTTCTTGTCCACGGCAAGAGTCCCAGAGGCCCGGGGAGACACGGGGGTGGGCTTGACGCGACTGGGAGCCGCACCGGCTGGCGAGCCCGGCCCAGGGCCAGCGGCGGTCTTCCTCGCGGTGCTGCTGGAGGTGCTCTTTGCGCGACTCAAGTCAGCTGTGAAGGTCGGAGTGAGACCAGGGTTCAGGGGCGCGCCTACAGGAGCCTTAAAGCCGCGGCAGACGTGGGGGCTGAAGTTAGGGCCCCAAGTGGGGCGGGGGCCTTACCTGGTGCAGACTTCGTAACTGCCTTCTTGGCGTCTGCAGGCTTTCCCTCCGTCTTGGTGCCTGCACAGACATACACCTCTCAATACAACTTTAGTAAACGGACCTACTGAATGGCTCGTCCAATCCTGAGGCTCATTCATTCATTCACTCATTCAACAGTTACTGAACGTCTGCTGAGCCAGGGGCCGAGATGGCCTCTGGGGAGGGCAGTGTATTAGGCAACCATGTGAAGCCACGCCCGCTGCGGGGCACAAGGGCCCCTTCTGGTCTCCTTCTTTCCTGGTCTTGACAACGCCTTCCACGCGCCTTAGAAACAGGCGGCCAGCATGCGCCTATGGAGCAGAATGGCCTAACTCTTGCCATGGAGGCCCATGGTGCTGGTGGGCATGGAGGCTGCCCTGTGCTGGAGCCATGGAGACACCGGGAAGGAACAGTGAAGTCTCCCGATAGCTCAGGACAGTCCTCTCCACTCACGGTTTTCCCCAGTGTACCTGCCTGCTACCCTCCCATGGAGACCA
This sequence comes from Myotis davidii, assembly GCF_000327345.1. Taxonomy (NCBI): domain Eukaryota; kingdom Metazoa; phylum Chordata; class Mammalia; order Chiroptera; family Vespertilionidae; genus Myotis; species Myotis davidii. The sequence continues at coordinate 672,542 of NW_006295816.1, forward strand.
CGGCTGCCACTTGCCAACACACCCGTCCAGGCCTGACAGACCTGCACAGCTCCCGTGGCGCTGGCCGAGTTATGGCTGGGGCCGTCACATCCCACTCTCCTCCCAACGGGTCCCCGCAGGGAGGAGGGGGACCACACTCACCAGCAGGCCTCCTGGGCAGGGGCGTGGGGGCGCTCCTGCTGCTCGGCCCAGTCGAGGCAACAGAGGCGGCCGCGGGGGCCTTTGGAGCGGCCTGGGTGCTCCTGGAGCCGGGCCTGGAGGCCGGAGCAGAGGCTGGCTTGGACGGCGTGGCCTTCTTCTCGGGAACCTTTGTCTCTGCAACAGGCTGACAGCGGGAAAGTGGGAATAAGAGCTGCACGTCAGCAACAGCCCCAGCAAGTCCTGCCACAGGGGGCGCCACAGATGCACAACCAGAACACAGGGCCTGTGGGCCTGGCAGCTACTGACAGGAAATACGTCTGGTGCCAGGACCCCAGTCCTCCAGGGAACGGACACACTGGCCCTTAGGGTGCTGGGTGATGGGGTCAAGGAACAGTGAGCGCACGACCTCCAGCCACCCTGACCCGCTGAGAACGAATGGCCCCGAGAGTACTGCTCACACACGTGCCTCCGGCTCGACCGCATTAAGTGCTGATGTAGTGGGTGGATTAAATGCTTGGCCAACGATGAACAAATACATAAACAGAACAAACATTTTAAATGATGTCCAGTCCAAAAGGAGGGCCTATGTAATACTTCCAACAATAAACGAAAAAAACGATGTCCAGGCCGTCACATTCTTTTGGCTTAGATGTGCCTGGTGGGTGCTGAAGAGGCCAGGGCTGCAGAGGGGAGAACACTGGCCCCGTCCGCCCCCAACTCAGCGTGTTCTTGGGCAAATCCCCGAGCCTCTCTGGGCGCAGTTCCTGTCTGCACACAGGAGGCTGGGACAGAGGATCTCCAGGGCGGCCCAGAGAAAGGGGAGGGCGGGACCAGAGGGCGGGCGTCGGAGCCTGAGGGGACCAGTGGGGGATGAGCAGCACAGGGGTCCCGGCTGGACTGAAGGCAGCGTGGTCTCAGTGCTCAGGGGCCCGGTTGCTGTTCCCTGGAGCCTGGGCGCGGGGTCACTAGCAAGGAAGTGAAGGCGCCCGTGCAGCCCGGCTCCCCGGGAACAGGGCGAGTGCACTTTGCACCATGTTACTCAGGAGAGGACGCCAAGCCACAGGCCCAGTGGGCCCAGACCGTTAGCTCCAAGAGAAACTCCCTTTTTCCTCTGATTAGTAGGAATCGTTTTCTAAAAATCAAGAAAAGCAGTAAGTGAGGCCCAGAGAGCTTCGCTGCTGAAACCTCAGCATCCCTCGTCTATGAGAGGATTTCTTGGTTTCTTGGCCAGGATTCCAACCTGGATCACAATTCTCAGGTTCCACCAGTTTTCTTTACAAGATTAGACTCAGCCACTTAGACACCAACATGGATGCTATTTCCCAGGATGATTCGAAAGGACATCAAGCTGATCTCCAGGCCCTTCTCACGTAACATGAGCTGTGGAGGTAGACAGACTCCCACCCCTCCTCCTAGAGCAGCGGTTCTCAACCTGGGGGTCAAACGACCCTTTCATAGGGGTCCCCTAAGACCATCAGAAAACACATATTTAATTACATATTGTTTTTGTGATTAATCACGATGCTTTAATTATGTTCAATCTGGAAGGCAGCTATGCTCACCACTATACCACCAGCGCCAACTAATTATGTTCAATCTGTAACAATGAAAATACATCCTGCATATCAGATATTTACATTATGATTCATAAC
>NW_006295816.1:674385-674828 GCF_000327345.1 Myotis davidii
GCGAAGACAGTCACCCCTCGCAGCGGGGCCCGCTGGGGCGAGTGGCAAGAACTTACCACAGGGAGAGGGTCAGTTGACTTCCGCAGGGGGAGGAAAGGGAAGGACAAAGGGAACCGGCTGGGACTTTGATGCGGGAATTACAGCAAAAATGAAAATCTGACAGGAGGTGGGAAGGAGAGGGGAACCTGGTTACGAGTGTGTGAACAGGGAAGAGTCAGGGGAGCTGGGCGAGAGGAGGAGAAACCAAAGCCGATGGAACACGGCCTCCACAGGCAGGGAAAGGCACCAAGCACAAGGCCTTCAGGTGGGGGAGCTGCCGCAGGGCCCCCAGTCCCACCAGCTGACTCCACGTGGGCAGCGGAAGCCTGTCTCCAGGCCTCGCAGGCGGCGGGAAGCCCGCCCTGTGCAGAGCTCAGGCGACACTTACCTTGGGCCTGGCCTCC
>NW_006295816.1:674964-683937 GCF_000327345.1 Myotis davidii
TTGGGCGGCCCCCCGCCGGTGGTGGGCGCTGGTGGCTTAGGGAGAGAAGCGGACTGTGTTTTGGCTTTCGATGCTGAAGTCTTTGCAGGATGAGTTGAGGCCAAAGGCTTTAAGTTGATTTGTTGGTGTGTTTTTTTTTTTTTTTAAACAGGCCAACATCAAACACACAGACAAGAATAAAAACAAAATGCAAAAAAAGTATAAATTGCACAACTCAAAGCAAAATGATAAGCAATGAGGAGCTGCAACTGAAAATCAGCATTCCTTTTTTCTGAGTTCAGTCAAGAGCAGAAAGGCACCAGGACAGGGAAGAAACTGGGCACTGTTTCTTAGTGACCTGCCACAAACCAGCAGGGGGACAGCTGCGATTTAAATTCAGTGGTAGCTTTCAACAATTAACTAACTCCTGCAGGCTGTGACAACTCTCTGGAAAAGTACCAGCAGGTGACTACGTTACCATTACCTGCACCTCGATGAGGCAACATCGGCTTCCTGCTTAAGACCACACGAAAGTGTGCATTTTGAACTTTGCGATTAGTACCAATTAGTTTCTGAAGCTATGATTCACCTTAAAATTTTGTGTTCCCTTTCATGAATGCAGATTTTAGGATCTATTTCTTTCCTTTTTTTGGTTAAGCCTCACCCAAGGATATTTTTCCATTGACTTTTAGAGAGGGTGAACAGGAGGTGATAGATAAATACCAATGTGAGAGAGACACATCAATTGGTTGCCTCCTGCATGCACCCTGACCAGGGCCGGGCTCGAGCCTGCAACCAAGGTATGTGCCCTTGACCGGAATCAAACCTGGGACCCTACGGTCTGTGGGCCGACGCTATCCTCTGAGGCAAACCGGCTGGGGCCAGACTATTTAAAAAGAGTTCTGCGACTCCTTTTGCTGTTGTTGAGAAGCAGAAACAACCTCTACAGAACATTTCCACAGATACTCAAGACAACAGGGTCAAAGGCAGCGATATTAAGGTCTGAGTTAGGCCATTATGGTAAAATGGGAATATTACCATAATCTTACCATAATATTAAGCACATCCAAATTTGAGAAAAGACTAACAACAACTCAGAAAAAAGAAATTTCACTCACGATTCAAGCAATAATAGCTGAAGGTACCGTCAACAAAATGACAGCAGTCAAAGATAACCCACCATTCCGGCAACTACCTTGGCTTTCTTCTCGGGGCTTGGTGGGAGCTCCTTGTTTGGAGGGGCAGTGATGTCATTTCCGGTCACGCTGGCAGCCGCTGGCCCTTCTGGTTTGGCTGTTCCTAGGGGAGGAAGTCATGTTGAACAAGTGGTTCTCACACCCAGTTCAAAAAGGCGAGCCTTCGCAGAGACAGACAACTGACTAGCACTTCGCTCTGAAGAAAGCCCGCAGGGCTGTGCCGCTGAAATGTGGGCAAGACTCCCATGTTCCCCTCCTGGTGACGGAGGAGTTCAGATTCCAGAGATCCGGCCAGCCTGTCCCTGTGGGGAGGCAACCTGAGTGGGATTTGCACAAATGATCAAGGGAAGGAAATGGCCCTCAAGCTTGGCCTCCCTTCCCTGGAGACAGATAGGCACAGGCTTCTGTCGCCCAACCACCAGCTCCCAGAGCGCACAGGACAAGCCCTCGGCTCCTCGTGTATCTGCCGGAATAAAGGCTGCACAGATGGGCTGCGTGCCAGGAGATCACGCGTGTCCTCCTCTGACTTCCTCTCCCTGGGAAGCACTGTGCAGAGGATGTGAGCTGCCCGCGATCTGATTCCGGCAGTGACCCAGATTCCCAACGAGGCAGGAGACCCGGGAAACCGGACCCGGCCAGAAAGTCTCCAGCCCTGGGCTCTGCCCGCGGCCCCGCTGCCCTGCGGCGGCTCCTCCAGACTTCAGCAGGGCCCCCCCGGAAGCACTAACAGGCCCTGCATTTCGCCTGGGCACAGGGAACACCGTTCTAGTTGCCACAGAATTCAGAAGCCACGAAAGTAACTTCGACCACAGAAAATAAAAAACCTTCAATGAGGCCAAAATAACAAAAAGCCAAAAGGCAAGTGATAAATAGGGAAAAACACCATGTGAACGTCACATCAAAGACCAAGAAATTATTATGTCAACTCCTCCTATGAAGACCAACAACCCAGGAGAAAAATGGCCAAAGAATATGAACACAGTTCATAGAAATACAAATCACGTTTGAAAGTAAGAAACTATGTCCAAAAAAAAAAAAAAAAAAAAAAGAAACTATGTCCAGTCTTTAAGAAAAATGAAAATGAAAATGACCCAGATATGCTACTTTTAACCTAACACATTATCAAAAGTTCTGAGATGGGAAAGTAACTGTTGGGGACAATTTGAGGACATGCACTGCTGGGACGTGTAAGAGATGGAACTCATCCCGCAGTATCTCTGAAAATGACCAGTGCAGATACATTCTAATCCAGAAATCTAACTTCTAAAAATGTGCATCTTAGCGATGCAGTCATACGCCTGCAAAACAGCAAACATCATGGTCTTTTGTTTGTTCATCCTCACCCAAGCATATTTTTCCATTGATTTTTAGACAGAGAGGAAGGGAGGCGAGACCGAGGGAGAGAGAAACATTGATGTGAGAGAGACACATCTATTGATTACCTCTGACCAGGGCCAGGGGTAGAGCCAGCAACCGAGGTACATGCCCTAGACAGGAACTGAACCCAGGATCCTTCAGTCCACAGGCTAACGCTCTACCCACTGAGCCAAACCGGCCAGGGCCAACATTGTGGTCTTTTACCAGAGCACTGTTATGAAAAGCAAAGGCCTGAAACAATCCAGACATACATTCATAAGAAACTGATTACATCAATGCAAACTCAGAATCTGAAAAAGCACCAAAAAACTCTTTTGTGATTGATATAGAACCATCTCTAAGTGAAAAAAAGGAAGGAAAGAAAAAAGCCAGGCACAGAATAGTAGGCATAACATAAAACCATTTGTCTAGAAAAGAATGGGAGAAAGTACATTTCTATTACAAATACACTTGTATGTGATTTTTAAAATCTTTGGGCCCGGCCAGTGAGGCTCAGTGTCAACCTAGGAACCAGGAGGTCATGGTTTGATTCCCGGTCAGGGCACTTGCCTGGGTTGTGCGCTCGATCCCCAGGGTGGGGGGCCTGCAGGGAACAGCCGATCAATGATTCTCTCTCATGGATGTTTCTATCTCTCTCTCCCTCTCCCTTCCTTTTGAAATCAATGACAATATATCGAAGAAAGAACAACAACATTGTGCCGAGTGGGCAGCAATGCCTTGTGCAGCAGAGCTGGTGCCTTACCCCACGTGTCCCTTCTGCCCCGGCCCTGGCCACTGAGCGTCCTCAGGGGCCCAGGATCTTCAGTGAACACACGACCTCACTGCCCGTGACATAAACGTGCAGCACCTCAACCTACACAGTGAGCGTCACCCAACGAAAAACGTGAGCCATGCACAGCACAAGGTGTCGCCCTCCCAGTCGGTGCTTCTTGACACGACCCGGGTCATTTGCAGCCGTTAGCGACCACGCCCTCTACATCCCCAGTTAAAAAAAAGTGTGACACAGAATCATTAACTGCTCCACAGAACTGCTCCCTCTGCTGGATCTTCCCATTACCACCTGCTGATGAACCCAGGGTCCAAAACACGTCTCTCTCTCTCTCTCTCTCTCTCTCTCTCTCTCTCTCTTTCACACACACACGTCTTACACATCACCCAGTGTTCCAGTCCAGGTGACCCCACCTCTGCCGCCTTTCCTGTCGTGATGCTGGTATTGCACCTGCTACTACTCTCTGAATCTAATGGTCATAACAGGATTTTTTTTGCCTCCAGTCCATCTTCTGTCTCCAGCATTGTATCGACTGAGGTGAGTCTTAATTCATTGCCACAGGCCATCACCAGTGTTTAAAACACAAGAGAACCCGGAGCATCCGAGGGGGCGTTTGAAACCTGGGTTCCAAACCGCTTTCCAGATCCCCTCCCTCACGACTTCTGCCGTGACGCAGGCGGCTCTGGCCTCTGTGCTCAGCCCGCACCTTTCTCCAGGAGCCTCCAGGTGAAGTGACAGGTCTGAATGGCGAAGGCTGGTGAATAAGCCTGTGGCATCTGGCAAACAGCTCTGTGGACCAAGCTGAGCCAATAAGATACATGTATACACTCTCTCTCTAAAAGAAAGAAAACTTCAATTAAGTAACGCTGGGTCCCTGAGACTTAAGGTAGCATAGAGCGGAACCCAGAACCCAACTAGGCCGACCCAATGTCCTGTACAGACCGAGTCACAAAGAAAGCAAGAAGTAAGAGACGGCAGAGGAAAGACAGTTTCTAGAAGTGAAAGGAACGGAGACATATGAGGGGGAAGCGCAGGTCCCGAGACACATGGCTGCAGGCGGCTGCTCTTCCAGCCGGACTCTCCTACGGCCGGTCCTGACCGTGGTGTGCACGTGAGCTCCTCTGAGTGCGCAGCATCCGTTGCAATCGAGTGATTCTCAGGAGGCTGCCCCACAGACACTCGCCCTTGCCCTTCCAGCTGAAGCGTGCTGTCTGGGCCGCACGCCTCGTCTGCCTGGAAGCTTTCCTCCCCATTGTCAGGTCCTCAGTCCAAGGCCACCTTTTCCAAACTGTCCACGATTTACAACCCTCTCACCAGCACGCCCATCGACACTAGGCCACCAGCTGCTGGTGGGTAGGACACCACCAGCCCCTGGACAGTGCGGATGCCGGCACATGGCAGGCACGCTGACTGCATTTGTCTTCACACCGCACCTGGCAGGGGCAGCAAACATCTATCAGGTGAATGGATCAGTGGGGTGTGCCAGCCATTTAAAATTTTCTATCAGCATGAACCTCAGTGAGCGTGAACTCGGATGAACTTGTTCTGAAACAAACAAAAACCTTCATGCATCACCACCGAGGCCTCTGGCACCGAACTGGGCACTTGGGGATCAGTGAAAAGAGACAGAACCCAGGCCACGAGAGATGTTTCTGCCACAAGCAGGAGCCAGCCCGGGCAGGACACCTGCAGACTGGCCAGCCTGGAGTCAGACCCCATCAGGGACACAGGGCGCTCCTTGTCTGTCTCCGTTAGGAAGAAGCCACCTGTCAGTCTTAAAGGTCCCGCTCCAATACCCCTTCCCTAGAAAACAACACATCTGCTTTTAAGAGAAAAAGAGTAAAATCTTTCATTAAAAACGTCCTGAGATAAATATTAGAGAAAACAGTTCCTAGGAAAAGAGGCAATTTTTACGAACAAAACCCATTAAATCCCCACCAGCCAACACGCTTGTGAAGGCGCAAACTGGACTCGGGAAACAGCTTTCTCAGACCCCCAAGGAGTCTGGGGCGGGGGGGGGGGGGGGGGGGGGCTTGGCAGGGTCCCCAGACCTTGTGCCAATCCTGGCTCAAGGGCCAGGGTGGGGAAGGAGGGGGTGACGTCTCCACCTCCCCAGTCTCAGTTTCCTCATCTGTAAACTGGGGCTAATGACACTTAACAAGCGAGGGGGGTGGGGGGCATGTAATTAGCTCCCGCTGGCTCTGGGCTTGGAGGCAGCCCCGAGACCGCAGACTCAGCGTGTGTTAAGCGAAGTCTCCTCTCTTCTCCCCCTACAATCCTCCCAACCTGCACACAGAAAGAGAGAACCAGAAGCAAGATGGTCAACCGTGAGGAATAGGAAAGGACATGAAACAGCAGCTTTAAAAGGCTCCTCTTCAGCTGGAACAAAAGTGAAACGGGAAGCAGCCCCCCAGGCTGTGCTGCTTGGTGAGGAGGCCGCGCCAACAGCCCCGGGGACCTCCTGGCACAGGCAGGTCTCGGCCAGGAAGCCGGTCAGTGGTGACTGCGTGGCCGGACAGGGGCTGAGCGGGATGGGCGGCGAGGTGACAGGAGGCTGAGGAAGGTGCCCGCCGCCCTCTAACCACCACCCCCCCGCGGCCCACCTCCTCAGCCCCCATGATCTGTGCTGCCAACAGACACGCAGGCTGGCCCAGCCCCATCACTGTTCACTCCTTGGACCTCCCCATGGCAGGGAACTCGCTTCCCAGGCTGAGACAGGCTGCCTCCCGCTCCCGCCGCCTGTCACTGGGTCCTTCCTCGCTGCCTGCCGCACGGCCTTCTGCTGGGCTCGAAACATACCGTTACGTGGGGTCTCCTCACACAGGAGCGATGCAGCGCTCTGGGGAGCGGTGGCCTCAGTTTCCTCCTCCCCGGCCAGAGCCCCCCGCCCTGGCTGCTGCTCCCCTGCCTGGCAGACGTGGAGGCCTGAGTCCGTGCCGGCTCCACTAACACCTTCTCGCCCCCTGTTCCGGCTGCTCACTTCAGGAATCCGCTCCAGCTCCCGCTGGAGACACAGCCCCGCAGCGCCCAGGTCCTTCCTCCCCGCGCTGCTGCTGCAGCTGCTGCTCCAGTGGGTCAAGTGGGCCGACTCTTCCTCCTTCGTGGCTGCTGCTTCCGCGCAGAGGGGAGGGGGCTCCACGGTGGGCAGGCCGGGCAGCTCCCCAGGGTTCTGTCTGCAGCCAGCTGTCTGCTCCTCGGCCACCGTCATGGAGCGCCTGACGGCAGGAGCCCCCCGTGTCCTGGGCGGAGGAACAGGCTCTTCTCGGGCAGGGAGCTCGGGGGACATGTCGGCGAGGCTGGCAGCGGCGGGCACTGCGAGGGGGGCGCATTCAGACAGGGCCCGGCGCACGGCCTTCTGCTGGGCTCGGGGGAACAGAGCGCCCTCCTCGGGAGAACGCCGCCGCTCCCGCTCCTCGTCATGGTCGCGGGCCTGAGCGCAGGCACTCGAGCACGCCTGGGGGGCCCCCACCAGAGTGCTGGACGGCGGGGCAGTGGGTGGGTGCTCGGCAGTGGGGGCTGGGTGGGCCATGGCCACCGGTAATGCGGACCCACGTTCCAGCTGCCCCGAGGTCTCACACCCCATGCCCACCCCCCGACGGCCAGGAGCGATGCCATTCTCCTTTCCCAGAGCTGCTGCCCTGGAGCCCGGCCAGCCTGCAGCCGCTGGGTGAACGCTGGGGCTCCAAACACTGCTTTCCGGCTCCCTCCCAGGGGGGTCCGCAGCCCCAGGGAGATCCAGGTCTGGCTGGCGCTTGGTCTCTGGCCCATCCTTCCCTGCCACCAGCTCCTGAACTGTGGAGGCTTTGTTTCTGTCCGGCCCCTCCCTGGGCTCCAGCGGGAACCCGGCTGCCTTCTGGTGACCCGGGCTCCCCTCCGAGGCACAGCAGGAGCCTGACACCACGTACCTGCGGCCGCAGTGGCCTGAGCTCGCTGGACGCTCCCTGCCCTGCGCGTCAGTGCCCAGCTCTTTGTCTAGCTTCCCCTCAAAGAAGCAGAGCTGCGTCGGCTGCAGGAAGCTGGCATTGTTCACAAGCCCGTCCTGCAGCTGCCCATCCATGCTGACATGGAGCCCGATTTCATTCAGTTTGCCCTCTGTCCTCTGCCACTCAAACCCAGTGTGGCTGATTTCTTTGGAGGCGTCCATCTGGCCCCCTGCAGGCTGGCCCCCACTGAGCTGGCTGTCCGAGGCCCAGTGCAGCGCGGTCTCTCCCACAGCCTCCCCCGCTACTGGCGCTCTGACGCCGCCTGATCGCACGATCCACGGAGCTGGCAGTGACATCACAGCAAGTCCCCAGCATTCGTGACAAACAGTGATAAGATCCCATAAGAATCCCCTAGGAAACAAGGGTCCTGCTCTTCTCAACTCAAGCGGCTGGGCGCTGAATCAACTTACGAGTTTTAAAGGAAGGAGGAAGATGAATGAGAGAGAGAGAAAGGAAGAGATGTGCTACTTCTCATGTTCCCATGCCACGGTGAAATTAAAAATGTAATTTCCTGCAAACCAGCACTCCGTTCAGCTCTGCAACTGGAAGCATGGCGTGGAGCCAGCGTGGGTGCTGAGGGAGTCGCTACTCCGGCTTTCACTGATACGGATCTGCGTGACCCACACACTCACTTATCTGACACTTCGCCCACTCAGAAAACTGTTTTAAAAATAAGCCAGACTCAGTGGCCAATCCCCAGCCATAACCCTTAAAGAATGATTCCAGAAAATAGCTCAAAATTTCACTTAATCCCCCGAATGTCATATGAAAATTGGAGGCACTCATTTCTCAGAGGAAGAGTGGGTTTGTTGTCATAGCAACCTACCAAGCTCACGTGAGGACAGATTGGAATGGAGTCCCCAGAGCCCAGGAGAGCTCCCCTGGAGCTCTGCAAGTGGCAGTTCAATCCAGGGTCCGCGGGAAGACCACAGCCATCTCAGGGCTTTGGGGACAGGTGCCCGGTTACAAGACGCTCATGTGACAACAGACCCCTCACATGCTTACTCCTGCCCCTGCTCCCCTGGGCTCCTGGGACAGATGGCTCCATCCTCAGCACCAGCCTGTCCCTCCAGCCCACGGGCACTCCGTTGCCACGTGAACACAGTGGGGCAGCTCAGCCTCCTCGGACCTCCGAAGGTAGGAACCCTGGCCATCTGCGGCTTGGGGTTTGCCGGCCCATCAGAGCCCAGTGCCCTCTTTAATGCAGCATGGTCCTTTGCTGCCCTGGCCTTTGAGCTTATAAATTGTACATTCAGGACGGAGGGATCCACAAAAGACAATTCTCAGGGGGGAGGGAGTTACACTTAAAGAAAGGGCAGAGCATAATCTACCTTGAACAAAAGTGATCTTTGTTGCCTTGTCTATGAGTCACACCACCTTGTACTAAAATAGGAACTACGAAATATTCATCAAGAATACATTAGATGGCTCTAGCTGGTTTGGCTCAGTGGATAGAGCGTCAGCCTGCGGACTGGAGGTTCCCGGGTTTGATCCCAGTCAGGGCACATGCTTGGGTTGTAGGCTCAATCCCCTGTGGGGGCAGTGCAGGAGGCAGCCAATCAATGATTTTCTCTCATCATTGAATGTGTGTATATGTGTATATATGTGTGCGTGTGTGTATATATGTGTGTGTGCGCGTGTGTATACATGTGTGTATATGTATGTGTGT
>NW_006295816.1:684051-702662 GCF_000327345.1 Myotis davidii
TTAATATTGTAACTAATATTTTAAAGCATATATATATATATGTGTGTGTGTGTATATGTGTGTGTGTGTGTGTGTGTGTGTGTGTATATATATATATATAAAAGAATACATTAGGTGTCTTTTCCCAAGATGAGGAAACGTTAGCCTGATTTTTTAAAAGCCGTCTGCAATCAGCCACAATGATTTCATGAAGTTTTAGCAGCGCTTTCAGAAAAACAAGGCCGGGTTGGTTTACTCCTCTTGGGTCTTTACGATTCCCAAGGCCACCTCAGAGCAGTTCCCTCCCGGGGGCCTCTGTCGGAGCACCTACCTTCTCTGCTGCTCAGGCCACTCGCCACTTTACTCACGTCCCCAACAGTGCAGGGCCCCACCCAGCACGCCCTTCACAACGTCAGCACCCAGCACAGGGCTGTGGCCAGAGCGGCAGTGCTGGACTGAGGAAAACACGAAACCCCGTCGAACCTGAGCTCCTCCACCCTCTCCTTCCTCCTGACCTAGGCGTTCAGTAGCGAGACCTGTCAGAGCACAGTCCAGGCTCCGGTCACTGCTCTACACAGCACGTTCGCTCAGGCACGGGAAGCGCGGGCACCAGGAGATGAAGGCGGTGCCAGCAGCTCGGAGGCTCGTCATAATGGGAGGCGAGGAGACCTGGGTGCAGACAGCCTCGGGGAGGGAGTCAGCACAGCCCGATGTAAAGATCTCCCTCCAGCCGACCCAGATTACGGACAATAAACGAGGAAAGTGACGACGGCCGGTGAGGAGGGTGCCGCTGCAATGCCGCCCAGACATGCCAGAGGCAAAGCTTTGGAAAATCCCTTAGAGAAATCAGGTGTGCGCCCGAAACCCACCCATCCCACTGGTCACTCCCCCAGCACACACGCACATGTGTGCGCTCGCTCACTCACTCAGTTTACTGACACTTCCTAGCTCTGGTTTGGGGGTGATTTGGCCTGGGGCCAGAAGACCATGTTTTGAGATCTCTGTGCCACGTAACAGCTCTGACTCTGAGCAGGTCACACAACCACTCCCTGTCTCAGCTGCTTCACCCACGAAGTGAGGGCGTCTGTGAGGCGCCCCCCAGGCTCACACTTCTCCGTCAATAGGCTGCACCACATTCAAAGAACCACAGGTGTGCTGCACTGTCCACCCCACAGTGTGATTTTAACTTGGGCTCCAGAGCCCAGCTCCCCAAAAAGCCTGCCCTCCCCTGCAAGGTGCCACCTGCTGGCAGAGGCTGGCCTGCGGGCGCAGCAGCCTGTCTGAAGACAATGGTGACCCGAGTTGGCTGCCACATTCCGAAGGGGCAGAGAGGAGCCCAGGCGAAGAAAAAGCCAGACCCAAACCCTCCCACCGGGACCGAACAAGAAAAGCCCGGCAGCGCTGGGCCTGCAGCCCTGCTACCTGCGAGCTCGCCACCCTGCACTGCGCTCCCCACTGAGCGGAGCGTGGGGGCTTGGTTTGTCCTAACTGCAGAGAGTGAGGAAGGGAGGGTGACGTATCCCTTGGCAGTTCTCTGCCACTCTTCCCTTCCCAAAAGCACTGGCCTGTGTGCGAAGCAATGTCGGCACAGCCTGCCTCCGAGCTCCCTGCAGGCCGCCTGAGTGAGCAGGTCCGCTTCACCGAGGACAGTGCGAACGCAGGGGGCGCACACACAATACAACAGACAGATGGTGCAGTGCAGAGCTGTCCCCAAGCCTATGCAACTATTCACCAACGTCACCCCAATAAAGTCAATCAAATCCGAAAAAGAAAAACGTGGACCCAGAGGCTGGTACAGAGGGGAGAGGCAGAGTGACTTAAAGTCTGACTCGACTGTTACTTTGGCAACACACACCAAGGAGGAGGCGGGGGGGCGGGGGGAGTCGCAGCTCCCGGGCCTGTTTCCTGGCCGCTTTCTTTCTCCTGAACTCCAGGGCCCTTGGTTTCGCCTGTGACTTGTTTCCTGAGCCCATTTCTCCTACGCTCACTCCTTCCATCTCTGTGACTCCTAATAAACTTTGTCTTAAAAAACAAAAAAGGATGAAGGGTCTGTTCCTCTCCAAATGCGGTGAAAGCTCCCTGATGGCCAGCACAGAGGACCCAGCAGCCCGATGGCTCTCCAGCGCTCTAGTCCAGCTCAGAGCTGAAGACGTCATCGCGGCCACAGAGCACGGTCACACCTCCCGGCACCCCATGTGTCAGGCGGTGGGTGAGAACTGCGGGCAGTCTTGCAAGGTTGAGCGCGCCCGGGGAGAGAAACGTGCTTATAAACCAGAAGACAGGTTCTAGGCTCAGGGCCACCAGCATTCCGCGCCTCTGGGCTTTCCTCCTGCTCACGCACAACTCACTTCAGCGCCACCTCCTCTGTGCAGCCTCCCAGACTCTGACAGAAACACATCCCGGGTGTCTAAATGACATCGCAGGCGGAGCGGTGAGCCAGTTCGTGGCTGTGGCCCACAACCCTGATGCATGTGGGAGCTTTGCGTCCGCCTCCAGGCATGAGGGAGCCTTGTGCACTGCATGTCGCACGTGCAAGAACTGTCAGGACGACGACCTGCAACCATATCTGTGGCCCGTGGGGTTCTTTCAAAGCACCGTTTCCCCAAACACAATGTGGGGAAGTGCCTGTCGGCCGCAGGACTGCAGCCCGCTGCCGGCCTGGCCCCGCCCCGCCCCGCCCCGCCCCATGCGGCTGGCTCTGGCTTCCTGCCCCAGGGCTGGGTCCTTTCTGGCTAGCTTCTGGCTCACTAAATCCTTTCTGCCCTGGAAGCTGGCTCCTTCCTGCTTTGGCAGCACTGCACTTGCCCTGCCCTTTCCCGGGATTTGGAAGCTACAGCGTAACTGTACCCATGTGCCTCTCCCGGGAGCTTCTAAAGGGCGGGGTCACACCTGTCCACTCTGCATTCGGCGTCCAGCAGGGCGCCTGGCACACACTAAGCAGCAGGCTCCTGGGGCAGACGGGTGAACCCCTCTGCACTGGTGCTGAAGCACGTGCCCTCACCGTCCCATCACTCCCCTCGCCTAGGCAGGCGCTGATCTGAAATGTGCCTAGGGCTGACGATGTTTAGGCTCCATTCTGCAAGTCTGAGGAAAGTGCATGAATCCCCCCCATGCATCTGGTCGAAGGTGGTCTCCACGGCTCTTCGTCAGACCACAGGACAGACGTGCCAAGCCTCGTGGGAGCTGGCTCTGCCGCAGGCCCATCGCAGCGGACGCACTGGCGGATGGTCTGGTTTTGCCTTGTGCCCTGAGCTAGTCCCCGACAGGTCCAGGCTTTGGTCCTGATTTGCTCCACAACTGGCTGCCCTGCATTTCTTATCCGTTCCTCATGCAACAAAGCTACTTTCCAGTCTGACCAAATGCTCCTGCTACTGACTCCAGGGGACCGTTTCTATCCGTCATCATTACAATACGAGTCAGTAATTCTACTGGTGACAAGGCCTGTGACACTCATCAAAGCTGGAGGCTGTATAATTGCTATCTCTTTACTTACCTGCAGAAGCACTTTAAAACCACATTCAATTAAATTTTAGAAACATTTCTTAGTACATGAGAACCAAGAGAATCGTGATTCTCCCTGATTAACTTTCAAAAGTTGGAATGCAAACAGACGAATGAAAACTGGAGCTAGTAATCTGACTGATGTGGCCCTTGACCCAGGTCATCCATATTGGGACCCACAGAAACGGAGGCCACACCAGTGGCCCACCCACAGCACAAACCTAAACTAAGTGATTTATGGAAACACCCTGTCAAGGGAACCTAACATACAGCCATCAGTCCTCCAGGTCAGTGCCAGCCAGGCTCACCTGCCCCAGAAAACAGGACCGCTCCCCTTCTAAGCAAGTACATATCTCGGCAACAGCCCACGTCAGAAGCTGTTGCTTGTCACTGGTTTCCTGAACCCTCCAATGCTACTTGTCAGCCAGAGGGTGACAGGGTAACAGTGGGGGAGGAGACGCGAGGGGAAGAGCCCTTAGAGTGGGACAGCTGACATGCGCTGCGCTCCTTTGAGACTAGAGGTTCTCACTGAGATAAGGTGAGGAGAACTGTTTAAGGGCGAAAACCATGTGAGATAGTGCTGAGCACATAGTAAGTTTCTCTTTAGTTGTGTTGTGTATATACATAGATTTCTCCATAAGTTTCATTAATATTCAGCCAGGAAGATGAAAAAGCCAAAGAATGAGAGTCAGCGGAGGAAGCAACAGCAAAGGGACCTCACGAACGGCGTCCTGCTAAGGAAGGTGTTACCCAGCGGCACTTCTCCGGTCGTGGAAGTGGAGCAAGTTCTAAACTTACCGTTTCTTCAGAGGCTGCACATATTTTATTTATGTACAGGGGCCTTGAAACTGTTAGGATTTGGGATTTATACAGTTTCACACCAAGAGAATTTCCCCCCATAAACTGACATTCCCGGCTGATGGAAGTCAGCTCTTGGGCTCAAGCAAACTAAAGAAAAAGGAACTAGGCTGAGAGAAAGGAGGCCGGGTGCTGCCCCCGCAGAGGGAAGGGCTGTGCACAGGTGCCCCTAGGTGTCCCGCCCGAGCACCATGTGCCAGGGGCCCTGCACCCACCGCCCTCCTGGCCCCAGGGGGACTTCTGTGGAGCAGCAGCACCCACGGGTCCCTCACGATCGCCTGTCAACGTCACAAAACACACAGTCCCACAGGCAGCCCTTTCCCGACAAGCTGTGCTCAGCCTGGACGGGGTGCCTGGGGGGAGGCAGGCTTGCATTTCACTGTGTACCCCCCTTGTACCATGTGAATGTACTACCTATTCAAAAACGAGTACAAAAAGGGTTTAACTATTAAAATGTATAGATTACATTCACATTAGAGAAAAGGTATTCTAGAATTCAGAGAAGAAACAATAAATTTTGTCCAAAATCCATCACCCTCTCTGCAGCCCTCCGCGAGGCCACTCCTCACACGGGCCCTGAGCCTGGCCGGGGCAGGCCCGCAGCTCCACCGCCTCCGCCTCCTTCCAGACCAGACAAACCTCTTTCTACACCTCTCGGAAGATACTGAACAGAAAGAGATGGCGGTTTCAGGAAATGTCCGTGCCCTCTGCATCCCTGCTGAGACGAAAGCAGCAACCTATAAACTAAATGAACGCCCTGGACAGAACACTGGAAACCTGAACGGAAGCTGGAAGCTCCTGCATCCCACTTCCTTTTCCGCACTGGCAACAGGAGAGCAAATAGAAGATAAACAGAGAAGATGAGCAGATCTTATGCGAAGAGCCACCGCCAGCATCCTGTGCGCACACAGTGCTCCCCACTGGGAACAAACGCATGCACAGCACACGCTTCGCCCAAACAAGCCCACAGCATGCCCCCCACCCCTGGCGCAGCCTCCCCAAGCCTAGCTGGCTGCCAAGGCCAAGTGGCGCCTTCATCTCTGGAGTTAGCAGCTGCAGCGTGCACGCTGGGAGACAGTGACTGAGAAACAGCATCTGTGGGCTGTGAAAACCTTCAAAGGCCAGGAACCAATTTTTGCAGGTTAGGCTCAGGGAAGTCAGGGTTAGATGTATACTTTTTGAGGGTGTGTGTGTGTGTGGGGGGGGGGGAATAACATTTCTAAATCTTTAAGGAATCATCTTCCTTAATCTCATGTGAATTACTTGATTGATTAGAGCCAAAAATGACAAAATTATGAGGAATCCCACATGGGCAAGTTTCATAGACCTGCCCGTGGATGTAGACTGTTTGATGGACACAGTCTAAGCCCAAAGCTCTACCCCACAGGCAACTGCAGGCCAGCGGCTGTAAGCAGCGGACCGTGAATGACGGGCTGCCTCGCGAGGTCCCCCCGCTGGTCTCTCCTGGAAGCACAAGCCACGTCTGCGCAAGCAGGCGGCCCGTTTCCCTTCATCCAAGAGAGAGCAGCTTGGGTATCAGTCCCACCAGCGCAAGAGACACACCCGGGGGCTGGGGGGGTACAAGCAGGTTCACAGTTGCTACCACACAATAACTAGACAGTAACAATAATTAGTAAGTAAGTAATAGTGTTAAGAATAAACGGATGTAAAATGCTTTCTCCTCCTCACACAGAATAATGATTAAATGTGGCTGGAACTTTTCACACACAAGGCACACTTTAAACAAAAAATTAAGGATAGTGGGTAGTGACAGCCTTCTGCTAAGCAATTCATTGTTTGAAATTCGCCTCCACCTACAACTCAAGGTTCCTTGCTGGGTAGAAAGGCATGCGACGAAGACCCCAGCCTCCTAGAGCTGGGCACAAGGCATGCCTGGGCTGCAGAAAACACGTATTAGAAGTTATACGTTTTTCATGCCAACAAATCACTGATGATTAACAAGGAGAATTAAAGTCTGGCTGGAACCAAAGCACAAGCTCTGTGCCTCTCTGACGCGGACTCAAAGCCACAAGCACACACAGCGCCTGGCAGGCTCCTACCGCTGGGCGTGGCGTGCTCGGGTCTCCCGCGCTCCTGGACTGCCGCAGGCTTCGGCGAAAGTGGAGCGAGTCCTCGGGACTTGGTGGGTCTCATGTAGCCTTTCAGGGGCTCTGCCGCTCTTTTCTCCTCCTTCTTCCCTTCGCCCAGAGCCTTCGGTTCAGGTTTCTCTGTCATTTTCTCAGGTGCCTCCGAGGCCTTTTCTTCAGGTTCTGGGAGCGGAAGCCCCTGGCAGGCAGTCACTGCCAACTTCTCTACCGCACTCGAGGGGGCAGCGCCAAGCTGGCCATTGAAGAAATCCGACTGGAGTGCTGGTGCTGGCAAGGGAGCATCCGCTGATTCTGTGATTTTAGGAGCCAGGCTACTTCCTTCCCGTTTATCCTGTTCACTTTTTGGAGTTGAAAGAGTCATCTCCATCTCCTTATTCAAACCAGTGGGGCCCCTGGACGCTCCGCCCTCAGCATGCTGGTCCTCACAGCAAAGGGGCTTTTGTGGTCCGTCTCCCGGGAAGTCGGCAGTATGACTGGAAGCAGAACCCGCCCCAGCCTCTCCCTCTCTGTTCACTGGAGATGCTGGAACAGGACTCCCACCGGCTCGCACCCCGGGGCCTCCACGCTCAGGTCGTGGGCTCTGGTCTGCTGTGGGCACTGCAGGACGGGGGCCCTTGGCTGGTTCTGTGATTTCCTCTGCTGGACGCTTAGATGCCCCCCTGGGCCCTGACTCAGATTCTCCCCCCACATGCCCTCCGTCTACCCCTGCTTCGTTCTCCATGGGCTCAGCAAGCTGCTCTTTATGCTCAGGACAGCAGTCCCTAGGGCGCTGCCCTGTTTCTGTGGCTGCTGGGAGGGTCAGGGCACCTCCTCCTGGGCTTGCACAGGGCCTGGCAGCAGAGGCGGCCGTGGCTCTTTCCTGCTCTGGGACGCCATCTTTGCTGCAATGACCCACCACTGACCATTCGGAGATCTGGGCCAGAGCTGTCCCTTGCCTACTCTCTGCCAAGTTGCCTGTAAAGGCTTCACCTCCCTTTACTAGTTGAGGATGAGGAGTGGGCAGTTTTTCACAGGCTGCTGAATGCAGAGCCTCTGGAGGGGCTGGCGTACTCGTGGCCTCAGATGGTGTTCGGGGGCGGGTAAATGTAATGTTTTTGTTTTCATCCACATAGCCCACGCCTTCAATTCTGCGGTCTCCTGTGGCTTCCATGGGAACATGTCTTTCTGTTGCATCTGTCTTAGTCTCCAAAGTGTGCTTCTCAGAAAAGCTATTTTTCACCTTCTTGCTTCTCCCGTCATTACTCCTTTTGCTGGGGCTGTCCCTCACTGCAGTGGGCCCCTGGGCTGCACCTGTCTCACGCTCTGCAGGCGGGACTGAAGGGACAAGCCCCGCCCCCTGTCTTTGGTCTTGGCCGCTCGCAGCTGTCACCTGGGCAGCTGCTTCAATAACCGCAGCACCCTGGGCTGTACTTGTTTTGTTCCCACCCAGAGCCCCGAGCTCAGAATTAACCTCAATATTTCTAGCCTTTCCGTCAACCACCTCCACTGTGGGTGTATCTGATGTCGGTGAGAACAAGGGCTCGTGACTGACGGGGAAAGGGAGTCCTAAGCCTTTGTTCTGATGGGGAGTGCCAGCACCTCCATCCTTCCCTATGGAAGGTGGGCTGGGGACTTCTTCCTTGCTCTCCACCCTAGCGAGCTGTGCAGAGTAATTATTTTTAAACTTTTTGTTTTTGCCTTCACTGCTTCTTTTTTTAGGCCTTTCAGAAACCCTGGGAGCTGCCTCGCAATCCATCCACGGACACTTTCCTTCTCTGCTCTGGTTACTGGCACCCAGATCTATGGCCACAGCTCTTCTGTCTGCTGTGGTGCTGGGAGTCTGAGTCATGCCTGACCTAGTTTCCAAAGGAGTCAACATCTGCAAGGTGCTGGCCACACTGGGGCCAGTCTCCTCAGGCGCCCCCTCGAGCCCTGCCTCAGGGAGAGCAGCCCGGACCCCCGGCTGCTGGGAAGAATCCAGCCCTGGCTCCTCCCTCCCCTCCCCAGCCAGCGCTCCTTCTGCTTCAGGGGCTGGCGCACTTGGCCCCCAGGCAGCTCTGCCCTCTCCCTGGCTGTCGGGAAGGACTGGCAGCTCAGCCCTTGCTTTTGCCTTCCCAGAACTCGCTCTCACTTTCCCAGAACTCCCCCTGCCCTTCCTGCTCTTGCCCTCACCGGCTGTTCTCTTAGGTGGTTCATTCCCCGGCCCAGGAACCTGAATCTTGCCCTGCGGCAGCTGCTCCGAAGCTAAGATGCTCATCTCTCGTCCTTGCGTGGGGAACACTTCCTTGTGAGGTGCCTTAGCATCCTCAGCTGCTGCAGAGAACTCTGCCGGCCTGTCAGTCTGCAGCGCGGGCACTGTCCTCCCATCGCTCCCTTCTTTCAGGCTGCTTTCTAGTGGATTATTTGCTGTCAGAGTGCGTGTCGGATTAGGCAGCTCTTTTGCTGCTGTGGGTTTTACAACTGGCCCCGGAGCCTCTTGGTCTGAGACAGGAAAGCAACCCTCCTGGGCTCTGACCTCCCAGGGAGCTTCTATTTTGTGTGCAGAGACTTCCGGCAGGGACCCCTCTGGTCTGAGAGGGGTCGCCAGGTGGGGAGCAGTCTGCGGTTTGCACCCACCCTGCTGCAGAGATTCCCTGTCTTGGCTCTGTGGTTCTGACTTGTTACCTTTGACCTCTGCCTCTCTGCTCAGCTTGGGCTGAGAATTCACTGCGGCTTTAGGGGGTTCTTCCCAAGGACAGGAAGGAACCCTGGGGCTTTCCGAGACCAAGCTCTCGGCGGCCGGTTTGGCTGTCCCAGCGTCAACTCCACCATCCTCTTCCGGGCTTTCCCTGGAGGCCGGTGCATGCTGTCCGCCCACAGTGGCAGGCTGGCTGGGGCGGACGCCTGGTTTCTGTGGGTCAGCTGCCACGGGACGGCCGTCAGCCTCCCGTGCACTGTCGTCACCCCAGGGCCCCCCGCCCCGGGGTGGGGAGCACCGCTTTTGCTTTGGTCTCTTCTTTTTCTTCTTCATCATCGCTGTGCTCTCTGCCTCCCAGGCCTGCCTGCCAGGCTCCCTCTGTGTCTCAGGGAAGGCAGCAGGAGTGGTTTTCCTTTGGCTCCCCGGCTCACCACAGGGAACTGAGCCCGAGACCCAGCCTGGCTCCAGCACGGAGCAGGGGCCCAGCCCGGGATCGAGAGTCTTCGGTGAAGAGCCTCCCAGCAGCTCAGGAGGGACCCTGGCGGGCCGGGGCCGGGCGGCCCTGCGGTCCCTGGGTCTGCACACTTGTTTGGCTGGTGTGGGAAGGGTACCTGCAATACACGAAGATGGCCAAGATTCCAAACAGAAAACTCCTTGTTATTGTTTCTTAAAAAGTCCACTTATTGGCTCATTTAAGTAGTCTATTTTCGCCAACCCACATCATAATTCATATAGGAAAAGTTATTTTCCTGAAATATTTCTCACCCTTAACTGGGATTAGCAAATATTTAACAAAGATCATCATCTTAAATGTTTTTTTCAAACATATTTACAAAGTATTTAAAACTGGAGAAAAGAAATTCAGAGATTTATGACTCTCATCTGATACTGGTATATATTTGTCATTATTTGTGTTAGGCACGTAATTCCCAATTCTGCAATAAAATGGTAAACTCCTGTTTCTTTTTGGTGGCATTTGAATTTATAATTCTAAGAGTCTGTCACCAATAGTATACTAATCAGTTATCAAACTAACCAGATAAATTCTGGGAAACAGACCAGACTTATACTACTAAAAAAAGAAGAAGAAAAGGAAAAGGAAAAGATACTGAATTCGTATTTGGGCCAGAGAAATAATCTCATCGTTCCAGAACCAGAACCTCCTACTTTAAAAGACAAATGTGTTAGATTTCAATTTCTGTTCCTAAATGCCCTTCCCCAAAGTCAGAGAACGACACGTAACGCCAAGCAGGACGATGAACAGAACGACTGGGAGAGAGGCCTGGGAAGTGCTCCAGGAGTCACCGCTCCGGCCGCCGCCTCCACGCCAAGGCTGCAAGGATCCGAGGCCTAGAAAGGCCCATGAAGAGCGGGCCTAGGACAGCTCTGTCAGGTCTGACCCATGAAATGCCTCCAGAATAGTCAAACACCTACCCACCCAATTCCTCCAAACCTTACCCTTTATTTAATACCTCAGACCAATAATTGCTTCTCTTCGTACCCTACAGCATTTATAACATTTAACTTGGAAATTAATCAGTAGCTACTAGTATTTGGTGCCATCTCTTAAACTAATTCAATTACATAGATCTTTGGTTTCGGTGTTCATGCCTGGGGACTTCTCTTTCCATCCAGGCTGTAATAAAACGATGGAAGGGCAAGGGCCCTGACTTAGCTACCTCTATGCTTCAGCATGGTGTATTTTGTGGATATTAAGAACTTGATAAATCTTTATTGATATGCGAGTCACTAAAAGGACATCTTTAAAAAAACCTAAACTTGCCCTAGCTGGTTTGGCTCACTGGATAGAGCGTCGGCCTGGGGACTAAAGGGTCCCAGGTTCGATTCCGGTCAAGGGCATGTACCTTGGTTGCGGGCACATCCCCAGTAGGGGGTGTGCAGGAGGCGGCTGACCGATGTTTCTCTCTCATCGATGTTTCTGACTCTCTATCCCTCTCCCTTCCTCTCTGTAAAAAAATCAATAAAATATATTAAAAAACAAACAAACAAAAACCCTAAACTTAATTGTGGTACTTCTTGGTGCTGGCTCTTCAGTATGCAAAGCACAGGACTGTAACGGGAATAAATCATAGTTCCTGCCCTCGAGGTCACATTCTGACCATCACGGGAAAGCAAGCAGAGGCTCACGATGAAAACTATGCACGTCTCTGGCTCACAACAGAAAGTAACGGCCTTGAGGTCGGGAAGCCTCCGGGAGCAGGGCCTCTCACAGGTAAGGGCGTAAGAATTATCTGCAAACTCGGAGGCTGAGGTGGAGTCGAGATCGTGCGTTTCTGACGAGCTCCCGGGCGGTGCCTCTGTGCCGGGCTGTAGCACTGTCACCAGGGGTTCATGGAACGTGAACCAACATACTCCTCTCACAGCAGGGCACGCTGAGGGCCGTTCAGTAACCTGCCTGCGACCACACGGGACAGAATGGGGAACAGCTGACCTGCATTAGGTGTCCTGGGTTGGCGTGGTGACCACTGAAAAGTAGATAACAAGCTGACTCTTTGCCCAAACAAGTCAAAATCTAAGAGAACTGACCTCATCAACGGTCTGCTGATCACCACCTGCGACCAGGGGCAAGGCCACAGCCGCACCCACCACTCCCAGGCAGTGGTTCCCGACCCACCTGAGGGCGCTGCAGGCGGCTCCGGAGGCTGACGGCTGAGCGGCTGTCTTTGCTCTAGTTTCTCTGGCACAGATGCCTCGTCTGGTGGCAAAGCGGACGTTTGGCCAACGGCTGTGACTGGCTCTAAAGGTGACAGTAAAACCATACAGGTTTCCAAGAAGCACGACTCAGCTATTTCTCCACCTTCCAGAGCTGGGGACGGAGGAGCGTTTGAGGACTGAGGGGCTGCAGTGAGGGCAGCAGGGAGGGGGTAGGAGGGAGATGGAATTGGAGGGGCTTGTTTGTTTTGTTTTTAAAATGGGACAATAACAAATGCTTGCATGCTGGTGGGTAGGGCCCCTTGGAGGGAAAGCACTGCTGAGAGGAAGAAGAAAGAGCCCCTGGCGGGGTGCTCGCTTGCCCGGAGCGCTGTCCTGGGCACCAGAGGCTGGGGGCTCATCTCTGGTTGATCATCTCGATAAACCCCAGTCGGGCACACCGGGGAGGCAAACAACCAATTGATGTTCCTCTCACATCAATGTTTCTCTCATCTTTCTCTCTCCCCTCCTTCCTCTCTCACTAAAGACATCAATGGAAACATACCCTTGGGTGAGGATTAAAAGAGAAAGAGAGAGAGAGAATGAGAATACCAGAGCAATGCACAAGAAGAGCAAGAAGAGATGGGATCTGGTACAAAACAGAGGTGGCCTTAAGCAGAAGCAGGGGTGCTTACTCCCAGGAACCGGAGGGGCGGAGTCTCTGGACACAGACACAAGCAGTCAGGCAGGCGGATGAGTGAGGCTGTGATGCCCCGACTGCTCACGGGCCTATAAGGGAACACGCTCGGCGGGGGGCGGGGGGGGGATGAAGGTGTTGGAGGAGGTGAGGTGAGAAGGACTGTCTGGGAGAGCAGGGATATGTAGGGATCTGCAAAGCACTATTTTCCCTGGCCCCAATGGAGACTGCCCCCTGGAGGACAGAAGTACTGAGAGCACATGAGAGCCCGCACCTGGGGAAGCCACGGCAGCAGGCACAGCTGAAGGCCCCTCGTTCCGGAGAGATGCAAACTGCGGGCCCTCGCTTGGCTTTCCTGGTGTCCGTACAGTTCCCATGTCCTTCGCCGGAACTGGGGCCACCTCTGTTTCTGAAGGTGGTACAACATCCTTAGCCAGGGATGGCTCTGGTTCTGGAAGCAGAGGCACATCCTTGCCCGGGGTCACCTCTGTTTCTGGGGGCGGAGCCACGCCCTTGACCGGGACCACCTCTGTTTCTGGGGGTGGAGCCATGCCCTTGACCGGGACCACCTCTGTTTCTGGGGGCGGAGCCATGCCCTTGACCGAGGCCACCTCTATTTCTGGGGGCGGAGCCATGCCCTTGACCGGGGCCACCTCTGTTTCTGGGGGCGGAGCCATGCCCTTGACCGGGGCCACCTCTGTTTCTGGGGGCGGAGCCATCCCGAGGCCCTCTGTTTCTGGGGGCGGAGCCATGTCCTTGCCCGGGGCCACCTCTGTTTCTGGGGGCGGAGCCATGCCCTTGACCGGGGCCACCTCTGTTCCCGAGGACAAGGCCAACTCCTTGGCTGTGGGTGATGCAGTGTCCTTAGCCAATGCCATCTCCCTTTCTGTGAGTGACACCACGCCTGCAGCTGGAGCCGCGTCCATTTCCATGGGTGGTGCCCTCTCTGTGTCTCTGAGGAGCACTGCACCCTTGGCTGGGGTTTCCTTTGCTTCTATAGGCAGTACCACGTCCCTGACTGCAGCCACGTCTGACTCAATGGGTGAGTCCATGTTCTTGGCAAATGACACATCTTCTTTGGTAGGTGATGCCACGTTTGTGGCCAGTGCCACCTCTGTTTCTGTGGCTGGCACCATGTCCTGAGCCAGGGCCGTCTCTGCTTCTCTAGATGGTGCCATGTCAGCAGCCTTCAGTTCCAGCATCGTTCCCGATGCTCTGGTCGATGCCCTCTCTTCTGATGCCGTTTCTCTCTCCCCGGCTGGCTCTAAGGGAAATACGTTGGACACTTAGGAGCCATCATAGTCTGCTCAGAGTTCTGCATTCAAAACTCACTCTCTCAGAGCACAGGAATATCTGGCTTTTGTGACCCTAACCCCCAAACATAACTAAGAAGCTGGCCAGTTAATGCCTTTGTGCCTTCTCCGACAGTCCCAAAACGCAAAAGAAGAGGCTACTGGGAGAACAAATAATGGAGGAGAAAAGGCAAAGAAGAAAAACCCCCGATGTTTAAAAAAACATACAGGTTTATAATTACTGTCAGAAAGGAAATGTGGGCCCTAGAAAATGAAATCTGCACCAAATTAAAAAGGGATTTTCTTTGCCCATTAACCCCAAGTCTTATATCTCAACTACACCTACATTTCTCTAGCTGTGAAATCAGTAATATAAGTTTAAAAATATTTGTGACAAACCTGACATTTTTGTCTACACTGTTATATGCTGCTAAAAAATACTGCAGCCACACACCGACAACGAGGGGTTCTAACCCTTTACCTGCTGTGGGTTGCAGAGGTGGTGTGGCCTCTGGGGAAATGAAGGCCCCCGCCTGGGGGCCGTGCGGGGCTTCCACAGGCCAGTCCTGAGGTACAACTGCTTCAGGAGTCAATGTGTCGCAAGGAAGGTGACCTAATGGTGAAACACAAACAAACATGTCAACACAGGGGAGAAGCAAGCTTTCTATGCTGCCGTGAGCGTGCAGACCTAAGGGAACACGCCAGTGAGAACCAAGCACAGTTCTGGGTAAACGCTGCCGGCATTCGCTAGCTTTCTGGCTAATGAGCAGGCTGTGCAGTGTCACCACCCCCCTGAGTGCTGTGAGTCAACCTCCCGGCGTGTGTTTCAAAGATTCAACATCACAACGGATACAACATAATGTATAATAAAGCATCGATGGTCTTAATTTTCTCACCCATAAAAAGAGATTCACACCTCCTTTTTCAAAGTTAGAAACAATTTTGTGGAAATGCTTTGTAAATTATTAAGAACTAGATAATGTCAAAAGATTATTATTATGCTGTCCACTGCCAGACTTAATAGTGCATTTAAGCCCTAACCGGTTTGGCTCAGTGGATAGAGCGTTGGCCTGCGGACTGAAGGGTCCCAGGTTCGATTCCGGTCAAGGGCGTGTACCTTGGTTGCGGGCACATCCCCAGTAGGGAATGACCAGGAGGCAGCTGATCGATGTTTCTCTCTCATTGATGTTTCTCTCTATCCCTCTGCCTTCCTCTCTATAAACAAGCATTAAAATATATTTCTTTTACAGAGAGAGAGAGAATCATTCATCGGTTGCCTCCTGTACACCCCCAACATGGAATTGAGCACAAAACCTGGGCATTTACCCTGACTGGGAATTGAACCAGTGATTTAATAACCCCTTGCTATCAACATTATTACAGTTTAGCTAGAGAGGCAAGACCTTTGACACAGATCAAATAATACAGAAGATACAGTATGAACGAGGTGCTGTCAGAGTTTAAAATCAACCACGAGGACCAGAATAGCCACAGAAGGCTTCCGAGGGGAAGCAAGAGCAAGAAGAGGAGAGCGGAGTCAATGTCAAGGACGGAGAACAATGAGCAAAAAGCAGTACGGAGAGGCCACCAGGACAAGATGTGTCTGGGACTATGAGGTCAGTCTGATTCAAGGCTGCACACCTTGCGTACCAGCCAGGGAAAGACGGTCAGAGCAAACAGGGGATCTGGAAAGCCAGAGAGAGTTGGGCCTGCGCAGGGAAAACAAACAAGGCACCCTGAGTCTTACTCATGAAAACGAGATGACAAACAGAACAGGACACAGAGGGGCCAATCGTCCAGGTCTAATCAGGATGGATTTTAAAAGGCACCAGGAATTCAGTCAGGAGATGACTGAGGTGGCTGGGTGTGGTGACAGGGGTTACATTGGGGGAAAAGCGAGGGTGCACAAAAGGAGAGAAGAAAGATGCTGTGAGGAAAGAAGTCAATGCATCTAAATGACTCACTAACTAGCGAACTAGGGAAACCAGGAGTCAAAGGCAAAATCCAGCTATCAGGAGACTAGATGGGTAACATCAAGGTCAACTCACTGAACATCCTTCTCCCAAGAGTCCAAAGAAAAACCTAATGAAACATATTGTTAGCCAGGATCTTTTTTTTCTTTTTTAAAATATATTTTATTGATTTTTTACAGAGAGGAAGGGAGAGGGATAGAGAGTTAGAAACATCGATGAGAGAGAAACATCGATCAGCTACCTCCTGCACACCCCCCACTGGGGATGTGCCCGCAACCCAACGGGAATTGAACCCGGGACACTCCAGTCCGCAGGCCGATGCTCTACCCACTGAGCCACACCGGCCAGGGCCATAAGCCAGGATCTTTACAAAGACAGAATCACAAGCACTGTCTGAAGTGGGACTTACTGATGCTGGGCAGTGAAGGGAACCAGAATATGTCACCCCAAAATATGTCTTTTTGACTGAAAAATTAGTTTGAGTTGAAGGCAATTAAGCAGCAGCAAACCTAGAAAGCGGCCCCCCTCCCCCATTTCTGCCTGAGATTTTACTGAGATTAAACTCTTCCCAGCCCAGAGGGGGCCCAGAGCAAGCTGCAGGCAAACCATGAGTTCCCCCCGCACCCTGCCCCAGGCTGCCACCTTCAGTCTAAAATGGCTTCCTTTGTCCTGTCCTTTCTCTACAAACTTAATGCTCTTACTGAAGATGCTACAGAAACAGAAATTCTAAGAAACCACCTTGCGTTGCTTTTCTCCTGCATGATGAATGCTACATGCATTAACAAACTATTCTGCTCTTGTTCATCTGTCTTCTTGTGAAACGGTCCCGCTGAAACCCAAGGTGAGGAGAAGTAAAGTTCTGTGTAAAAGTTATGCAGCACCATAAATGAGGATACTCCCAATTCATAACTAAGATCTGTTTCCTGTTTTTTATGTAATGAACAATACGCAAAATGCTTTTACATAATTTTATTTGATCTTAGCTCATCTTTAACGTAGGAACTACTGTTGGCCCCTTATTAGATAAAAGAAACTAAAGTTACAGATAAACAAAACTTGCCCAAGGCCATTGAATGAGGCACTAAAATGTGGAGGCAGAATCTGGCTGTAGACATCACCGAGGTGAGTAGCCCAGGAAGCCCAACTGAATTCTCTCCCGATTAGTCTAGAACAGCCGTGGGCAAACTACGGCCCGCGGGCTGAATCTGGCCGTTTGAAATGAATAAAACTATTGAAATAAAAGACCGCACCCTTTTATGTAATGATGTTTACTTTGAATGTATATTAGTTCACACAAACACTCCATCCATGCTTTTGTCCAGTTTAAGAACCCACTGTGGCCCTCGAGTCAGAAAGTTTGCCCACCCCTGGGCTAGAAAGTGCCTGTCCCAGCCCTAAGCAGGGCGGTGCCAGGTGAACTTCAAAGGTGATGGGTCAAGACCACGGTAACGTCTGAAGGGAGCAGCCAGCGCAGCGGGAGGACGTACCGTGACTGTCTCTGTCTCTCAGAGGGTCACTCTGCCGCGTCAGTGCCGAAGCGCCGTGAGCTCCGCTGGGAAAGAAGAGCAGGTCGTCCAGGCCGTCACTGCGGTGCATCTTGTAGGGATCTGGAGGGAAAGGGATGGAAAACTCAACCCCAGTGAACACTGCTACACAGACAGCATTCCCTCCTACCCCACAGTGAATGCTGATTAGTTACACGTGTGTTGTCAACAGTAAGTTCAATAAATTGAGATAATGTAAGAAATCAATAAATATTCACTAATTTGAACCACACATGCACACACGCACGCACGCGCACACATGCACACATACACGCTCACATACACGCACACACATACACACACACACAGGCTGTAGCACTATGCCTGGCGCAAAATAGGCATCAACAAATGGTCTTATGAGATGGTGACTGATGGACGGAGACCTGACTTGGTGGTGAACACACAACAGTGTACCGCTGTGTGTGGACTGTGCACTGGAGACCTGTATAATTTTGTTAACCAGACTCACCCCAATACATTCAATGAAAAGGAAAAAACTGTGCTTTTATTACTGTAATACTTCCTTTTAGAAGAATTAAACTTCAATGAATATGAATTTCAGTTACTTTATTCAAAACAGGTTTTGCAGGGGAGAGAGCCAGGGGGCATGTGCCTGAGACGGAGAGAGGCCCGAGAGGAGGGTCACGTCCATGTCCAGGGCTTCGGCTGCGCTTTGCTTTACCTCCCGAGCTGTGCTGAGGCTAAATGTCTGAGCTGAGGGGTGGTGGCGGCTTTCTCAGGCTTATGCCCAGTTTGCACTCAGCAGCCACAGGCAAGCCTGCACTTACCCGTCTGGATAGGATTCACCACTTGCTCGGGTTCAAAGTAAAAGTTTGTGTTTTCTGGCCAGTTTTGGCTGTTCTGATACCCCTGGAAGGCCATTTTCTCTTCCAGAAATGCAGTTGGAGACCCTGCAAATAGAAACATGGAAAGTTACAACGTACCAGTTTCCCCACTGGAGCTGAGTTTCTGTAGGAAACCTAGTACAGTATAAAACAATCATCCCTGCTAGTGCCTTTGACAAAAACTTTTTAGAAAGTGTATAAACCCTGGCTGGTGTGGCTCAGTAGGCAGAGCATCGGCCTGTGGACTGAAAGGTTCCGGGTTTGGTTCCGGTCAAGGGCATGTACCATATTAGGGTGTCTTTTTCCCTAAACAGGCAAAAACAGGCTACCAACCTTTCTGATTTGAAATCAGTGGTATCTGACACCCCTACAATGGCAGGGAGACTTTTTTGTTTAAGAGTGCCGAGTTCTAGCCGAAACCGTTTGGCTCGGTGGATGGAGCGTTGGCCTGCGGACTCAAGGGTCCCGGGTTCGATTCCGGTCAAGGGCATGTGCTCTTCAGAAAT
>NW_006295816.1:703553-709728 GCF_000327345.1 Myotis davidii
GCCGTTTCCCCCACTGACCCCCTCCCGCCCCAAGCCTTCAGCTCCCTGTTGTCCGTGTCCATGGGTGATGCGTGTGTGCACACAGGTCTCTGGTTGATTACCTCCCCCCAACCCCTCACCTTCCCGCCTTCCCTCCGAGGGTCCGCACTCCGTCCCAGGCTGCCATGTCTCCGGATCCACTCGGTTCATGAGTTTATTTTGTTACTTAGATCCCACATATGAGTGTGTCTTTTTCCCTAAACAGGCAAAAACAGGCTACCAACCTTTCTGATTTGAAATCAGTGGTATCTGACACCCCTACAATGGCAGGGAGACTTTTTTGTTTAAGAGTGCCGAGTTCTAACAATATCTGAAAACACTGAGCATTCGCTGCAGGTCTCCAGCAGAACAGATGACGCTCTGGGTTAGCAGTTTCTTTCTGGTTCACTCTCAGATGAACAGAGGCTTGCCTTGGAGACACCCTACCAGACCGCAGCATCCGTCAGAAGCCTGCAGGCTGCGTCCGAGTGTGCACAGGTAGGTGGACCGCGAGGCCAGAATCCAGCCTGAGCTGGATTAGCTGTAACACTAAGTTTTCAGAGGTTCCTTCCGCCTTCCAGACACACGATTTACTATCACTGAATGCCCGTAATAAAAACACGTGTTTCTCCACAACCTCCTTTCTCGTTCTCCAAAGAGGGTTTTACACATCCTCTCCAGAATCCTTTAGTCCAACACATAAGCTCTTACTTTATAGAAAATAAAATTCTTTGACTGCCCTTTTCCTCTACTGCAAACTTAACCGTATGAGTTCATCATCACTTCTTTCTTTCTTTTTAATCCTCACCCGAGGATATTCTTTCCATTGATTTTTTTAAGAGAGTGTGGAAGGGAGGGAGGGAGGGAAACACTGAGAGAGACACAGGGATTGGTTGCCTCCCTCATGAGCCCTGCGGGGGGGTGGGGGGGGTCAAGCCTGCAGCCCAGTGCTCCAACCACTGAGCACACCAGCCAGGGGCCATACGACTTCTTTCCTTCATTTTTTTTCGTTTGAAGGGGAAGAAGCTAAACTAGAACCGGTGAGAAATCCACGCCCTTCTCCTCTCTAAGGACAGCAGCTGGGTAAGTGTGCCCTTTGTCACCTCCCTTGCAACCCAGCCTTCCAACCTCCTAGACTTGCTTTTTGGGGGGGAGGGGGGGCTAAGTCAGATTGATCTGTTTTATTTATTTTTTAAGAAATCTTTATTGTTGAAAGTATTACATATGCGCCGTTTCCCCCACTGACCCCCTCCCGCCCCAAGCCTTCAGCTCCCTGTTGTCCGTGTCCATGGGTGATGCGTGTGTGCACACAGGTCTCTGGTTGATTACCTCCCCCCAACCCCTCACCTTCCCGCCTTCCCTCCGAGGGTCCGCACTCCGTCCCAGGCTGCCATGTCTCCGGATCCACTCGGTTCATGAGTTTATTTTGTTACTTAGATCCCACATATGAGTGTGATCATTAGACCTGCTTTTCATCCCGTCTTTCCTCACGGCTCCTCCTCTGGTTATAAGCATAGCTAAATCTTTAGCATCTTTAAAATACAGACAAAATCTAAATGGTATTAAAGAAAAAAGTTTCCCCATAAAGGAATTTATGAAGTAAAAGAAATTTAGATTCCAATTGTAACAACCCAGTTATTTAAAGAACAAATGCAACAACTGGGAGAAGTCCTGGTCCTTTACAGGCGCGTTTGCCAGCCCAGGTGCAGGGAGCAGGACACACTACAAAGGAGACCGGCCACGGAGTGCCCCCCCCCCCCCGACACGCCCCACGGTGCGCTTCTCGGGCGGGGGGTGGGGTGGGGGGGGCGGTTCTGTGCCTCCGTGTGCACAGGTCACACATTCCGTCTCCCCAGGCCTTTGAGTCGCCCCTTGGTGTCTTGCCAGGGAAGCTTCGGCGTCTCCGCTCATTACAGGCAGGTCACTGTGGAGTCCACATTTCAATAAACTGGCTGAGCCGCTAGCGACACTGCTGGCTGTGTGAGCCAGTCCCTAATGTGGACTCTAGTCACCGAACCCGTGTTAATAAACTAGGCCCCACACAGAATTATATTCTACCCTCCTCGGTCAAAGATCCTTAGAATACACTCCTACACGTTCCCCATGTTTCTGCCAGTGTATTATTATTAGAATATAGCAAATACTGTAAACATTTTAGGATCTGCAGGCCATGGAGTCCCTGTCACATACCCTGAGCAATACAGATCTGAATTACACAGTTCCACTTAGATGCAGATTTTCTTTTCAATAAATACTGTGAAGTATGTTCTCTGCCTCGAGATCTTCTTAGTAATGTTTTCTCTTTTCTAGCTTCCTTTATTGTAAGAAGACAGTATGTAACACCCACAACATATAAGGTATGTGTTCACAGACAACCTGTGTTATCAGTGAGGCTTCCAGCCAACAGGAGGCTATTAGTGGTGACCTTTGGGGGAGTCAAAAGTTACAGACTTCCGCCCAGCTGGTGTGCTTCCTCACCAAGACCAGGTGGGTGTGTCCTCACAAAGGGCGGCAGGGTGTGTCAGTAATTTCATGGTAGCTACTTGACCAGTGCTCCATAGGCAGCCTACTAAAACATGGACCGATCTATATAACAGGGGAAACTCCACCTCTGATAGTAATCATCGCTCCTGAAAAGCCATAACCTATCAATCAGCTTCTCCACTCAGTTCTAGAAACTGAACCAAGGCAGAACCTGCTCAGGAGGGGCCCCGCACTGCTTCACAGCACCGACTGCGACTCCTCCTCCCCACTCCGAGGCCACTTACTAGAGTGAGTGCTGATGAGAGAACAGCAAGCACCCAGACCCTTTGGGGGTTGCTAATTCCTGGTGACTCAAATGCCACTGTGGCCTACCAGTCCAAGTGAGGGCTGGTGACAGCCAGGCAACAGGGGGAGTGTTTCGCTCAAGTCCGACTCACAGTGGACCCAGTTGTCCATGCACTGATTTTGTGGTCATTTCCTCAACTCCTGGAAGAACTGGGAACAGACATACTTGACAACTGGCTGATGCCCACATTGGCTCTCCACTACCAACTAGTTGGCCCAATTGACAAGGGTTGTTATAGAAGAGACTAGGAGGGAATCCACTAGAACTTCCCTCTCTACCAAGATTTTAACCAGACCCTGGCTGATGTGGCTCAGCTGGTTGAGCATCATCCCATGCACCAAGAGGTCACTGACTGGACTGCAGGTCAGAGCACATGCCCAAGTTTTGGGCTCGGTCCCCAGGAGGGGGCATGCAGGAGGCTGCTGATCTCATCGATGTTTCTCTCTCTCTCCCTCTGCCTTCCTCTCTCTAAAAAATTAATAGAAACATTTTTTAAAAAGATATTTAACAGAAGCAATACCGTACCTCTAGGATAAAGAGTTTAATGCCACGTCCAAGACTCGAAAGAAACAAAGGTGGTGATATCGGTCACACCCCCATTTAACTAGACTGGCCTGGGCAGAAGTCAGGAGGGTGCTGGCCAATGGCTGTGACCTGCCTAACTTAACCAGATGATCCCCTCTGGCAGCCTGACACCCCTGGGCCCGCCCTGCTAATGGCCTGGCTAACGCCTTGTCTCTATCACTGGCCAGGGCATTTTGCTGTTACATGCATATGAGACTTGCCTCAGGGCTACGTCAATTCTACCATCATCTGCTCAGAGACCTTGAACATTAGGACATTCCAAAATCTATCACACTAGCCCACTATACTGACACAACACTGGGTGTTAGCAGAGACTAAATGCCTGAACTGGGGCTGAGGGCAAATGAGTAGTAGAAGAAAGAAGTCCTAGATATCAACCCTGGTCTTACAACCAGGTACAGAATTAGAGCTGTGATGGCCTTATGTTCTCTGTTCTGTTTACATTCACTAGTTGCCCTAACCATTTCCTCTCTTCCTTCTTCCCAGTACTGTAGCTGTCGGAATGTCACTATCCGTCTCTTGGTGACAGTAGACAAAGGGCGACTGCCTCCCAGCCGCACACTCCGCTCCACTGCCCTGCTTGCCATAAGGGAGCTGGGCCCTGTAAACGTTTCTCCTTGTCGGCTGGCATGACATTAACTCAGTGGAGGGCGTTTAAAGCGTTTAAACCAGCGTTCACGAGTATCTTGAGATGGAGCGTGTTCACCATAAGCTTCCCAAAGTATATAATCACTTTCAGCAGCACTTTACTTCAAAATAAAGTAATGAATTAAAACTTCCTGCAAATGCTCTTTTATTGGCACGAAATTCAACATTTTTTAAGTGTGGAAATATCTATGATGTTAACACCTTCAGCAAATTTGACATATGAAGTTTTGAAGCTTGCTGTCAATACAGCAAAATAGCACACATATCAAATCACATACATATATCAACATATGTGTAACTCCATCTATTGAAAAAAATCTGCATTACTGACCGGTCCACCTGGTCTTTTTTTTTTAACAGCCACCCTAATGGGTGTAAAGTGGTATCTCATTGGATTTTTATTTGTATTTTCCTAATGATTAGTGATGGTAAGCTCCTTTTCATGTGCTTCTTGGCTGTTTGTGTATCTTCTTTGGAGAAATGTCTGTTCAAGTCCCCTGCTCATTGTTAATCAAGTTGTTTGTTTTAATGCTGTTGAGTTACAGAAGTGCTTCATATATTCTGGATATTAATCCCTTTTCATATATATGTTTGTAAACATTTTATCCCACTCCATGAATTGCCTTTTTGCTCTATTGATAGTGTCCTTTCATGCACAAAAGATTTTAGTTTTGCCCTGACTGGTTTGGCTCAGTGGACAGAGCGTCGGCCTGCAGGCTCAAGGGTCCCAGGTTCGATTCCGGTCAAGGGCATGTACCTGGGTTGCCGGCACATCCCCAGTAGGGAGTATGCAGGAGGCAGCTGATCGATGTTTCTCTCTCATCGATGTTTCTAACTCTCTATCACTCTCCCCGTCCTCTCTGTAAAAAATCAGTAAAATATAATTTTTTAAAAAAGATTTGTTTTCATGTAATACAGTTTATCTTGTTTATTTTTATTGTCAGTGCTTTTGGCGTCATATCCAAGAAATCATAGCCAGACCCAATGTCATCAAGCTGATGCTCTGGATTCTCCTAAGAGTTTCATAGTTTTAGCTCTGATTTTTAGGTCTTTGATCCATTTTAAGTCAATACTTGTCTAAGGTGTGAAGTAAGGGTCCAATTGGACATCCAGTTTTCCCAGCACCATTTGTTGGAAAGATGCCCTCTCCCCATTAAACGGTCTTGGTGCCCTGTTCTAGTATCACTCGGACATGTATACAAGGGTTTGTTTCTGGCCCTATTCTATCCCTTGGTCTTACCTGTCTTTGTGCCAGGCTCACACTGATTACTGTAACGACATGGTAAGTGTCAAAGTCGGAAAGTGTGGAACCTCTAACTTTATTCTTTTTCAAGATTACTTTGAAATTCCATATGAATTTTGGGGTAGATTTTCCTATTTCTACAAAAATGGTGGTTGGGATTTTGAGGAAAAAAGAAAATCATCTTTTGAAAAAGCACCTTAAATCTCCCTCCCCGTAACGGACACTGCACTTCACTTTGAAAGCTCCTGGAAGCTCACAGTTGCAGTAATCCTTTGTAAACATCCTCTAATCCACACCCCAGAACTTTCCACAAGGAATTAATCCTTGAATATAAAAAGCACATAAAAGTTAATTATATTATTCAAATTTCTCCTTTAAAACATTAGAATGAAAGCCCTAAAATATATGAAGCA
Organism: Myotis davidii; assembly: GCF_000327345.1. NCBI lineage: Eukaryota > Metazoa > Chordata > Mammalia > Chiroptera > Vespertilionidae > Myotis > Myotis davidii. The sequence continues at coordinate 709,291 of NW_006295816.1, forward strand.
AAAATTAACTAAACTGATGCCCCTGGTGGGGTGGCTGGAGTTGGTTGGCATGTCATCCGTACACCAAAAAGGTTGCGGGTTTGATTCCCGATCAGGGCACATTACCTAGGTTCCTGGTTCAGTCCTCCATTGGGGCATGTAGGGGAGGCAACAGATGGGTGTTTCTCTCTCACATCAATGTCTCTCTCTATATATATAGTATTCATATGTTACTTATGGAATTACTAATAGATTAAAATCGATTAAAAAACAAACATATCGCTCACTGCCAATTGGCCGGGAGGTCAATTCCTCCCAGTGATCCTACAGCAACCAAGGCATAGCTACAACAAGACTGTGCACAAAGCCCACAAGGGGGTGCACCAAGAGTGTCCACCTCAGGTAACTGGGAAGGCTGAGCCACTGGGCCCTACAGGACACCTAGCACACAAAGCCTCT